>NC_041736.1:34234758-34537789 GCF_004115215.2 Ornithorhynchus anatinus
CAGTTCTCCTCTAGACTGTAAACTCCTTGAGGGCAGGAAAAGTGTCTACCAACTCTGTTATACTGTATTTTCCCGGGTGCTTAGTAGAATGCTCTGCACACAGTAAGAGCTCAGTAAGTACAAACTGATAGATCGATTGACTGCTTCTCAATTCCCCAAAGCTAGTTGGAGTCCTCGGAGGTCTGAGAATGCAAAGCTTTAAAGACATCAATGCTCATTTTGTTATTTTCATTGTTAACAATAGCAGTTTGAGGGCCCACAGTGATGTCTTTTAATCTGTGACCTAATACTGATATTGCACGGAACTCGGGCTGGACCGAACAGAATCAAATTCATTTAAAATAACCCGGTATGCAGCCCAGCAGCCTGCAGGTTAAGATGCGGCTGGACAGGGCTTGAAAATGAAGTCCATAAAACAGGCTAATGCCCAACATTTCTTTATGAAGTGCGCTTACGCCCTTCCCTCTAACTTTAAAAAAAAAAAAAAAAGGAAAAAGACATCTCTTGCTTGGGAAAAGTTGAAATCTCTCACATTCTCTTTTCTGACAATTCCTCTGATAACCATAGAGAGGTCTGGTATCTTAGTCTGGACTCTGTTAGGATGGAGAAAAAACTCAGTCCTGCTTTGCTTCCCTAACGCCCATGTAGGAACCATTTCCAACTCCTTCTCCCCAGCATCAGACCGAAAAGCAAGCTGACAGAACCAAAGGAAAGGCTTCCCAGTTCTCCAGCAGTGACTGCTTAAGGGGGTTGGGAAAGGTGGGAAAAATCCTCTTCACTCTCCACATGGCTTCCTGCCCACTGGCACCATGCCCGGTTTCTAGGCTCACCTGGACCCCTGTGTTCCCAGCTTCCCGAAGCAAGACCCCCCGCCTTCCCCACCACCACGCCTCCCTCCACCTCCATCCCCCTCAACCATCCTGCCAAATCAAGAGGTTTCCATTGTGTTCTGCCTTCCACGTGGCAATAATCAATCCCGGGAGTCTCCCATCCAAATGGTCTCCCCATTGGCCTTGGCAGCTGAAATGGTGAGGAAGGAAGAATGTGTGTCTCTCTCTCTCCCTGCCCGCTGGAGAGCTGCCACTTCTTCTTCTTGAAGCTCACCCGATCCTAGGTTTCAAATCATGCACCCAGTAGGCCTCTGGCAAGGGTTGCCACCCAAAGCATCCAAAGCCTCAGGTCTCCGGACCAAACCAGATGGTTAACATTTCTCTTCAGCTCGACTTCCTCGGCCCCCTCACAGCCCCAGGCGGGAGCTTCTGGCCCCTTTTCCCTCCTTGATTCCTGAGATGCTGTTAACAAACAAATGGCTCACAGACTAAGTCAGCTTTAGGAATAGCCAGCTGGTAATTACGTGGCAGGGATAAATTCCTTCCTTCAGGGATGAATCGAAGGGTCACTCAGTGGGACCTAAGAACAGCTTCTCCATAGCCATGCTGCTGTGTGTTGTGGGTCCTACAGCAATTTTTCTGGGCCTCAACTGTGACTTGAGAATAGCAGCGCTACAAACATTACCTTCGGGGCTGTGAATAGGCCACCTTAATAGGATGGCTGATGTGGGTTGCAAATATAATTTAAAAATCACCAAGCTCTAGGTGATGTAATAGTAAATCTCATTACTTAGGCATTCTGTAGTATTTGTTCCTTGAGACTTTGGCCTAGTGTCTCCTGCCCAAGCTACTGGCTTCCTCTGCCTAAGAGACATACCAGTAATGGGACACTTTGTGTCGAACAAGTGAAAGGGGCAATATCCATAAGCCCTTTGTGGGTGGGGGACAGGTCTTTCAACTCTGTTCTACTCTCCCAAGTGCTCAGTACAATGCTCTGCCCACAGCAAGCACTCAAGACTGTAAACTCGTTGTGGGCAGGGAATGTGTCTAGGTAGTGTTATATTGTACTCTCCCAAACACTTAGTACAGTGCTATGCACAAAGTGCTCAATAAATGTGGGTGATGGATACGTATGGATATATGTATGTAGTTAAGGAAGCAGTGTGGCACAATGGATAGAGCATGGGCCTGGGAGTCAGAAGGACCTGGATTCTAATCCTTGTTCTGGCACCTGTCTTCTGTGGGATCTTGGGCAAGTCACTTAATTTCTCTGTGCCTCAGTTACCTCATTTGTAAAATGGAGATTAAGACTGTGAGCCTCATGTGGGACAGGGACTATGTCCAATCCGATTACCTTGTATCTACCCCAGCGCTTAGTACAGAGACTGATATAAGGTATGCACTTAACAGATACCACAATTATTACTATTAGCTATTGTCTTTGCTTACTGGGATATGTGAATTGCAGGGCAGTTAAAGGATAGAAAAAGACAATTCAACTCCAACAGATACCTCCAGGTAGAGGGCATATCAAACTAGGGGGATTCTATACTGAGCTAAACGCTTGAAACCTCCGATACAAGCAGGCTCTTAGCAAAGCACTGTTGTTGACGATGATGATGATTTGTTAAGTGCTTACTATGTGCCAAGCACTGGGGTAGATACAAGGTTATAGAGTGTTCACTAGGACAAACACGGGCCTAGGAGTCCCAGTCTCCTCCACTCGTCTGTTATGGGACCTTGGGCAACTCACATTATCTGTGCTTCAGTGACCTCATCTGTAAAATGGAGATTGAGACTGTGAGCCTCAAGTGGAACATGAACTGTGTCCAACCTGATTATCTTGTATATACCGCAGTGCTTAGAGGAATACCTGGCACATACTCAGCATTTAACAAATACCATTTAAAAAAAAGTCTAGGATGAATGGTGAACATGAGGAAGCAAGTTGGACTAGCGGGGGGAGGAGGAGAGAAGAATCTGGAAATGGGCCTAGAATGCTGATTTATGATGATTAACCAAGTCAGTAAATTTCACCTCGCTCTTGGGATGAGCCAATTTAAAGACTAGAATTCAAGATGAAGAACCTTGATCCTTCAGCTTGAGCTCTGGTTCTTAGTTGCTCCCTAGGCTTGGACAAGTCACTTTACTTCTCTGGGCCCTCAGTTACCTCATCTGCAAATGGGGATTGAGACCAGGAGGCCCACATGGGACAGGGACTGTGTCCAACCCAATTTACTTGTATCCACCCCAGCATTTAGTACCGTGCCTGGCACATAGTAAGCGCTTAAATAAACACCACAATTATTATTATTATCTGTGCTAATAGGGAACCAACCTTGACCCAAACCATACGACTCTCTATCAAATTCTTCTTTGCATTTATAATCGAGAGTGACAGTAGATAGGGAAATCCTTAAGGGTCAACTGCAGAGAACACTAAACATTGAGCATGTATGGGACATGCAACTTCTCTGAATTATGTCTTGATGCTTTCTTGGTCAAAGAAGTCATCCCTTTTTCATTTCCCAGAAAGAATTGTGTCACAGCAAAAAGGGCACAAAAAAACCACTTTACAGGCCTAAGAGCCACAAATCTTTGCCTAATACTGAATAATAATAGAGGAGGCTTTGCTCACTTTGGAAATTCCCATTAACACTAATAGGGATTAGGGTGGTAAATCCCCCTGCAACAATGGGAGAAAAGACTCTATAGTGTCCTAAGCACCCTTCTCTAACAGTGTTCCAATTTGTGATAAGACCTTCAATTGCCGAGTGAGCATCCCAGCCTCCAATGGCTGCAACCCTGAATCCTCCTTCACAAAATGAAACACCCTGTACCTTTGGTAAAGAATAAAAAAAGTTACACCTGGGCCAGAGTCTAATAGGAAAGCAATTTCATAGTTATCTTAAGGACCCACTGGAGGGAAATGCACCCGTACCATGACGTGCTGGGTGTATTCTTGTAGAACAGATGCTTTCCTATTTCTCGCCCCCTCCTTCCCCACCTTCTTAGCTCTAGCTCTTCTTTATTCCCTCTCCCCACCTCCCTGTGGACGGAGCAAATTAGAGTTTCCTGACCCAAGAGGTTGGGGTTCATTTTCATTTATTTAAGGGATAACTGTCCTTGGCCCTTTTATATTTAGACTAGAAATATCCGGTCCCCAACCCCACATCCATAAACACTCAGACCTTCCCTCTGCATGTTTATGTGCGTAAACTCAGAGCCAAGATTACCATCTGCCACACTAACCCACGTGGGTCCAAATGACACAAACACAAAGGGGGCTCAGAGTAAATTAGGCAGTTATTTACAAGCTTGGACTGGTGAAAGAAAGGAACCTGGTAAATACAATCAGAGAGTACGTTTCCCAACCCACCGACCTTGTGGAATAGATCTTTCAGTCCCACTAGAGACTGGTTAGCTGCAGAAAGACCTTGCCTAAAAGGCCTTACTAAATAATAATAATTATAATATTTGTTAAGTGCTTACTATGTGCCAGGCACTGTACTAACTGCTGGGGTGGATATAAGTAAATAGGGCTGGACACAGTCCCTGTCCCTTGTGGGACTCATGGTCTCAATCCCCATTTTACACATGAGGCCCAGAGAAGTGAAGTGATTTGCCCAAGGTCACACAGCAGACACGTGGTGGAGCCAGGATTAGAACCCATGACCTTTTGACTCCCAGGCCCGGGCTCTATTCACTATGATGTGCTGCTTCCCATTTTCAGAACATCCTATGGACTAGCGCTAGAACAAAGCTATGAGTTTATAGAGAGAAGATAGGGTGGAAGGCGGGGAGGAGAGAAGCGAGAATGGGGGCAATTTATTCAGTATCTACAAGGTTACTGATGATCCATATCCCTCGGGCCTGTAGAATAATCTCTCGTTATGTTCTTGAGAAATTCAAGACAACTGGGAGACGTTGTCATACATTTCCCGTGGGAGGAAATAAGGAGGAGGGAGGAAGACAAGAGGGGAATAGGGAGGCAAGTAATTCATTTGACTTATTTGTTAGCTCAAGGAACAGCCATTGAGGGGAATGCTGTATTTTTGGAGTTCAGTTTCTCTTTTTCTCTCTGACTCCCTATATCCATGGCCAAGTCACTTCCCCAGAGTTTTAGTATTTGCCTCTGCCCCATTAGGATATTTGAAAATGAATATAATGGAAAGATGTTCAGTGCTGTAGTCATCATTGAAGAGAATATTTTCATAGGCTAATCTCCATGATTTCCCTTGACACTTTTTTGATATGCCCTTAAAAATATCTTCTCCTCAATCTGTATGCCAGTATTTGCGTGATGAGTTCAGACCTATCTACCTCACAAGACTACAAATATGAATGTGTGTATATCAGAAGCAGCGTGGCTCAGTGGAAAGAGCACGGGCTTTGGAGTCAGGGCTCATGAGTTCGAAACCCAGCTCTGCCACTTGTCGGCTGTGTGACTGTGGGCAAGTCACTTAACTTCTCTGTGCCTCAGTTCCCTCATCTGTAAAATGGGGATTAATACTGTGAGCCCCACGTGGGACAACCTGATTCCCCTATGTCTACCCCAGAGCTTAGAACAGTGCTCTGCACATAGTAAGCGCTTAACAAATACCAACATTATTATTATTATTATTATATCAATATCTAGCTCTCCTTCATTTCCAACAAACAGTAAGTACTCCTTCCAACTTAGAGTGTGAACCCTAAGTGGGACAGGGATTGTGACCAACCTGATTATCTCCTATCTACCCAGCACTTAGTACAGTACGGGGCACATAGTAAAGGCTTAAGAAGTACCATAATTGTTATTAATTATATTACTGATGGTGAGATCCTATCCATGCAAACCGCTATGGCAGAAAAAAAGTGAGGTGTGACTGACACTCTGCCCTGCATTGCTGCACTTTATCCCATGAGAGATAAGTGAAAGGGGGCAATGCTAAGGACATGCTGGGTAATAACCTGAAGCCTCTGGGCCTTAGCTTGCTAACGTTATCAGAAATATTTGGCCCAGAGCTCTGCCGCGTCGGATTGCCCATCTAATCCCAGCCACGGCCCCCACGGAGTGCAGAGTCTGCTCAGAAAACGCTCCTTGGTTATTCTTTTCTATTTTAATTTCATTTAAATATTGGTCGTAGACCACAGACTTCTGGCCTGCGTGATTAATGGCACTAAATCCACCCCATAGGAAAAGAGCTTGTCTGGGGGGGAGGAAAAATGGACATGACATTATCTGTTTAATGAGGCTTTAATTTCTGCTGAGACATCTTTTTCCTTCTCTTCTCACCCTTCTGAAGGTCAATGCTGCCGGATGTGGTGGATGACTTTAGAGTCAAGAATCTTGACATAAGGAGACCGGAGACCATCTTCTACTCTTCTTACGTCTTCTTCACCAAGCTGTCTGGGGGCTTTGCGTTGGGAATTTCTACCCTGAGTTTGGAGTAAGTGCAATTTGGGCTTTTTCCTGGCATATAGTTAAGGGGAAGGGATAAGAGGACAGGGATGAACTTGGTTACCAAACCCAGGAAATGGAAAATAGATCTACTAGACATCTCTCATGTAACTTCCGAATCAGGAGCCATTTGTTTCTGTGAAGGTTATTGGTTGAGGTAGAGGAGAATCCTCTGCGAACATCTTCAGGTTAGGAAGGGCTGCATTCCCTTCAGATTTTGTCTTTTAAGGATCAAAACTGTAACCCTGCAGGGCAGATAAAATTTAGTGCTATCTTCAAACTAAAGTTTTCAGGAAAGGTTGTGACAAAGCCTTAAGGCTCTCCCCCTCTTCAAAGCTCTACTAAAATCGCTTCTCCTCCAGGAAGCCTTCCCAAAATAAGGTCTTAAATCCCACGTCAGACCTCTCCCTTCTGCATGGTCCTTACTGTGTCATTTATGCCCTTGGGTGTGTACCCGCCAAGCACTTGGATATTCACTTCCACAGCCCTTAAATGTCCATATCCTTATACTCTGCTGTTTCCTCTGTATATAATTTATTTTAATGTCTGTCACCCACTGGATTACAAACTCCTTGAACGTAGGGATTGTATCTAACCAACTCCATTTTACTGTACTCTCCCGAGTCCTTAGTACAGTGCTCTGCACACAGTAAGTGCTCAATAAATACTATTGATTGAGATGCTTGGACCATGTTCTTCAAGTTCTTAGATATGTGACTATCTGGCATATCGTTAATGTGAAATCAGCTTTCCCTTATCAAGTTTAACTTTAAAAAAATCTAGTCAGCTTTGCCTTTTATTCAAACTTTAATAAGAGTTGTAGTTCATTCACTCAATCGTATTTATTGTGCGCTTACTGTGTGCAGAGTACTGTACTAAGCACTTGGAAAGTACAATTCAGCAATAAAGAGAAAATCCCTGCACACAACAGTCTAGAAACAGGCTTGTAGTGTCTCTTCAGGGGGACTATTCTTTCATTCATTCCTTCATTCAATTGTATTTATTAATCACTTTCTGGGTGCAGAGCACTGTACTAAGTGCTTGGGAAAGACCAGTACAGCAATGAACACTGACAATCCCTGCCCACTACTGACTTGTAAAGCTAAAATCAGAGAGGTGGCCATTGGCTTGATATGGCTTGGGAGATGGAAATTAATCAGGAAAGGCCTATTGAAGAAGGAGGAATTTTAGCAGGGCTTCGAACATCGATCATCAGCATTTATTGAGTGACTGAGATGTGAGATCCCCATACTAAGCATTTGGGAGAGTAAGGAGGAGGTAGAAAACATGATCGCTGTCTCAGAGTTCACCAGACCCTCCTGTCAGGTTTGGGCTTGTATTTGGTTGAGAAGCAGCATGGTCTAGTGGGTAGAGCACAGGCCTGGGAGTCATAGGACCTGAGTTCTAATCCCGGCTCTGCCACTTGTCTACAATGTGACCTTGAGCAAGTCATTTCACTTCTGGGTGCCTCACTTACTTATCTGTAAAATGGGGATTAAGATCCTGAACCCAGTGTGGGACATGGACTTTGTCCAACCTAATTGCTTGACTCTACCCCAGTGCTTAGTACAGTGTCCAGTAAATGCTTAATTAAAAAAAGGCAGGGAAATGAATGCAAATGAAAATATATTAAAGCCTCTCTTCTATTGTAGGTTTGCTGGGTACCGTTCGGGGGCGTGTAAGCAGTCCCAGGAAGTTGCGGTCACCCTCAAAGTCCTGATTGGAGCCGTTCCCACTCTCATGATCCTCATAGGCTTGTCCGTACTCATTTTCTACCCGATCACGGAAGAACGGCGCAGATGGTCAGCCCAAAACCTGGACTTGTTGAGGTGAGTCGCTACCCGGTGGGTGCCAACCGTTCACTTTGATTGGAAGGGGCGGGGGTGGAGGGGGCAGGGAACAGAACTCTGGAGATGGATCTTTGAGGGGACGGGGTTCGGGGAGAAAGGAGGAAATAGCATGGCACAGTAGATAGGGCACAGACCTGGAAGTCAGAATGTCACAGGTTCTAATGCCAGCTCCGCCACTTGCCTGCCATGTGACCTTGGGAAAGTCACTTCACTTCTCTGGGCCTTAGTTATTTCATCTGTAAAACAGGGATTGAGACTGTGAGCCCCACGTGGAACAGGGACTGTGTCCACCCCGATTTGCTTGTAGCCACCCCAGCGCTTAGGACAGCGCCTGGCACATAGTGAGCACATAATGAATACCGCAATTATTAAGTGGCATGGCCCAAGGGAATAAGCCCAGGCCTGGAAACCAGAGGACCTGGGTTCTAATCCTGACTCTGCCACTTGTCTGCTGTGTGACCTTGGGCAAGTCACTTCACTTCTCTGTGCCTCATCTTCCTCATCTGTAAAACGGGGATTAAATCCTAACTCCCTCAAACTTAGAGTGTGAGCTTCACGTGGGTCAGGAACCGTGTCCACCCTGATTATTAGGTACCTACCCCAGAGCGTAGTACAGTGCTCAGCATATAGTAAGTGCTTAACGAATGCCATAATTATTACATGAATGTGTTCACCTTCAAGTGCTTTCCTTCCTGCAGAAAGAATGAGCGGGAACTGGAGAACACCAACACCCATCTTGTCCTCCAAGACCCGCAATAACAGAGCCAGAAACTTCTGACTTTTCACTCTCTTGCCAAAGCCCAAAGAGAGACGGTGCTTCTCAAACTCTTTTGCCCACAGTCCTCACCCTCGGAGATGATGGCATGAGCAGGAAAACTTAGCTACCAGCAGCTGGTCAAAAGTGAGCATCAATCCCATGATCCCCAACCCTTCTGGCAAACTGTGATGCTGACCGCCTCTCTTTTGGGAAAGTTTGAACGAGACTCTTTTAGTGTTCAGTACAAGTTACCACCTGAGCACAGTGTGTTTCTGGGACACCCCTCACCCCTCTTGCCTCAGTGGTACTGCTCAATTGGAGTAAGGGGCAGGTATTGCTTCTATTGAGCGGTTGGAGGGCCCTTCCAAATGTGCTAAAGGAATGGGACTAGAAATTCTGAATAATGGTCTTTTAGTTGATCATTTAGGACTCTAGACAAGTTTGGAGGCAGCGGGGGTTCAACCTGAGGCCCAAAGAGGTAATTAACCTCATGGGCATGCAGGAGGGCCCAGGGAGAGACAGGAAACCTACCCTGAGCCTGGACTCTCGGTCCTTTCTGCTACTGGCTTAACCTCACCTCATCTTCACGAAGTGCCTCAGTTAGAGAAGCAGCCTGGTCTGGTGAAAAAGCCACAGGCCTGGAAGTCAGTGGACCTGGGTCCTAATCCCGCTTCTGCTGCTTGCTTGCTGCGTGATCCTGGACAAGTCACTTACCTCCTTTGTCCCTCAGTTTCCTCTTCTATAAAATGGGGAGCAAATACCTGTTCTCCGTCCCCTGTCACGAGTCTCTTGTGGAAAAGGTATGGTGTCTGATATCATTATCTTGTATTTACCCCAGGGCTTAGTTCAGTGCTTGGCATGTAATAAGCACTTAAATACTATTATTATCACCATATCATTATTGTTATTATCACATTTGTTAAATGCTTACTATGTTTCCCAACACTATTATTAACAACAGTGCTGTTCAGGGCGAGTGACTACTTCTACTTCAACCCCCTGGACTGTAGTGGGGTTTAAATCCGTATTTATCTCAGGAAACTCTCCCAAGCAACAATTGCTGGCTGCTCCAATCCCAGAACAGTGTGCTTTCATTTCACGATATGGAACCATCCTGACTTCTGAACCTCCCATTCTTTCCCGTGGGACTGGAGAGAAGAAAACCAACAGGCCATAATATCACATCAATCAATAAGTGGCATTTATTGAGCACTTACTGTCTTCAGAGCACTGTACTCTGCCCTTGGGAGAGGACAATATATCAGTTGGTAGGTACGTTCACAAGGAGCTTACAATCTAGAGAATCCGTAGCACCAGGTGGGAACTGATGTGCAACTTCAGAATTCTGCAGGGTTTATCCCTCACGTTAACCCTGAGGCCCATTTTTGAGGGGAGCAGGTAGTAAAGGCATTCGTGAACACAAAGAAAAGCAGGAAGACATCTAAGACCTTTGTTTTAGACTCAATACCAATGCCCACTCATCTACACCCCTTTCAGAGTCCCCTAGCAGTTTAAACGAACCAGGGACTTGGCATTTTGAAACTTCTACCCTCCCTTTTATCCAGGGGGTCTGCTGGGATCAAATCTGTGGACAGCCAATGTGTTCATCTGAGCTGTTCCGTGATCAGAAACGCTCAGATGCCTTCAAAGATGCTCTGCTCCTCAACCCACGCCCCTAGAGGGGCTGGTGGGGGAATAAAGCAATGTTCACAACCGTTGTCAGCTATGAAAAGGTCACTTGCTTTGGCCTGGAAAGCATCAGAAACTGCTGCACATGTGGAGAAAGGTGACCTGCTCAGTAGCTCTGCCTTGACACTACCCCTCTGGGGCGGGTCAACTCTCAATCAATTTGCCCTAGACTGGCTGAGAGGAAGCCCCTCCCACCCCTAGCCAAGCATTAAAAGCTCTGTGAAGGATGAGCAAATTCCAGACACGCCGGTCCACTCTCAGTGTTTGCCCTCTCCCTTGCCGGGCCCAGCCTGGCATCCTCCCAGACGGGAACAAACAAAACCTCGCAGTTCTGTGAATTAGATGGAGCGGACTGTTTTCTCCATCAAAGATGGGGGTTTGGGGGAGTTTTTTGTTTGTGTGGGGAGGGGGAAAAGTATTTTTCTAAAATTTAGTTTCAGGAGGGAAAATACAAAGCTGATGCCACAACTTTGCCGATGGAAAATAAAATACTTTTATTTAGATGCCTTTCTGCAACTTGGAAATATTTTAACTTCAAATAATTTAAAAAAACAACACACATTTCCTCTATATGTGCTTGGATGTATTCTGGGGGTGGAGGGGGGGTTGTGTCGGTGTGTGTTTCTCTCCCCATGTCTGATTTCTGAATAATCTGTTTCTACAAAACTTGCATCTTAGAGGAAATAGTTCCAGAGACAGAATCTGGCCCAGAATGGTTTCTTTGGCCATGGATTTGAGGAGTTCCCTTCTTGAACAGGGAAGATATGGAGGTTCTGGTAGAATTCTGTATGGTTTCTATTTACAGGTTTCGTGATTTTTACTTGGTTTTACAAGAATCTAAACCTTTAAAAAAAGGAAAAATAAAACCTGGGCCTCCAACCTCCTTTCTCTCTTCAGTTAGTAATCAATTGATATTTATTGACCACTTACTATGTGCAGAGCACCATACTAGGCTCTTGGGAGTATGTAGCCTTCTAAATTATTGTAAAATGATACTTGACTTTTGGCTTTAAGTGATAATATTTATAATTATCCCTCTGATCCAATTTCTTCTGGCTTCCAACAGAGTTTATATATTATTCCCACCCACTCGAGTGCCTTTCCCAAGTCTCCAGGAGGAAAACGAGTCATCTAGAACCAAATACTTAAATGTCCGAGAATCCGTTTACAAGAAAAGACGGTTGCTTAAACTCCACTGTATACTGTGTTCAGGACAAGATCATATCTGGTGGGGTTATTGCCTCTGACATTTGTCCCTTCACATATCCTGTTGGAAAGCTCATGGGCCTGGGAGACAGAGGACTTGGGTTCAAATCCCAGTTGCCACTTCTCTGCTAAGTGACCTTGGGTAAGTCACTTACTTTCGCAGTGCTTCAGTTTCCGCATCTGTAAAATGGGGAATTAAATGCCCTTTCCCTCTACCTCTTAGACCGTGAGCCCTGTGAGACAGGGACTGTGTCTGACCTGATTATCTTATCTTTACCCCAGTGCGTACCACATAGTAAGTGCTTAACAAACACCACAGATGTTACTGTTGGTGATCCTAGAAAATTGGACAGAGAAAATAACCTTTTCCGTGTCGGGGAAAAAGGCCGGTGGGACTCCCTTATATTGCCTAAGGCTGTGAAGAGTGTTAACTGTTCATTTGACCGTATTTCATTCAGTTGTACTTGAGTGCTTACTTGGTGCAGAGCACTGTACTAAGCATTTGGGAGAGTGCAGCGTAACAGTAAACGGACATACTTCTTGCCCATGACGAGCCTAGGGATGGTGTCACTGGATATTGCCATTGTTCTTGTCTGTCCGTCTCCCCCGATTAGACTGTAAGCCCGTCAAACGGCAGGGACTGTATCTGTTGCCGACTTGTTCATCCCAAGTGCTTAGTACAGTGCTTTGCACATAGTAAGCACTCAATAAATACTATTGAATGAATGAATATGGCCTGTTTCTGTGAAAATTATGGCCTCAGGCCGGAGGAGCGTGAAGTTAGGGTGGGGAATCCCAGTCTTCTGGGGTTCAGACAGTTGGTTGGGAGCAAGGGGAGCCAGAGAATGGGAGAGAAGTGAGAAGGCTAGCGGTGTGGTAGTTCCACAGGGAAAAGCCACTGCCTCCCCCTCCCTGACCAAACTCAAGAACACCAGGCCCATCCTGATCCTGATTTTTTGCACCATGTAAGAACATAAATAGTGCCATCGCTGGGGTCAGACCAGTGGTCCAGATGGTTGTGGGCAGGGAATGTGTCGGTTTGTTGCTATATTATACTCTCCCAAGTGCTAGAGTGTTACTTGTACATCTTGTACATCATCAACTCTTGAGATGTGTGAAAGAAATTCTACAGGGCAAAGGGCCTTGCTCAGTCTCACCCATCCTGCGGGCACTCGGTGACGATTACTGGAACACAGTCCCGAAGGTACCTGTTTTGTGCCTGCCTCAGAGCCAAGGGTCCCTTGAATCCTGGGCTTGGAAAATCAACTCGCTCCTGGAAGCCTGTGATCCGATTATGTCCACAGATGCCTCAGAGACAGGAACCAGGCCATACCAAGTCATTGTCTCTGGGTAGTTGATTTCAGACACACTGGCTCCACTTCCATTCTCTTTCAACCACCGCCTAATGCATCTGAGCTGTGTGGTGCACTTACTTTTTCCAATTCCTGCTCAATCTTGAAAAATTGCAACAGATTAGCGCCTCCGGGGACAGCTGTTCTATATTATTTTCCTTCCTGACGATCGTAAAGCAAAGGGGAAGAAAAGCAAAGGAAAGAGTATGCATGTGCAGTGGGGCTTCTGTGTATGAATCAAATTATCTAGCAGAGGTACATTGACCAGCCATGTAAAGATCAATTTGTTCAAGCCGTTGTAGCTGAAATTTACGATCCTGCTTTGAAGTCAGCAGAGAGCCGGTGTCTATTTAAAGGAGACAAGACCCCTAAGCATCCGAAGCCTGTGAAACTGGTGCACGAGGCGTAGCAAATTAATCCTCAGTGAAATGAACGTTCACAAATACTCACACTTTGGGACTTGAATTCACAGGAGAGAGTTCAATATCAAGATGAGGTGCCTAACAGGGTGGATTGAGGAAGTTTAGCCTTTCAAAGGGTGGGCCCCACGGGCAATAACGGACAGCTGCAGTAGACCACGCCAGACCACAAACCCCTCTCATTCCAACTCCCCAGTTGTCCCTTCATCCCTAAAGCTGCCTTTCCCCACGGAACAGCTCCTCACACCCCCACTCTCCGTTCTCAGACCTTCTGGAAACAATAAAATAAACCCACAAGACCTTGTCTTTTGTTTTATTATGTGAATTCTGCCATTGGATAAAACCTTGAATACACACACACACCCTCAGTTGTGAAACAACAAGAAATTCTGTTCTGCGGCATCTCTAAGTGCTGTGACTATATCCAGGTGACGGGCAAGGATATAGTTCTGGCCTCAGTACAACTGCAAGCACTAAGGCCAAAATAGTAAACAGAAAAAAATCCACATTGGGATACTGGCTTTAAGCCTTTGTAACAGTCCTCTGTGAAACCTTTTTTTTTTTTTTTTAAAGAAATGATCTTGTTTGAACAGTTCTGCAGCAAATAATGGAAATTTTACATGGTTCCGTCTGACTTTTCCATGGAATTATGGGCATCTCCGCTTTTGGCAGAATGGTCTCTGAAGACTTCGGGGAGCCTGCTGAGGTCTGAATTTGGAGCAAAATTGTCTTGGGAGGTTTCTGAGCTGACACTGCCATCTCTTATGATTATTTCCTGGGTGGCTGTGAAAGTTAATGGGATGAAGCCTTCACTGTCAGCGGCGAGGATGATCCAGAGGGACTCTACAAAGCAAAATAGAGTCAGGACCAAACCTTACTTGTCACTGGAGGGAAAGCAAAAATAGTGCTAAAAAGGCTTTTTGCAACTCAATACCTGAAGACCCCAGAAAGCTGATCGCCCACCAGACAGAGCTAGATAGGAGCAGCCGCAAGCAGCAGCAGCTCAACCTAATAATTCATAATTACTGTATTTGTTAAGTGCCAGGCCCCGTACTAAGTGCTGGGGTGAATACAAGCAAAGCAGGTTGGACACACTCCTTTTCCCATGTGGGGCTCACGCCTCGATCCTCATCTTACAGATGAGGTAACTGAGGCACAGAGAAGTGAAGTGACTCGCCTAAGGTTACACAGCTGACAAGAGGCAGAGCCAGGATTAGAACCCATGACCTTCTGACTCCCAAGCCCATGCTCTATCCATTACACCAACTGCCTCTTAAATTGCCCCGCCCCATCATCTTTCTCATTCCAGAGGAGAGGGATCTAAGGGAAAGTTAGAATGGGTTTCTTCTCCTCCAACACCAAAAAGGGTTGCCCACTCCTCTTCACATCAAACTAAAACCACTGGCTTCAAGGCATTCTCTCCCACCAACTTACCCGCTTCCTTCTCACTACGCTCCAGCTCACACTCTTCTTTCCTCTCAATCAAGTGGTATTCATTTTACTATGCTTACTATGTGCAAATCACTGCGCTAAGTGCTTTGTACAATACAAGTGACTGGGTAGACACATTTCCCTGCTCACAAGGAGTCTCTCAGGCTAACCTACTCACTGGACTTTGTTCTCTTCTCTCCTACTGCTGACCTCTTGCTCTCACCTTCCCCACTATTGAGAAGTTTCTCCTGCTTCCTATCTGACAGACCAGAATGCTTGCCATCTTCAAAATCCATCTGAAATCACATCTCCTCTAGGAGGCCTTAATTAATATGAAATCCATTCCCCTTATTACCCCACTAAATGCCAATTTAGCACTTTTAGGCCACCTAAGCACTCACAACTCCATGTAGCACTTACATACATCCCTTATACACCCTATTATCATTATCCATTGAGGCTTGGAAGAGCACAATACACCAGAGTTGGTAGAAACACTCCCTGCCCACAACAAGCTTATGGTCTCAGGGGAGAGAGACATTAATATAAATCATTTGTAATATATAATTTATAGATATGTACATAAGTGCTGTGGTGTTGAGGGTATCAAATGCCCATATACCACAGATTCTAGTGTACGGATGGCACAGAAGGGAGAAGGAGCTGGGCAAGAGGGCTTAACCAGGGAAGTTCTCTTGGAGATTGACCTATTACTCCTTCCTATCTGCATGTGAAATTATTGCCCGTCTCCTTTGCTAGACTGCAAGCTTCTTGAAGGCAGGGATCACGTCTATTACTTCTATCACGCCCTCACAAGCAGTTAATACAGTGCTCTGAACACTAAAGACACTCAATAGACACAGCAGATTTATCAACTGCTTTAAAGGGTTACAAATAAAACTGCAGAGAACCCTATCGATCTTTTATTTTTCGAGGGGGGTAAAAATGGAGCTTTTCTTTAATCTCAGAGACTAAAAAGAGTGAGTGATGGGCCAGTATCTGAGTCATAAGGCTGCCTGTGGCATTAAAAGTGGGGTCCAAAACTAAGGAAATAATCCATACACTGCCAAGACCCTTGGAAGGCTTGGCGAGATCCCATTACAGCACGGGAAGAGATGAAAAACAAAGGGCTGAAAGGAAAATATTGGGAAATATTCCTGGAAAGAAGGCCCTTCAAGAGGAGGATCTAACCCTTGGTTAGCCAATGTCCAGGCTTAGCTGGGATGTCATAGGGGTGCTACTTCAAAGCTTGAAGTCCTGCCAGGCCCATTTCCTATCCCACTGGTTAATTTGAAGTCTCAAATGAATTTCATAAGACACACGCGGAAAATGGCTTTCTTCTCATCAACTCTCAAAAGTTTCCGTATAATTCATTTTGGATCCGAGAAGGGAAATAACCCCAAGCTCTAAACCTATTTGAAATGCCCATTAGCTGTCACCCACTGAAGGGGCAGTAAACATCTCTGAGAAAAATCTGTTTGTTCAGAGAACCCTAAGGCTGAAAAAAGCTTTTGAGAAGTCACTTCAGACAGGATTTAAATCACCCAGCCTTCACTCCTAGATATTACTTTACAACTCTTTACTCACTTGTCTCCAAGCTCTCTGCATCCCCCAGACTGTGGAGCCTAAATCGGAGTACATTACTCTAAGAAGCGAGGGGGGGAGGTCCTTTGTGTAACATTCCTTTTTTTTGAATCCTGAAATCATCCTTGTGTTTTAAAAAAACAAAAACAGCAAGGCCTCAATGGTCCCCAGCCAGCTTGGGTTCCTCTGCAATCTCTCGTTTCTGAGGGATGGCACTTTGAAGTCACCAGACGCGGCAATCCATTGGTGCCTTCTAAGTATTAAATTCATTTTCAAGGGGAAGTAGTTCAGAGGAATTAAGAGTGACTTTCCTGGCCCCTCTCCTGAGAAAACGCTATGTGGGAAATTGGGAAATGCATTTTAGAAGGAAGAAACCAAGATTAAAGTACATACTGAGTACCACTGGCCAAATCTGCCAAAGGGAACTGGTATTTTTACAAAGATTTTTGGAGTGGAAATAGTCAATTGTGAACCTTTCCTTGAACAGCGTGGCCTAGTGGATAAAGCAGGGGCTCGGGAGTCAGAAGGGCCCGGGTTCTAATTCCAACTCCACCACTTGTCTGCTCTGTGACCTTGGGCAAGACACCTTCGCTTCTCTTTGCCTCCGTTACCTCATCTGTCAAATGGCGATTAAGACTGTGAGTCCAATGTGAGACATGGTCTGTGTCCAACCTGATTATCTTGTGACTACCCCAGTCTAGAACAGTGCTTTGCACAAAGTAAGCGATTAACAAGATCTTTAAAAAAAAAATGACAGTCCCCATGCACCTCCGACAATACTCTGCATTCAGTGAGCATCCAGTACAGCACTCCACATGCAGCAGCCCTCGATGCAATTCATTTGGCAAAAACAAGGCTACCTCAAGGAAGGTTTCAATGATGCTGGTCGGAATATACTCCCCGCCGGGGAACTTCTATCTTCAAATGGTTTAGCTGTCTTGCTCCTCAACAGTCAGCTGCAAGTTTAGCTTCCAAAGCGTCGCTGGCTCTCAGCTCCCCTACCTCGGCCTCCTCCCGCACAGTTCCCCCGGCCTGGACCACTCTCCCCTTCCAAATCAAAGAGACCGCAGCCTTTCCTGGGTTTAAAGCCCTCCTAAAATCCCACTTCCTCCACAAGCCTTCCCCAACTGAAACCCAACATCCCAATTCATATCAACCCATTAGCCATATTTGGCATTTATGTTAATTACACTCTTCTCCGGCACCTGAGTTTGAGACTGTATATATTTACTGTACCATTGACTATATTAACATATATAAATATATGTTATGCGGTCATATATATAGTATACATACTCAGTTAAGCCATCATATATGTATACACCTATATAAAATCAACGGAACAGTCAATTATTCATCCTATTTCATCTGCAATATTTTTTATGTCTGTCTTCCCTGTCAGAGCCTAAGTTCCTTGTTGGCGAAGCAAATGTTTCATGCTTCTGTTGTACTTTCCGAAGGCTTAGAACAATACAATGGTGCACCCAACAGGCACTCAATAAATACCGTTACTACCAGTACTGTGCCTCCTCCTCCTGTTCTCATTACCAATTTAAACCACAGAGTAGAATGGAAAAATTCTATCTCTTACTTGGCTTGACTTACCGTGCTGCATTTCAACGAGAGAAAGGCCAAAGGTCCGCTGGATCACACTGAGCCGAAGTCTGCCGTCGCAGAGGAGAAAAGTTCGCCTTTCAACGACGGAGCCTCCAACATGGGGTTTCTCCAGAAACAAAAAATAAAGGCTGTTAGGCTAGTGCAGAAATTAGGAATGGGAACAAAATTTCTTGGACTCTCAAATCCTAATTTGGATTCTTTATTTCTAGCTGGGTTCAATATTAAGAAGCAAAAATCCTTGCATTGGCTAAATTATCTCTCTGCTCCCCGGCCCCCACCCCGAAAGAGAAATCAAAATTGCATAAGTGTCCTGTACTATAACTTGACTAAAGAGTGGAATGTTAGAGGAAGCACCGTTAACATCAACGATGATTTCCAGAACATCTCCCAAATGGCTGACTCGGCCCTGGGTAACCTGATTAGGGGGCTAGCTCCTGGTAGATGAAGTTACCTGATAAATGACGTGAACAAAAGAAGGTTCCTGAGAAAGTGGATACAATGCAGAAGAAGTCTTCCCATTTTGCTTGAGGTCAGGAAGTTGAGCTAGGCGCTGCTGTAATTCAGAAAAGCTCCCATACAACCTCTCTAGATCTTTGAGCAACCGACTGGCTTTCTTCGGGAGGTTGCTTTTGGGCGGACGCAGAGATTCCTGCGTGTTAACCTGCACCTTAGGAAAAGCGGGGGTGTTGGACTCCTTGAGAGATCTGCGCGTGGCCGCTGACCGACTGACGGGTTCCACCTCCAGAGTTTCCAGATCCATGAGACGCTCGGAGGAAATCTCGGTTTTGCTGCGCTTACTCACTCTGGGTGGCTGGTTCTGCTCACACGCAGGGCTCTTGACTTCTTCTATAAGTGGCTTTCCCCCTAGAAAAGGAGTGTCACTCCCCGGGATCAAAAGCTTTTCCCCTTTTAGAAAGGACGCCGGGGGGAGGTTTTCGGGAGACTTCCCTGGGCCGGCGACATCTAACATGTCGTCGCCTGCAGAGGGAGAATCGCTGGGGCTGCTGCCTGAGGAGACAGAAGAGTCTTCTTCCTCGAGCAGTATTTCTTTAACCATCAGGTGAAGAGAGAACTTGTCGGACTTGGACGAGGGAAGGAACGCAGGCTCGGTGGACTTCTGCTTCCCCACCAAAATTAACAGTAGGCTGTTGAACAGGAAACAAACGCCCTTGGGTCTTTCACAGGCCGCCAGTTGGATCTGCTGGATATTTGGCATCGAAGAAGGAGTTAGCGAGTAGACCAAGATGACGTTGCAAGTATTGGAGGCGATGGCCACTACCTGGGCTTTAGGATCGAAAGCCATGATGTCAGGGACCAGAATCCCGGGGATGTTGACTTTCCTAGTGGTGGTGGCCTTCGGCTCAAAGGACACCAAGATCAAATGGGAGGAGTCGTGACCACTTCCCGTCAAATAATCCTTGGGTTTCAGATTAAGAAGCGGACTGGGTCTAGGCCTTGGATTGTTGGAGTGGACATGAGTCAGGTCCACCATATCTGGTGAAAGAGAGGACGTGGACTTTTCGGGATCTTGGGCAGCTTTCCCCGGAGCTTTAGGGAGCTCTTCATCGGCAACCAGTAACGTTGACTGCGAAGGGAAAGAATTACTCTCCCCGTCGGCTGGGATATCAAAGGCCATCCCTGCATTTAAACCACAAATCTTATCTAACGGAAGCTCAGTGGCTACAGCAATCTGGAGACCCACGGTGGCTTCGGTAGCACAGATGTAGCCTCCCACGTCGAAAATTGGGCAAAAGGAACAGGGGAGCAAGGTCTTCCGGGTGCTGTCCCAGATGTAAGAATGCAAGGCGCTGCCTATGGCCAGCACCAAGCGATTGCCCTCTTCGGTCCAACAGGCACAGTGGATGAGACCACTGGCTTTGATGTCGGCTTTCACGATGATGCTGTCGCAACGGACCGAGTATATCACCGAGGCGTCCTGGTTGGTCAGGATGGTCAGGATCTCTTTCTTCGGGTGCCATATGCAGCCCTGAGGGAGCACGGGAAACGGCTCTCTAACTTCACAGCTCTGGGAGACCAGGAGCTTGTTTTTCTCCGGGCTGCTGTAGCAGAGCTCCCACACGGTGACGTGCTTCTTGTGCTGGACCGCGAGCAGAGCCGGCCAGTTGGCCTGAAAGACGGGGCACCAGGAGAGCCCGTGGACGTGCTCGAACTGCCCGATGACGCTGGAGCCGCTCAGCCCGGGTTCTCCGTTCTGAAGCGGCATCAGGAGCACCTGCTTCCCATCCGTCCAGGCCAGCCCGTAGATGGGGTGGACGGCTTCAGTCAAGGCGTTAATGCCGGTCCGCAGAAGTTTGCCCTTTCCCAGTTCCATCCTCTCTAACGGAGGTTGGCTGAAATCACGAGAAAGACGGACAATGAATCCTTCTCATCCCCCGGGGCCAAGGTTGGATGACGGTCCAAACTGAGCCCGGGACCCGTCAGAGATGCAGTTCAAATATTTTCATTTCTAATGGGTTCGACGCGGACTAAATCGAAATCTGCGTGAACATCTGATCGTACGATCTGAGGCGCTTTGAATTAATCCAGCATCCTCGGGTTCTATTCAGTCCCCACTGGAGAACATTCTGTTTTAAAGTGCCTTAGTGCACCTCAGTCAGTCAATCATATTTATTGAGCAATTACTGGTGCAGAGCACTGTACTTAGTGCTTGGAAGAGTGCAACAACAGACACATTCTCTGCCCACAACGAGCAAGTGCTGAGCATAGTGCTTTGCACACAGTAAGCACTAAATGACTATGATTGAATGAATGAACTTAATTTCTCTGTACCTCAGTTTCCTCATCTGTAAAATGGGGATTCAAGACCTGTTTTTCTTTCTTAGTTGGCAAAATCCCTGCAGGATAGGGCCTGTGTCTGACCCGATCATCCACCTCAGGGTTTAATACAGTATTTGGCAAAAAGTATGCAACTAACAAATATAATGATGATGCTTATGATTATATTACTATTATCAATAATAATACTGGATACTGGTCCTCTGCAGAGTGAAATGGAAAGGGCTAGTCTGAAAGCAATCCCTATTCTCTCTACCGACTTCTACTGCCTTACCTATACTACTTAACTCATCACAGAGTCAGAAATCCAGCTTCAGTTTCCTTAATCATAAACAGGCAGCAAAACTAAGGCCAAATAGAGTGTTCCCTATAGTCATTGCCTGGTCGCAGAATACACAGTGGAAGAGCACAGGCCTGGGAGTCAGAAGGTAATGGGTTCAAATCCCGGCTCCACCACTTGTCTGCTGTGTGACCTTGGGACAAGTCATTTTACTTCTCTGGGCCTCAGTTGCCTCATCTGTAAAATGGGGATTGAGACAGTGAGTCCCACATGGGACAGGGACTGTTTTCAACCCCATCTGCTTGTATCCACTCCAGTGCTTAGTACAGCACCTGCCACTTAGTAAGCACTTAACAAACACCATAATTATTATTATTATTATCATAACTAATAGCAATAGTGGTGGTTAAGGTAGAAGTAGGTTAGAACCAGTTCTCCCCTGTTTTGAAACACAAAATCTCCAGTCACCAGCAACCCAAGAACTAGTAATTTTAAAGTTCTCAAATGAATACTGTACCTCTTCAAGTTACTGTTGCTCATCGCCACAGATGTGTTGTTATCACTCTGACCTTTTAAAGTAGGAAGAGAGTTAGTGAAAGCTTGGTGCACTGGTAAAAAAACAAATAGATTCTGCAAAAAGATTTTCTAAATATTCAACGCATTCTTGCATATACAATTTCCAAATGAAATGATATCCCCAATTATTCACTGGGAAGAAGGGCAAAAAGAGGCCCTTCTCCATTTCGTGGCTGAAGACTGCACATTGTTTCATTCCTCAAAGCCCAGAGGGGAAAAGCTAGCTAAACGGGAATTCACAGCAATCAAAGACTCATAATCGGAAATGCCAGAAGGGCCCAATACTATCTGACATGAAGCAGTCAGCTTCACCGTGACAAACAGAGAAGCAGTGAGGCCTCACGGATAGAACACGCGGCCTGAGAGTCGGAAGAACCTGGGTTCTAATCCTGGCTCTGTCACTTGTCTGCTGCCTGACCTTGGGCAAATCATCTCACTTCTCTGGGCCTCAGTTACCTCATCTGTAAAATGGGGATTAAACACTGAGAGCCCCCTTGTGGGACATAGACTGTTGTCCAATCTGTTTAGCTTCTATCTACTCCAGCACTTAGTATAGTGCCTGGCACATAGTAAGCACCTAACAAATACACAGAGGAATAAAACAGTGATTAAAGTTTTTACAAAGAAATCTAAAAATGAATTTAAACCTTTCAAATAATCATGCTGGACTGTGAAGGTTAAAAACACCACTTGCTCTCCAAGTGTTTGCTGAGGGGAAAAAAAAAAGGAAATAATTTATCATTGTCATTTACAACCATTTTTTTTTCCTCTTCTTGAGATAACAGCGGGGCCTCACTTATTAATTCAAATCAATGATGTGAGACCCATAGCAAACTGCTGACTGTAAACTCCTCTAGACTGTACTGCATTCCCCCAAGCACTTAGGTCAGTGCTCTGCACAAAGTAAGCACTCAATAATTACCACTGATTGTTGCATAATATGAATTATGGGTGTCCCATCAAAAACTGATAGATAAGCTGCAATTCTGAGACTTCAGAACTGAGGATCTGTCTAATGGGCTTGATTATAGCACTGAGTGGTTTGGGCAACTTCGACTCACTCGCTCCCTTCCATTCATTCATTCAATATTATTTATTGAGCGCTTACTATGTGCAGAGCACTGTACTATGCGCTTGGAATGAACAATTCGGCAATCAATTGCATTCCTGGGGGGGCAGAGAGGGCAATGAGCAAGAAGGCAGTAAGGAAAAATTTTAAAATAATTGAAAAGAAAAAAAAAACACCCTTGATTTTTTTTTTAACCTAGCAATGAACTGAACCTGGTTGTAATCCAAAATCCCAATACAGAAGTTATCAAGATTTTTCTAATCAAAGAACAAGTGGCAGAACTTTAGAAAGCAGAGGAGACAATTTCTGGCTGACTTATGGGCAAAGCATAATTTTTAACTGAGAATTTCCATTCCGTAATTACCAAAGGGCAACTAGAGTTACTAACACACATGTTACTTTTCCAAGGCAGCAACTGGTGATGTTGCTTTTATCGCCTGATTTATCTTTCATACCTCTTTGCAGGTTTTCTTGTTCTCAGCAGCTTTTAGTGACCTTTCTTTTGGTCAGACTGCACTGTTTGGTGGTGGTTTCCTACCCTTCTATATGGGGAATAAGTCCCCTGAACTTTCATTATTGGCTAACAAAGTTGATTGCCTCCTCCCATCTTATTGGTCAGGTATCAAAAGTTCTACCCTAATACCTACTTATGGGCTTTTAAAAGCTTATTGATAAATAATGCCTGGGCAGAGAAAATTGTGATTTGAGCCACTTACATGCTAATGATGAGTTCTAAGATTGCTGTGTTTTTTAGTATTATAGGGGAAAATAACAATGAAGGGAGGAGTCAAGGAAGACTGCATTACAACAAAGTTTCTCTGCATTTCGGTAGGTTTAATACTAGCAGAACATCTGGATCAATAATGTTTTAAGAAATTAGCTTGGTGTTTCTGGTGGTTTAAGCAGAATCCAAATGCTATGCAATCTGGACCTCTGTTTATCGAAAAACTCAAATAATCACCAAGAAAACTAAATGCAGAATACTGGCCCAACATTACCCAGTTGCCAGTAATTGTACCTCTTGCCAAACAATACATTTACATTGGGTTAAACACAGACAGTTCTGGTCTATCCTAACACCAGTATGCCATTTCAGTATTTGCAATCTAGAAATGAGAATAACACATGGACATAGCTTCATCTGTATTTTTTGAGACTAAATACAAGAGATGACAGAGACGGTCAGTAATGGGTAAATACCTGTAATTACTCGATCCTCACATCCACCCACCTGCAGGGAGCCTGTAAATAGGTAAACAAAGATTTTCCATTTGTTAAGTTTATACTTTTGGAAGATGAATTAGAATACTGAGTTGTGTGTCTGATGCGGTGACTGTGTCAGTTATCTATTGCAGAGTGATTTGCTTTGCAAAGTCTGGGGAAAAAAATGCATCCCCTCATATTTAAAATGCCTCCACCATCATTACCGTCCCCCATTTTTATTAAAATATTTGGGGTGCAGAGTGTTGCACTGGGCTCTTGGGAGCTTACGATTAGAGAAATAGCAAAGCCTAGAGGATGGAGCCCGGGCCTGGGAGTCAGAGGATCTGGGTTCTAATCCCAGCTCTGCCACCTGTCTGCTGCATGACTTTAGGCAAGTTACTTCACTGGGCCTCAGTTCCCTCATCTGTAAAATGGGAGTTAGGCCTGAGAGCCCCATGGGGGACAGGGACTGGGTCCAAGCTGCTCGGCCTGTGTGGGCCCCAGTGCTTAGTACAGTGCCTGCTGCATAGTAAGCACTCAACAGATACCATTTTTTTAGAAAAATGTGCATCCTGCCCTCCAAGAGCTTGCAGCCTAACGGGGCAGCCGTGAAAGGTGGAGAAGCACTAGAATAATAATAATGTTGGTAGTTAAGCGCTTACTATGTGCCGAGCACTGTTGTAAGCGCTGGGGTAGACACAGGGGAATAAGTGGCGAGAGTTTGGGAGTCCGAGGTCGTGGGTTCTAATCCCACCGCCACTTGTCAGCTGGGTGACTTTGGCCCAGTCGCTTCCCTGGGCCTCAGTTTCCTCCTCTGTAAGATGGGGTCGGTGAGCCTCAAGTGGGCCAGTCTGACCTCGCTGCCACCCTAGAGCTTGGGAACAGTGCTGGGCACAGAGTGGGAGCTTGAACGCCGTCGTTTTGGCTGCAGGAAGGTCAACGCAATGAAAGGGCGTCAACCATGGCCAACCTGTCCTGCCCCCTCCCCCCCAGTCCCTGACCAGTGGGACCCCTTTATCCCGGCGGCCACCTGGAGGAGGAGGAGGGCGGGACAAGTTGGGCAGGCTTCGTCCCCTCGGCAGGAGACGGGAGAGAGGATAATTAGGGGGGGAAACTGCCCTGCCCAGCGCCCAACGGCCCCAAAATGGCGTAGCCCCGCCTTCCCTCCGGCCCGGCCCGCGCCAGGCCCTAAAGTGACGGCCCGGCGGCGCCACCGGAAGCCCACTTTCTGCCCCGGTCGCTGATTGGCCCGCCCCTCCGCGGCCCGCGAATCCCATTGGCTGGCGGAGCCTCCCCCCTCGGGTCCGGCTCCCCCCCCCCACATCCGGGCACTTGCGCGGGTTCGGCGGCGGTTCGGCGGCGGTTCGCGCGCCGGCCCGGCAGCCCCCGCGGCAAGCGCCAAACTGCGGCCTGGAACGTGGAGGGAGGTGGAGCGGATTCCCACCCCCAGCAAGAATGATGATGATTTGGTATTTGTTAAGCGCTTACTATGTGCCGAGCACTGTTCTAAGCGCTGGGGTAGACACAGGGGAATCAGGTTGTCCCACGTGGGATTCACAGTCTGCATCCCCATTTGACAGATGAGGGAACTGAGGCCCTGAGAAGGGAAGTAACTCGCCCACAGTCACCCAGCTGACAAGTGGCAGAGCTGGGATTCGAACCCATGACCTCTGACTCCAAAGCCCGGGCTCTTTCCACTGAGCCACGGCTGCTTCTCTATAATGCATGAAGAATGCATTCAATAGTATTTATTGAGCGCTTACTACGTGCACAGCACTGTGCTAAGCGCTTGGAATGGACAAGTCGGCAACAGATAGAGACGGTCCCTGCCCTTTGACGGGCTTACGGTCTAATCGGGGGAGAAAGGCAGACAAGAACAATGGCAATAAATAGAGTCAAGGGGAAGAACATCTCATAAAAACAATGGCAACTAAATGGAATCAATAATAATAATGTTGGTATTTGTTAAGCGCTTACTACGTGCAGAGCACTGTTCTAAGCGCTGGGGGAGCTCCAGCGTCATTAGGTTGTCCCATGTGAAGCTCCCAGTCTTCATCCCCATTTTCCAGATGAGGTCACTGAGGCCCAGAGTAGTGAAGTGACTTGCCCACAGTCACCCAGCTGACACGTGGCAGAGCTGTTAAGCGCTTACTACGTGCAGAGCACTGTTCTAAGCGCTGGGGGAGATGCAGGGTCATCAGGTTGTCCCACGTTAGGCTCCCAGTCTTAATGTTGGTATTTGTTAAGCGCTTACTATGTGCAGAGCACTGTTCTAAGCGCTGGGGTAAACACAGGGGAATCAGGTTGTCCCACGTGGGGCTCACAGTCTTAATCCCCATTTTACAGATGAGGGAACTGAGGCACAGAGAAGTTAAGTGACTTGCCCACAGTCACACAGCTGACAAGTGTCAGAGCTGGGATTCGAACTCATGAGCCCTGACTCCAAAGCCCGTGCTCTTTCCACTGCGCCACGCTGCATCCCCAATTGACAGATGAGGTCACTGAGGCCCAGAGAAGTGAAGTGACGCCCACAGTCACCCAGCTGACAGGTGGCAGAGTCGGCATTCGAACCCATGACCTCGGACTCCCAAGCCCGGGCTCTTGCCACTGAGCCATGCAGCAATAGCTGGAAACACGTGCAAAATCTCAAGTTATTCTCATTTCAAGCCTGTGTATCCACCGCAGTCCAGAAACCTCCGTGAAAGGGGAAAAGCAAGAATAATAATTATGGTATCTGTTAGGCGCTTACTATGTGCAGAGCACTGTTCTAAGCGCTGGGGGCAGATAATAATGTTGGTATTTGTTAAGTGCTTACTATGTGCAGAGCACTGTGCTAAGCGCTGGGGGCAGATAATAATGTTGGTATTTGTTAAGCGCTTACTATGTGCAGAGCACTGTGCTAAGCACTGAGGGCAAATAATAATGTTGGTATTTAAGTGCTTACTATGTGCAGAGCACTGTTCTAAGCACTGGGGGCAGATAATGTTAGTATTTGTTAAGTGCTTACTATGTGCAGTGCACTGTTCTAAGCGCTGGGGGCAGATAATAATGTTGGTATTTAAGCGCTTACTATGTGCAGAGCACTGTTCTAAGCGCTGGGGCAGATACAGGGACATCAGATTGCCCCACGTGGGGGCTCAACATTTTTTAATCCCCATTTTTCCAGAGGAGGTAACTGAGGCCCAGAGAAGTCAAGTGACTTGCCCAAGGTCACACAGCAGGCAGGTGGCGGAGCAGGGATTCGAACCCATGACCTCAGACTTCCAAGACCGGCCTCTTTCCACTAAGCCACGCATTTGGAGGCTCATTTAAGGACCTAACGCATAGGATTTCTCCCCCCTCCTCCAAAACCATCATTTTTTGGACAATATTTAAGTGCTTCCTATGTATGCACTGAGGCAGATAATAATAATAATGTTATTTGTTCAGGGCTCACTATGTGCCAAGCACTGCCCTAAGGGCTAACCTAATCAGTCCATGTCCCATTTGGAGTTCAGGGTCTTAATTCCCATTTTACAGATGAGGTAAGTGAGGGACAGAGAAGGGAAAGGACTTGCGCCAGGTCACGCAGCAGGCAAGTGGCAGAGGCAGGATTAGAACTCAGGAGCCTGGGAGTCCCAGCTAAAATTACTGGACATGAGAGCTCCTTTTTTGAAGAGCAGCATGACCTAGTGGCTAGAGGATGGGCCTGGGAGTTGGAAGGACCTGGGTTCCAATCCTCCCTCTGAGGCTTGTCAACTGCGTGAGCTTGGTCAAGTCACCTAACTTCTCTGTGCCTCAGTTACTTGTAGAAAGGGACTCTTCCCCAGCCCGCCTCCATTTTGTGGTTAAGGTAGCTTGTTTTTTCCTTAGTCATGCTTCACCCCACCCTGAACTCAGTTAAGAAAACCCACAGCCGATGCTTGATTGGACCCATCCAATGGAAGGCATCGGCACTTGATTGGGCCCATTGGATCACCCCATCACAAGCCCCAACATTCAATTGGCCCCATTGGTTCGCCCCATCACAACCCTCAACACCTGATTGGCCCCAATGGATCACCCCATCACAAGCCCCAACACCTGATTGGCCCCATTGGTTCGCCCCATCCCAACCCTCAACACCTGATTGGCCCCAATGGATCACCCCATCACAAGCCTCAACACCTGATTGGACCCTTTGGGTCACCCCCATCACAAGCCTCAACACCTGATTGGTCCCATTGGGTCATCCAATGGAAGGTATTGGCACTTGATTGGACTCATTGGTTCACCCCATCACAATCCCCAACACCTGATTGGCCCCATTGGATCACCCCATCACAAGCCCCAACACCTGATTGGCCCCATTGGATCACCCCATCACAAGCCTCAACACCTGATTGGTCCCATTGGTTCACCCCCATCATAACCCTCAATGCCTGATTGGCCCCATTGGATCACTCCATCACAAGCCTCAACGCCTGATTTGGCCCCATTGGATCACCCCCATCACAAGCCTCAACACCTGATTGGTCCCATTGGGTCATCCAATGGAAGGTATTGGCACTTGATTGGACTCATTGGTTCACCCCATCACAATCCCCAACACCTGATTGGCCCCATTGGATCACCCCATCACAAGCCCCAACACCTGATTGGCCCCATTGGATCACCCCATCACAAGCCTCAACACCTGATTGGCCCCATTGGATCACCCCATCACAAGCCTCAACACCTGATTGGCCCCATTGGATCACCCCATCACAAGCCTCAACACCTGATTGGCCCCATTGGATCACCCCATCACAAGCCCCAACACCTGATTGGCCCCATTGGATCACCCCATCACAAGCCTCAACACCTGATTGGCCCCATTGGATCACCCCATCACAAGCCTCAACACCTGATTGGCCCCATTGGATCACCCCATCACAAGCCTCAACACCTGATTGGCCCCATTGGATCACCCCATCACAAGCCTCAACACCTGATTGGCCCCATTGGATCACCCCATCACAAGCCTCAACACCTGATTGGTCCCATTGGTTCACCCCCATCATAACCCTCAATGCCTGATTGGCCCCATTGGATCACCCCATCACAAGCCTCAACGCCTGATTTGGCCCCATTGGATCACCCCCATCACAAGCCTCAACACCTGATTGGTCCCATTGGGTCATCCAATGGAAGGCATCGGCACATGATTGGACTCATTGGTTCACCCCATCATAAGCCCCAACACCTGATTGGCCCCACTGGATCACCCCATCACAGGCCCCAACACCTGATTGGTCCCATTGGATCACCCCATCACAAAACCCCAACACCTGATTGGCTTGCATCGATGGCGTGAGGGAAGGCCACGCTCACCTTTTGGGGGTGAGGTTGAGCTCGCTGGGCCTCAATCACCTCATCTGTAAAATGGGGGGCGGGTGAAAACTGTGAGCCCCACATGGGACAAGGACTGTGTCCAACCTGCTTACCTTGCGTGGCTCAGTGGAAAGAGCATGGGCTTTGGAGTCAGAGGTCATGAGTTCGAATCCCAGCTCTGCCACGTGTCTGCTGTGTGACCTTGGGCAAGTCACTTCCCTTCTCTGTGCCTCAGTTTCCTCATCTGGAAAATGGGGATGAAGACTGTGAGCCCCACGTGGGACAACCTGATTCCCCTGTGTCTACCCCAGCGCTTAGAACAGTGCTTGGCCCCGTCTAAGCAGCGTGGCTCAGTGGAAAGAGCCCGGGCTTGGGAGTCCGAGGTCATGGGTTCGAATCCCGGCTCCGCCACTTGTCAGCTGGGTGACTGTGGGCAAGTCACTTCCCTTCTCTGGGCCTCAGTGACCTCATCTGGAAAATGGGGATGAAGACTGGAAGCCTCACGTGGGACAACCTGATGACCCTGGGGCTCCCCCAGCGCTTAGAACAGTGCTCTGTACCTAGTAAGCGCTTAACAAATAGCAACATTATTATTATTAAGCGCTTAAACACGTACCATCATCGCTATTAGGTGGGCAAGCTCCCAAAGGGGAGCCAATCAGCGGCGCTCGGAGCCTAGCGCCTCCTCCAATCACCTCGGGCTAAGCCCCCAAAGGCTTCTGGGATATGTAGTCCACCCGCGCTTTTCCCGTCGCCTAGCAACGGCAGCTTCAGAAGGCGGAGTCCCGGCCCCGCCGGCTACGGCGAGCGAAGGGGCCCAATCGGGAGAGAGCGCGAAATCCTGGACCAGATCTTGCAGAGCTGGATCGGGTCCTTCCTTAGGGCCCAGGCCACAACACGTGAATCGCCCCTGCTCAACAGCTCCCTGCAGCGCGAGGCAGGCAAGGTTAGTTCAGTGGTAATTATTGATTATTAAGAGAGTTTCACTGTGATATTCCTTGCCACAAATAATGCTCCCCCATCAGCAATGCCCTTGAAGGCATTGTGCACTCAATCCTAATAATAATGTTGGTATTTGTTAAGCGCTTACTATGTGCAGAGCACTGTTCTAAGCGCTGGGATAGATACAGGGTAATCAGGTTGTCCCACGTGAGGCTCACAGTTAATCCCCATTTTACAGATGAGGCAACTGAGGCACAGGGAAGTTAAGTGACTTGCCCACAGTCACCCAGCTGACAAGTGGCAGAGCTGGGATTCGAACTCATAACCTCTGACTCCCAAGCCCGTGCTCTTTCCACTGAGCCATGCTGCTTTTTTAAATCCTACAGGGTGGGTGTCCTTGATGAGCCCCATGGAACAGGAAAATCAGATTATGATGAAGAGGATGGGTGGTTATTAAGCATTTAATAACGCTGGAGAAGCATTGTGGCTCAGTGGAAAGAGCAGGGGCTTTGGAGTCAGAGGTCATGGGTTCGAATCCCGCCGCTGCCACGTGTCAGCTGGGTGACTGTGGGCCAGTCACTTCACTGGGCCTCAGTTCCCTCATCTGTAAAATGGGGATGAAGACTGTGAGTCTCACGTGGGACAACCTGGTTCCCCTGTGTCTACCCCAGCGCTTAGAACAGTGCTCGGCACATAGTAAGCAAACACCAACGTTATTATTATTATTATTTAGGTCATTCAAAAGAAGCAGCAGGTAAGTTGTTTCCAAACTCACAAGGAGCTTGCATCCTAATGGGAGAGATGCTATTCTATTGTAATAATGATAATGTTGGTATTTGTTAAGCGCTTACTATGTGCAGAGCACTGTTCTGAGCGCTGGGATAGATACAGGGTCATCAGGTTGTCCCAAGTGAGGCTCACAGTCTTCCTCCCCATTTTACAGATGTGGTAACTGAGGCCCAGAGAAGTGAAGTGACTTGCCCACAGTCACCCAGCTGACAAGTGGCAGAGTTTATATGCTCTTCTTCCAAGTGCTTAGGACAGCGCTCTGCACACAGTAGGTGCTCACATTCCATTGATCAGACGCATACAGACACAAGACCTTAGTGGGCATGAATGGAAGCAGCCCACTTCTCTGGGCCTCAGTTACCTCATCTGTAAAATGGGGATGAAGACAGTGAGCTTCACGTGGGACAACCTGCTTACTCTGTATCTCCCCCAGTGCTTAGAACAGTGCTCTGCACATAGTAAGCGCTTAACAAATACCAACATTATTATTATTTGTCAGCTGTGTGACTGTGGGCAAGTCACTTCACTTCTCTGGGCCTCAGTTACCTCATCTGGAAAATGGGGATTAACTGTGAGCCTCACGTGGGACAACCTGATTACCCTGTATCTACCCCAGTGCTTAGAACAGTGCTCACCACGTAGTAAGCACTTAACAAATACCGACATTATTATTATTATTACCCCAGCGCTTAGAACAGTGCTCCACACATAGTAAGCACTTACCAAATACCAACATTATTATTATTATTATTACATAAGTGCAAGAGCTGGCTGGACTGGATTATTTTGTATTTACCCAACATTTAGTAGAGGGCTTGGTAGGTCATGTTTAACAAATATTATTATTGTTTTTATTTGTGATGCAGAAGGAGAAGGGTAGCCACTGGAGACCTTTGCTGGTGGCGTGATGCGTTCAGAAAGATATTTTATAGCAGGGGTCCAGGGAGGAATATTGGAGAGACTGAAGAGGGGAGAGACTGGAGAAACCAGAAAGTAGGCTGATGTGGATTAGCAGAGAATGTAATCAGCAACAATCCTTGTTATAGCAACAATAGGAGTGATGATTGTTCCCATCTGGGTCCAGTTTTCATTCCTATGAAAGGATTCTTCAGGGAAGCTAGGAAATGTGAATTGTTAGAGTTGTGCTTTTGAGGAACAGATTCCATTATGATGTGGTGTTCTTTCTGCTTGATTCTAAAATTCTTTGCAGGCCACTGTCCAAAACCCATTTTGATTTGGGGGGGAGGCGAATAGCTCATATTGCTCTACACAACTGCCAAAATTATAATTAAAGGTCAATTTTCTTAAATCTAATGCAACATCAGCAGTAATTTTCAGCACCTATTGGCACTTATGAACAAAAAGGCCCCTTCTCTTGAGGAATTTACAATACAAAGGAGCAAATTGCCCTATTGGTTCATCTTTTAAGCAGCTATGGAATAACAGTGAAATCACCAAGACAATTACACTCATCCTAAGTACCATCCCACATTAATAGAGGAGACTGAGAAAAGTTGGTCCTTTTTCATTTTCCAGGCACATGCCAATCTTTTGATAAATTTTTAATATCTACTAAGATCATAAAATCAGCTGCTACTCTTGATTGTGGCTTGGAGAATGACTGTAAAGCCCATTGCTATCTCAATTTACTTTTTAAGGAAGGAAAGTAATTTCAATGTTTTTCTGAAGTTCACAGGCAGGTCCTAGAATAAGATCTGAAATACATCTATGTTCCCAAATACTCATAACAGAATCAGGTTTTTGCTGTGTGATTTGGACAGGTTAGTAAGGCAAAATATTTTATTGCTTCTCAGCTAACATGCAATTTTTCAATTAAATTGCATCTATACCCAAGTATTTACCATCTATCTGGTTTAAAATTAACCATAAAAACTTTCTATAATGGCTGACTACATTCATTCCTACTATTCCCTTCAAATTTGACACATTCAGGGGAGCTTTCACTGAAATTCAGAACTAAATTAGAAAAAAGTTGCTGCCATTGTCCAAGATTCACTAGGAGGACTGATGGACCTGTAAAAACAAAGGTAGGATTTCACTTTAAAAAGGAGTGAATGAATCCTGCCTTGATGCTTTGTTAGTTAGGGAATCATGTCTTAATGCCCCATTATATCAGTGCTTAGCACAGTGCCTGGCATATAGTAAGCGCTTAACAAATGCCATTATTATTATTATTACATTGTAAATTCCTGTGTCTCTTAGTGTATTTTTTCCAAGGTTGGGAGGGAGCTGTAGTCCGTGCTCTGACACATAATAGGCACTCAAGAAATACTATTGATATTTATATTGATGCTATTGATGCCTGTTGACTTGTTTTAATGTCTTCTTCCCCCTTCTAGACTGTGAGCCCGTGGTTGGGTAGGGATTGTCTCTGCCTGTTGCTGAATTGTACTTTCCAAGCACTTAGTACAGTGCTTTGCACACAGTAAGCACAATAAATAGGATTGAATAAATGAGGGAAAAAGGAATGTGGGGCATGGAGGGAATTAACCTTACTGCAGTATTTGCCTTATTAACTTTCCATTTCCTAGACAGTGGATGAGTAATCTGCCCCAGATCACTTTCTTTTGGGGCCAGAGTGTTCCCTAGGAACTTTTTTTTGTTTTTTGTTTTTAAAGTTTTAATTAGCACTTAATATGTGTCAGGGGCTGTAGTAAGCACTGTACTAAGTGCTTGGAAAGTACAATTCAGCAACAAATAGAGATAATCCCTACCCAAAAATGGGCTTTCCACTAGGCCATGCTGCTTCTTATGTTTAAGGGAACTTTTGGGTGTCTGCAGGAATGAATGGGGGACAGGTGGACCTAGCCAAGGTGCTCTGCACTTAGTAAGCGCTCAATAAATACTATTGAATGAATGGTCTAATGTTGGTATTTGTTAAGCGCTTACTATGTGCCAAGCACTGTTCTAAGCGCTGGGGTAGACACAGGGCAATCAGGATGTCCCACGTGGGGCTCACAGTCTTAATCCCCATTTTACAGATGAGGTAACTGAGGCACAGAGAAGTTAAGTGACTTGCCCACAGTCACACAGCTGACAAGTGGCAGAGCTGGGATTCGAACTCATGACCTCTGACTCCAAAGCCCGTGCTCTTTCCACTGAGCCACGCTCTAGAGACCAGGAAGGATCACAATAGACTGTCATGTGTTCATTGTGGCTTAGTGGAAAGAGCCCGGGCTTGGGAGTCAGAGGATGTGGGTTCTAATGCCGACTCCGCCACTTGTCTGCTGTGTGACCTTGGGCAAGCCACTTCATCTCTCAGGGCCTTCTTTAAAATAAGAATTAATGTGAGCCCCTGTGGGACAACCTGATTACCTTGTATCTACCCCAGCGCTGAGAAGAGTGTTCGGCACATAGTGCTTAACGAATACCATAAATATTATTATTATTCAGGGATATCCCAGCTCATTTTTACTTCAGTCTGAGCCTTCAACCTCTTATTTCCGGGGGTCCTGCTGCCAGAATTTTCTTCAGCAATGGACACTCTAAGCTGGGGGTACCAGGGCAAATGCCAATTTTATCTGTCCCTAAAGCATTTCTTTGGCTTTCGCCCCTGAGAACGTTGTCTCGTCTTATGTGTCCACTCGTTTCCAACCCATAGCGACTCCAAGGACACATCTCTTCCAGAACGCCCCACTCCATCGAACGCCCCACTCCGTCTGTAATCGTTCTGGTAGTCTATCCATAGCGTGTTCGTGGTAAAAATATGCATGTGGCTTAGGAGCCTAATAATAGATCAATTTATCCACCCTCGCCAAGGGTATCGTTTTCTATCTTTGTTGTAATTCTTAGAGTACATCGGAGTGAACTAACTTAAGTGATACCCACCTCTGTGAATAAAGCTTTCTCCTGCCAGAACAAGACCCAGGAATTATGGCTTAATAATAATATATTTGTTAAGCGATTACTACGTACCAGGCACTGTATTAAGCTCTGAACTGAGCCGCGCCCAAAACAAGCATGAGAATTACAGTTAAACTTGTGTCGTGTGCTACTATCCATCTACCCAACTATAATTAGGTGGATAATTTAGACCAAAATAAATGCCTTGATTTAGAAGAGCAGGCTTTTGGCCTGGATTAATACATCAGAGAAGCAGCACGATGTAGTAGATAGAGCGAGGGCCCAGGAGTTAGGAGGTCATGGGTTCTAATCCCGGCTCCTCCACTTTATCTGTGACTGTGGGCAAGTCACTTAACTTCTCTGTGCCTCAGTTACCTCATCTCTAAAATGGGGATTAACTGTGAGCCTCACATGGGACAACCCTATTATCCTGTATCTACCCCAGTGCTTAGAACAGTGATCTGCACATAGTGCTTAATAAATACCAATATTATTATTATTTTTATTTATCCGCTGTGCTTGGGCAAATCACTTCACTCTGGGCCTCAGTTACCTCATCTGTAAAATGGGGATTGAGACTGTGAGCCCCACGTGGGACAGGGACTGTGTCCAACCAGATTTGCTTGTATCCAGCCCAGCGCTTAGCATAGTAAATGCTTAACAAATACCATTATTATTATTATTACTATAAATGAGTAATCAATAAATTTGATGTCTATATCTAAATCCCTCTGTCCTTTATAAACCCGCAAATAGAAGGAGACTAGTTTATTACTGAATTGATACAAATGTGTTTCTCTGGGCAGGCCCTTTTTCTTATATAGGTTGTCAGGAAGACCTATTTGTGTGGCTAGAAAAGCAGTGTGGCTCAGTGGAAAGAGCCCGGGCTTGGGAGTCAGAGGTCATGGGTTCGAATCCCGGCTCTGCCACTTGTCAGCTGTGTGACTGTGGGCAAGTCACTTCCCTTCTCTGGGCCTCAGTGACCTCATCTGTAAAAGGGGGATTAACTGTGAGCCTCACGTGGGACGACCTGATTACCCTGTATCTCCCCCAGCGCTTAGAACAGTGCTCTGCACATAGTAAGCGCTTAATAAATACCAACATTATTATTAATTAAAAGGAAACATTCCTTTCTTCTAAAAAGACACGATAACTTAAGTGTGTAACCACTAGAGGGCTTCATTAGACAGCATCTCATGCACAGGGGCTGTAGGTGAAACTGAATGTCTTTAAAATATCCAAGTTAAACTCGTTTTTCTTAACTTTGAAGCTGAATGTCTTTAAAATATCCAAGTTAAACTCGTTTTTCTCAACTTCTTCATGGAGAGGATTCATCCTCTCAGTGCAAACCCCTCTGTCCTGTGATGTTCAAGAAATGTGAACTGAAGAGAGGGCAGGCTACAAACCCCAGATAATTTTAGTACTGAAAACATATGTAATCTCACTTGGAATACAAGTGTCGTCCCCTCTTCCTTAGGAAGCTCATTGTCAAAGCTCCCCAGGAAATCCTAGGTCTTCAGTTTTATCTTGACACAAAAGTTATATATTGCATTTCTTCCTCCCCACTAGCCTAAGCCTCTTTTACTGCCAGTTGTATATTCCCTCTTGTCCTGTCTTCAGTCTACCTTACTTCGCTGATCTCCTGCTACAACCCACCCAGCCCGCACAATTCACTCCTCTAACACCAATCCACTCACCGTCCCTCAGCCTCGTGTATCTCCCTGCCGACCCCTTGCCCACATCCTCCCTCTGGCCTGGAACTCCTCCCTGCTTCGTAACCGACAGACCACTGCCCTCTCCACTTTCAAAGCCTTCGTGTAAACACATATCCTCCAAGAGGCCTTCCCCGACCAAGCCCTCAGTTTCCACTCTTCAACCTCTCTCCTGCATTGCCTGTGCACTTGGATCTATGCCCCTTAAGCGCTTGATAGTCACCTCACCCTCAGCCCCACAGTATTTATGTACATATCCTTCTCCCTCTTCCCTCTCTGCAATTTATTTTAATGTCTGTTTCCCCTTCTAGACAGTAATCTCCTCTGGGCAGGTATCGTCTACTCTAACTGTTGTATTTTTCTCTCCTAAGCGCTTCGCTTAGTATAGTGCTCTGCACACAGGAAGTGCTCAATAAATACTATTGATTGATTTAAACAATGTTGCTTACTGACAGGAAGGGAAGCTCTTCTGAGTGGAGAGCCCCATTTGCTTCTATACTGAGTACTCTGAGAGAAAATGAACCAAACTATGGATCCCTCATTGAGTTCTTGCTTTTCTGACTACAGCTTTTTATCTTAGTGTCAAGTCTCTGATTTCATTTCTTTGGGGGTCAGATTAATTGTGTTGGGCCCCTGGGCCCCTCTTTTTTATGATATTTATTAAGCACTTACTGTGTGCCGGGCACTGTACTAACTGCTAAGGTAATCAGGTTGGACATAGTCCCTATGCCACATAGGGCTCACTGTCTTAATCATTTTATAGATGAGGTCACTGAAGCCCAGAAGTGAAGTGTCTTGTCCAATATCCCATAGCAGACATGTGGCAGAGTCGAGATTAGGACCCAGGTCTCCTGACTCACAGGCCTGCGCCTTAACCACTAGGCCACTCTGCTTCTAACCTGTCCTGCCTAAATGGTCTTCTGGAGTATTTTCCCATTTAAAAATCACTAATGCTGTACTTCTTCTGTTTTGATGCATATTGTCTGGGATGGATGGATGGACGGGTGGGGGTCTCTTTTTACCTAGTTTCTCTTTCGTGGAGCTTTTCTTCAGTTCACATCTACCATGACTTTGGGCCAGCTGAGTATTCTGCTGATTCCTTAGCTCCCTTACTTCCCTCTAGGAGGGGCAACATGCTGGCTTTTTTTTTTTTTTTAAAAAAAAAGGTATTTGTTTAGTGCTTATTATGGGCCAGGCATTTTTCTACGCACTGGGGTAGAAACAAGGTAATCAAGGTTGGACACATTTCATGTCCCATACGGAGCTCACAGTCTTAATCCCCATTTTACAGATGGGGGAACTGAGGCCCAGAGAAGTGAAGTGACACACAGCAGACAAGTGGCAGAGCCAGGATTGGAACCGAGGTCCTTCTGACTCCCAGGTTCGTGCTCTGTCCTCTAGGCCGTGCTGCTTCTCCGCATCTTGCCGCTAGATTTAGATTGTCAGGCTGTCGGACTTGCCATCCTTCCTCCTCCAGCCCCACCCCCGTCGCACCACCTCTCCCGCAGGAAATCCTTGGCTACCAGATCTGAGGCCTCGGCTCTGGATACCTTTGGACATCTGCTTCCCCCATGGACTGTCAACACACGCCTGTCAAAGCAAACAGGGTCAGAGAAGGAAATAGGGGTGTTGACAGGAGATTACCTCTCCCTAAAATAACTCTCCCTCCTGGGAAGGGATCCAGGGAGTCCAGCGAGACCCAGGAGAAGGATCCAACTGTGTGTAACAGCAGACCCCTGACGGAGGGGGAGGGCCTGCAGACATCCCATGTCAGATGTTGAAGGGTGAGGAGGGGTGGGATAAAGTCAACCAAAGCTGGAAGTGAAGTCGAAATAAGTACAATCAGTCTGGCCTCAACACAGGCCCTCACTCGGTTCTATTTGTGGCTAGGAAGCTTTCCAAAGAGATTATCTCTCTAGCTCAGGACAAGGTGGCTTAGAAGGATGGGGCTTAAAAGATGAGGAGTGGAGTTTAGTACTCTCCGGCCCACCGCTGACCCTGGAAAAGTCACTTCACTTCTCCTCAGAGCCCCTCTGTTTTCTCTTTTATAACAGCATAATAGACAGTCGTGGGCTAGATAGTGAGAGTGATGGTAACAGCAAATAAATGACCTTGCAGAGGGAGTCTGAAATTTTTTTGGCTCAGTTAAATCTTTCCCTAGCTCCAAAGCTAAATCCAAAGCATTCCTGAATTTGAGGGAGTAAAGTGTAAGTGGGGTTTTTCTGGATGATTGCCTCAAGGCTCCACTTTCCCTGGAGGTCTTGTACCTCTCCACCCCCCCATAAAAATCATACAGTTGATTCATCCATTCAATCATATTTATCGAGCACTGAGAGAAGGGATCAGAAGAGTTCACCTAGCTCTTCCCCAGGATGGGAGAAACTCATACCTTTGTCTAAAATTCTTCAGAGATGGAAACTTATGACACTCTTCGGGTACTGTGTCCTAAACATCTTACCCTTTCCTAAACTTATGAATTGACTCAATTTTACTGTGCGGAAGGAGGCAATGGTAAACCACTTCCATATTTTTACCAGGAAAACTCTATGGAGCCACTACCAGAACAGTTGCAGATGGAGGTGGGGCATTCTGGGAGAGATGTTTCCATGGCATCGCTATGGGTCGGAGACAACTTGGCATAAGACAGGACACCCCAGTGCTTAGTAGGGTGCCTGGTGCATAGTATTCATTCAATCATATTTATTGAGCATTTACTGCGTGCAGAGCACTGCAAATGCCACAAAATTATATATTATTACTTGAACCTGCAGCTGGCTTTGGTTGTGTTTCATTTAACCCACATTTCTCTGACTCATCATTGTCATATTTTAAAACTGACCTTGAAGGGGTATTCAAATAATATGGTATAGTTAATGCCTTGTTAATTGCTCATTTTCATTCAATTAGCACAACTAATACCTAATGGGTATTTAATCCATTTAGAAAAAAAACAAAACCAATTTGCCTCACTCTTGAAAATGAATGTCCAATATCTTGGAAATAAAGTGGAACGATCAAGGTATCAGTTTGGGCCCTAATTTGATACCTTTGATTTTTGGATGACTGTCTCCTCCCAGAGCCTTAATCGTTGGTCTTTCTACCTCCAGCCTCACTCCACGCTGCTGCCAGCCTCCTCCTCTGGAAACAGACTCATCATTCGCTCATTAGAAAGCCCAGGGGCTACCTATGTCTATCTGGATTAAGGCAAACATTTCCCAAAATTGGCTTCCAAGCACCTAACCAGCCCTCCCTACCTTACATAGGGGCTATTACTCCTCCCAAACTCACCTTCTAATTGTACAGTGCTGTAACCTGGGGCTTCATTCATTCATATTTACTGAGCGCTTACTGTGTGCAGAGCACTATACTAAGCACTTAGAAAGTACAATTCGGCATCAGAGAGAGACAATCCTACCCAACAATGGGCTCCCTTCCCCAGCCCACCAGTCCACAACCCTCCCCATTTTCAAAGCGCTCCTAGAAGCCCACCTCCTCCCGGAAGTCTTCCCAAAGTAATTGCCCACAACATAGCTGTATCTACTCAATAGTACCCTGAACATTTAGACATTTAATTCACATTCTCAACTCTTAGGTGCATAAAATCCATTTGTACATTGAATTTACACGCTATTTCATCATGAAATATTTGTGCTACTACGATTCATATCCTTGTGCTTCTGCCTGCTCTCACTACTTATAAATTTTTGTCTCCCCCTTTTTTTAAATATGGTATTTGTTAAGCACTCACTATGTGCCGGGCACTGTACTATGCGCTGGGGCAGATACAAGATAATCAGGTTGGACACCATCTCTGCCCCACACAGTCTTCATCCCCATTTTACGCTTCTGGGTAACTCAAGCACAGAGAAGTGAGGTGACTTGCCCAAGGTCACACAGCAGACAAGTGGCGGAACCAGGATTAGAACCCGGGTCTTTCGGACTCCCAGGCCTGTACTGTATCCACTAGGCAGCTCTAGATGGTAAGATCTTTGAGGGCGGGGAACCTGTGTCTTGCTTGTTCTGTTATCCCAAGTGCTTTGTTAAATGCCTTGCACTCAGTGGTGGAATCTCCCAACAAGAGAATAGATGAAAATCAGTTCTGAATCTTCAGGACTTAGAACATTTGCACAGGAATAGATCATAGTTTTTGTGGCTTGCCCCGTGCTACTTTTTCTTTTTTTCTTATGGTAGTTAAGTGGTTACTCTGTGCCAGATGCTGTTTTAAGTGTTGGTGTAGATCAAGGTGATCAGGTTGGACACAGTCCATGTCCCACCCGGGGCTTACAGTCTTAATCCCCATTATATAAATGAGGTAACCGAGGCACGGAGAAATGAAGTGACTTGGCCAAGGTCACACAGCAGACAAGTGGCGGAGCTGGGATTTGAACCCAGCTCCTTCTGACTCCCTTGACCCGTGCTCTATCCATTAGGCAACACTCTCAGGATCCTGCCAAATCCCAGAGTGCAACAAGTAAGTAGGTAATCAGGAAAATGGCACAAGGTGAAGTGTACTTAGAGGTTTTTTACATGCAGAACCTAATTATGGCTGAAGTGACCACAACACCGTGTTGATACTTAATTCTGACATTTATTAGACTTGCAATGTGTCAAACACTTTACAAAGTGCTGGGGTAGATACAAGATAAGCAGATAGGACCTAGCAGCTGTCTCACATGGTACTCTGTGTAAGTGGGAAGGAGTTACACATGAGGCAACTAAGGCAAAAGAAATTGAGTGACTTGCCCAGCGATACACAGAAAAAGCTGGAATTAGAACTCAGGATTCCTGATTTTTAGGTCCCTTCTCTTCTCCTAGGCCACACTGCTTCTCTAGTATTGCTACTGTAGTGCTTTGACCCAGCAGATAGGTGCTTTAGTCACTGTAGTAGATACTCACTAAACTCCATTTGATTAATCAGAAGATTAAAGAATGTAGATTTGCCACTTTGGGATTTTAGATTTAAATCTTTGGTAGGGTGGGATTTGGGAGACGTGGGTGATATTTGGGAAAATTGCCTGAGTGTCAGAGTTGGGTTGAGGAGTGGGGAAGCTGTAAGTTCCCTTTTTTTGTTAAGTGCTTACTATGTGCGAGGCACTGTACTAAGTGGTGGGGTAGATACAAACTAATCTGTTTGGACACAGTCCGGGCCCCACATGGGGCTCACAGTCTTAATTCCCATTTTACAGATGAGGTCACTGAGGCACAGTAAAGTGAAGTGACTTGCCAAAGGTCACACAGCAGACAAAGGCCGACGCCGGGATTAGAACCCAAGTCCATCTGCCTCGCAGGCCCAGACTCTCTCTACTAGGATGTGCTGCTTCTCTTTCCATAAATTTCACAGCCAGGACAAACCAGATTGGTCCACAGGGATATAACTCACTAGGTATCCTGGTAGACAATCAGGCCTTGTGGGAGTAACCTTATTTAAAACCTCATCTCTCTCTCCTGGAGGGGAAAGTCAAGCGAAACTTCAGTCGACCTCTTTTCCGGGAAAGGTCTTTTCAGAGTATTTAGATGATCAGTAGAATTCCTTGTTGAAATGTGCTGTTTGAGCCAAACTGTGTCTTCTATAGGAAAGGTTTATACAGAGTAGTTGTTTCCCATGAACTTCACTCAATCCTTCTGCTCATCTACTAAATAGAGCCCTTCCTCTCAGTCAGAATGACCCAGGTCAGGAAATATCTGGTGAAGAGATGTTGGCTTGAGAGGACCAGTGACTATGCAGGAGAGCAGCTGCAAGCAGCAGCAGACAGCATGGACTGGTTTGGTTTTTTCCCAGTGTTCCAATGTTCAAATGTCAGTGAGTTGTCAACTGGGGACTTATTTTGGTATGGGACCCAAGACTGTTCAAGATGACAGGCTTATAATGTAAAGCAGTGAAAGTGAACGGCTAAGTAACCAAGTAAAATTCAGCAGGCAGTGGAAGAGTGAAAATCCTCCGGACTCTAGTCTCTTTTTTGCTAACCTGGAAAGAAGTTTCCTCTCTCTCTCTTTTTCACTCTTTTTCTTTCTCTCTCTCTCTCTATCGCTTTCTCTCTCTCGTCTCTCTCTTCCTTCCTTCCTTCCTTCCTTCCTTCCTTCCTTCCTTCCTTCCTTCCTTCCTTCCTTCCTTCCTTCCTTCCTTCCTTCCTTCCTTCCTTCCTTCCTTCCTTCCTTCCTTCCTTCCTTCCCTCCCTCCTTCCCTCCTTCCCTCCTTCCCTCCTTCCCTCCTTCCCTCCTTCCCTTTCTCTCTGCTCCTCCCCCCTCCCCACACCCACCTGTCCTCTAGATAGATTCATACCCAGGTTTCAACTGCTGGGAGCTCCTCCACTCTGCTCTTAGCAGTCCATTCAGCCTGGATCTTGCTCCATTATGGGGCTCTTCACCCCAGTAAATTGGTGGCACCCAATCTGCAATTCTTTTTTCCCTGTCCCAGACAAAGAGACACAGACCTTTATTACACATCTCATGTATCTTCCATTCACATTTGACTAGATGCAAAACAGACCTCAAATTATTATTCGTGAAAAGACATTGAATCCATGACATTTGAAAGCCACCAGCATGCACAAACTGAAGCTGTGAACTGATCTGCTGTTCTGAGTGCGTGTGTTCTGCCAGACAGGGCCTTATTGTCGGAACTGCTAATAACAGCTTTTTAAATATTACATTATTTCTTATATCTGTGATCTAGAGAATGGGGACAGCAAATGGAGTGAAAAATGTTAAAAGCCCATGAAATGATTACCCAGCTTAACGTTTTCCTTTGTAGATATTAGTGTGTCTACAGTCAGCTGCCACTGAGTGCTTTTGCCATAATATTGAGAATACTCACATTTGGAAAACATATCGTGCGATTCTAACAATGCAGACCTGTGCAAAGCTCAAACCCTTTGTGCCTCGATTTCCCTAATAGTAAAAAGGGGGCAATGAACGCCTACTCTCTACCTGGATGGACTAATTAGATTTGAAAGTAAATCTCTCCAGCCTTTGGAAATCTTCAGAGAGCCAAGCTATTATAATCCACGGGAGACCCAGCAGGCCTGCTTTTCCTGATATTTCCATTTATCTCAGTGCTCTGGAGTTCAATCCAGGACACGGGCCCAGATCTACAGGTGAAGGGAACCAGTGCAGGAATCGCTGCTGACTGTACTGCACTTTAATTCCATTTCATTTCTCTTTTCCCTAAAGTCTAACATCCACCCCAAGGTTCATTGAGAAGAGCAGAACAAATTATTTTCATTTCACAGACTAATTTCCTTTATAATGAATCCCTTAGGAAGCCTGTCAACCCTCTCGTTTTTTTTTTTCTCCAGAAGTCCTAAAATAGCTGTAGTGGTGCAGGAGCCTCTCGTCTGTCCCAGGTTCCAGGTCGACACTGGTTGAAGCTGACAGTAATAGTTATAATAATAATAATGATGATGGAATTTGTTAAGCAGTGACAATGTGCCAAGCACTGTTCTAAGCACTGGGGTAGATACAAGGTAATCAGGTTGTCCCATGTGGGCTCACAGACTTAATCCCCTTGTAACTGAGGCACAGAGAAGTTAAGTGACTTGCCCAAAGTTACACAGCTGCTAAGTGGTGGAGCCAGGATTAGAACCCACGACCTCTGACTCCCAAGCCCGTGCGCTTGCCGCTAGGTCATACTGCTTCTCTTATTTGAATAAACAAAGAAGATGGAGAGCCTTAGTAAACCCTGATTGTCAGACCACCTGATGGTCTCAGAGCAGTGTGAGCCATCTTCCAAGGAGACCCTTAGAGGAGATGTCTGGGGGATGGGGTTAATAATAATAATAATGTTGGTATTTATTAAGCGCTTACTATGTGCCGAGCACTGTTCTAAGCTCTGGGGTAGACACAGGGGAATCAGGTTGTCCCACGTGGGGCTCACAGTCTTCATCCCCATTTTACAGATGAGGTAACTGAGGCACAGAGAAGTTAAGTGACTTGCCCACAGTCACACAGCTGACAAGTGGCAGAGCTGGGATTCGAACTCATGACCTCTGACTCCAAAGCCCGTGCTCTTTCCACTAAGCCACACTGCTTCTGGACTTTTCCCCTTCTAAAACACTAATCGGAAACGTGAGCTGATACCAATTTCCCATTGACCACTCTCACTGGGCAGAAGACCTGTCCCCCTGGAGCTCTGGACATCTTTGCTTCCCACTTAGCTTCGTAAAGCCAAACGCCTAAGCTTCCCCCAGACATTCATGCCTTCCTGCCCCTCTTGATTGTTCCTCTGCTTGCTACTGCCCTAGAGCTCATTTGTGGATAATTTGCCGCTATGCCTTTCTTCCATCTCTCCTAGCTCATTTATATCTTCCCTCCTCAATTGCCATCTTGCTCACTTCCTGTCTTGTGTTCTCTCTCTCTTTCTCTCGCTCTCATCTGCAGCCACCAGCACTTGTGGTTCCAAATCCGACTGCCCCGCTGGGGGAAACCTAGACCTTGTCTATCAACACAGCACTTTCTGGTGTGTGGCATCTTCTGAGTGCTTTAAATAATCTCAGCTCCTTCAGTTCAGGGGTGGGTTTTTTTTTTCTTTCATGAAGCCCCTCAGAGCCAAAAACAGACATGGGAGAGCAGAGCTGGATTTCATTCTACCTCCCACACCATCAGTCAAGCTGTCAGCTAAGTCTGGAATGGATCTGAGACTGAAATGGAGGCTGAGAGATTTAGCTTCAGATCATACGCAGAGCTTTTAGTCCTGGCACTTAGAGAAAGCCAGATACCGCTTATAAACCTTTGCTACTCTGGCCGGGGCCCTGGGGACTCCCTTCTGAGGTGGCTATTTAGAGTCCCTTGGCCATTTTCAAGTTCTGAATACTCCCATCCTTTCTCTGCCATTGCTAAGCAGCGTGGCTCAGTGGAAAGAGCCCGGGCTTTGGAGTCAGAGGTCATGAGTTCAAATCCCAGCTCTGCCACTTGTCAGCTGTGTGACTGTGGGCAAGTCACTTCACTTCTCTGTGCCTCAGTTACCTCATCTGGAAAATGGGGATGAAGACTGTGAGCCCCACGTGGGACAACCTGATTCCCCTGTGTCTACCCCAGCGCTTAGAACAGTGCTCTGAACATAGTAAGCGCTTAACAAATACCAACATTATTATTATTACCAACAAGCAGTGTGGCCTAGTGGGTAGAGCACGGGCCTGGGCATCAGAAAGACCTGGGTTCTAGTCCCGGCTCCACCATTTGTCTGCTTTGTGACCTTGGGCAAGTCTCTTTATTTCTCTGGGCCTCAGTTATCTCACCTGCAAAAGGGGGATTAAAATTGTAAGCCCCAGATGGGACAGGGACTGTTTCCAACCTGGTGAACGTTTATTTACCCCACTGCTTAGAACAGTGCTTGACACAAAGTAAGCACTTAACAAATATTGCCATCATTATTAAGAGTCTTAAGGGCAGAGAAAGCAGAGGGTTTGTATATACATGACCATCAATATCTTCTCAGTTTCTTCACCTTCACCAATGGTCTTTATTGAGAACTTAATGTGTGCAGAACACTTACTGTGTGCAGAACACTGTACTAAGTGCTTGGGGGAGTACAGTACAACCGAGTTGGTAGACATGCTTCCTGCCCACAATGAAGCTTCTTGCTCAGAAAGTGTTTTTCCCCCTTTGTTTGAACTATACCTTCATGATACGAAGGAAGCCAAGGGTCTTCATCACCCTTGAACAGAAATTCCACCTGCGTCATCACAAGCCCCGGGTCCTTCCTGCATCCTGGACAGTGCTGGTGTTTCTTCTCAGGTCAGCTCGCATGCCTGTGCCCCTGCCCGCCCATTCACCAAAACAACAAAAGGTTTAGACTAGGCTCCGATATTAATAATAATAATAATTGTGGCATTTATTAAGCACTTGCTATGTGCCAGACCCCCTCTCTGGGCTTCCAGTCCTCTACCAGTCTCTGCTATAGGAAGAAGATCCAAGCAGAGGCCTACCCATTCCATTCCTAGCTTAGGCAGTGGCCAGCGAGTGGAAGGCCATCTGTTACAAGTCAAAACTCACCCATGCTGGGCAGCAGCGGCAGGGGAGAGTGTCGAGGGCTGAGACTTGGCTTTATTGCATGGAAGGCGGCAATGGTAAACCGCTTCCGTATTTTGACCGAGAAAACTCTAGGGATACGCTGCCAGAATAATGCAGATAGAGGTGGGGACATGGAGGGAGAAGAGGAGGGCCATGCAGGCTCCCATTACTTCAGTGGTAAATTTGAGGTAAGATGCTTCCCTCTAGACTGTTAGCTTGTTATGGGCAGGGAACGTGTCTGCTAATTCTGTTGTACTCTCCCAAACTCTTAGAACAGTGCTTTACACACAGTAAGCGCTCAATAAATATCACCGATTAACTGATTAGAAAAACCGTTGAAATACCACCAGGTTTTTGTCATTCTAAAGTGCCCTTGGAGAAGGTTGGGGGAAATCAAATAAAGCTTGTTTCAACAGTCCCCGTGGACTGACACTTTCTCTCAAATCCTTAGTAGAGTGCTCTGCACACAGTAAGCCGTCAATAAATTCGATTGACTGGCTGACTTTCTCTGACACTTCTGTCTAGGTCATTCGCAGGGTCCCGATAACCAGTTGACTACAGTTTTCAAGTTCGGCTCCCAGTAAAGGTAATAGTGGTGTAATTGGTTCCCCTTGCAGTGCTGTCGAGCTAGTGATCACATGTTGTTGAGGAATCCTTTGATTTTGGTTGAAGCAAGCTTTTAAAACAAGGATTCCTGGAAGACACATCACTTTAAAGCCAAGTCACAGATGCTGTATGGCACTGTGTTCTCTTCAAATTGTTCTCTAAAATGTGGCCTTCTGGCAGGGATATCTGTGCTGTATTTTTTTTTTTTGCTGAAGTAAGATTTCTCTGTGGGTATGCCCTCTCCATCTCTCCTCTTTTTCTTCCCTACTTTCCTTCTTTACTCTCCCTCTCCCCTTTTTTCTCATCTTTCTTCACTCCCCTTCTCTTTTTTCTGCTCCATAATAACTAAACTGGATTACTTTTTGCTAGCCTATGTGCCCTTGTTTTCCCTACCAGGTATTTGAATAGTCTTTGGAGCATCCATAAGCAATGTGCATTTCTTAGAAATTAATATTAAAAGTAGGAAGAGCTCACCTCTGTCTCCTGGCTGACCTCCTCCCCGCACCCCACATCCCCTGCCTAATGCCAGGCTTAGGGCAATTTTAGCTTATCATATTGCGCCCTTAACCTTCTAGAGCTGGAAAGATGAAATCACTAGTCTGGAAGAGCGGTATGAGTGCTTCTAACAGCTGAGACTTCCCAAAATGGTTTGCACTTCCTCCGTTTTCTCTGTAGCTTCACTCAGTTCCTGCGGTTCCAAGGAGTCAAGGTATTTTTGGAATCTTGAGGCCCAATAGCTTGCTGGGTAGTTTCAAGAGAACCCCAGAAGAACCACTTCGACTGTCCGTTAAATGAACTCCCCAGGGCCCCAGTGACTTTCAAGACTCCACAGGGGAAGGAAGCGGGTGTGAAAATCACTCTTCTCATATTCAGTGCCTGGTATGGAACCAAGATTGCTTGGATGCAGGTCTCCCTGAGTCAAGATTAGAGTTCAACCCTCCCGGCACCTGAAACTCCCTGGCCCTAGTATTAACCATTAAAAACCACGAAATCAAATGGCTGCAGCTCTGAGTCTGCTTCCACAGGGAAATCCGGGGGGGGGGAGGGCGGATGAGATCCGGGGTGTTAGGTCAAAATTGGATTGTTTGATTTACCAGAACGATGCAGTGACAGTGCCGTTGACAGCTCCGAAGGGATCTTTTTCTCGGTTCCTTTTTTCTTTCCTTGGATTGGCTAGCAAAACCGGTCCAGACCGTGCTATCATTCTTCCTCCAGAAATTATGTCACGCTGCTTGGCAGTGTTGCAGAACTGCTGATATCCATATTTTTGCCAGAATGACTCCGACAGCTTTCCTCGCTGACACGACCATCCCTTATGATGATCTCCTGTGCGACTTTGAATGTTAATGGAACAAAACCATCAATGTCTGCGGTCAAAATGATCCAGGAAGAGCCTCCCAAGAAAATAAGCAGAAAGGAGCAAACTTACTGCTGTGGTTTTAGATAATGCATCAAGGTTAATTTTTTTTTTTTTGCAAGAGTCAGCCTGCTGATGGAGAGTTATCCTCAGCCCCCCTGCACCCTGATACCTCCTGGAACTTTGATTTAGTAATGGACTAACATGAAGTGTCATTTTTTTTTTGTTTTAATCAAACCTTTCAAGCTTCTTTGAGGAAGAGAGGAATGTTTGCTTATGTCTATTGCATTTGTGTAGAGTAATGGGTACTGATGGGAAAGATCGGAGAAGCATCATGGCCTAATGGAAAGAGCATCGCCTGGTAGTTAGAAGGACTTGGGTTCTAATACTGGCTCTGCCACTTGTCTGCTGTATGACCTTGGGTAAATCACTTAACTGCTCTGGGCCTCAGTTACGTGTAGACTGTAAGCTCGTTGTGGACAGGAAATGTGTCTGTTATATTGTTATATTGCACTCTTCCAAGTGCTTAGTACATTGCTCTGCACACCGCAAGCTCTCAATAAATATGATTGACTGACTGAAATGGGGATTAAGACTGTGAGCTCCATGTGGGACTGTGTCCAACCTATTATCCCCCAGTGCTTAGTACAGGGCCTAGCACATAGTAAGTGCTTAACAAACACCATTAAATAAAAAAATTAATAATGATGACAGAGATTTGGTATCTCTGGAACCTGAAGTGGGATTTGGCTAACCTGTAATGAAAAAGAAAAAATTGGCCTGGGGAAAAAGCAATGTGCAGCTTCATGCTATAGCGACATTCATTCAGTCTTATTTATTGAAGGCTTACTGTGTGCAGAGCGCTATACTAAGTGCTTGGGAGAGTACCATATAACAATAATCAGCCACATTCCCTTCCCACAACAAGCTTATAATTCAGAGAGGCAAGTAGACGATCTGTTCTACTGCTTCATTTCCACCTCGAGTTGCTCTTTTTTGAGTGATGCTATGTATTTGTTGTAGCAGGGGCTAAAATGGCTATGATCCCCATGAGTGCCAGCCTGAATTACCTCAACCTAGGAGAACTGGTATTCCCCAGGTCAAGCTGGAAGTAAACGCCAGATAATAATTATAGTACTTGTTAATGGCTTACTATGTTTCAAGCACTATTCCATAAGTTGATCAGGTCAGATACAGTCCCTGTCCCACAAGGGGCTCCCCGCCTAAGTAGGAGGGAGATCAGATATTGGATCCCCATTTTATGGATGAGGAAAATGAGGCACAGAGAAGTGAAGTCACTTGTCCAGGCTCATACAGCAGGCAAGTGGTAGAGCTGGGATTAGAACCCAGATCCTCTCTCACTCCCAGGCCCAGGCCCGTGCTCTTTCCACTAGGCTACAGCTGCTCTATGTCTGCGAAAGATGGAAGACTTTTGGGAATTGGAGGTATCCTGGGTACATTGGAAGTGGGATTAGGGATAGGCCAGAGGTGCTATTTTGCACCCCCCCCCCCATCTCCACTCCTATCCTGTCTGGAAAAGTGATAAACGTGCAGGTTACTGGATGTTCCTAGGAAGGGAAGCCCAATTCTGTGCCTGTCTGTTCTTCTTCTTTTTCTCTTTCAATCAATCACTGATATTTATTGAGTGCTACTTTGGGCAGAGCACTGTAATAAGCGCTTGGGAGAGCACAATCAAGACATGATCCCTATCCATAAGGAGTTTCCAATCTAGACCTAGACCAGAGTCTCAAACACCCAGCCTAGGATCATCTTTAAGGGCTGCTTCCTTTATTCCCGTGCACGAGCCTCAGACCACTGCTGGTGGAAATCTGGATATCAGGCTGACCTCATCCATCTCAGGTTCATCCTTGCGTGCTTTAACTCTGCTCTCGCCTCTGCCCGGCAGAATTATTTCTCTGTCCCTATGGACACACATGCCCATTCCCCTCACTGGTTGTTCCAGATCTTAAACTCCTTCCTCAAACCTACTGTCCTCGTGCCTCCCCCACCTCTTGCCCCTAATGACATGGCCATCTACTTTATTGAAAAAATTGAAACCATCAGGCCTGATCTCCTTTAAATCTCCCCTGCTCCTCTCCAGTCCTTTCCTCCTCCTGTTCCTTCAACTCTCCCGTCTTTCCCAGCAGAATCTCAAGAGGAGATCTCCTACCTTCTTACAAAATCCAGCCCCTCCACCTGCGCATTTGACCTCATCCCTTCGCACTTTATCCAAACACGTGCTGTCTTACTTCTTCCCTCCTTAACTGCCGTCTTCATCTGTTCACTCTCCAATGACATTCCCCCCCGGCTCCTTCAAACATGTTTGTGTCTCCCCTATTCTCAAAAATCCCTCCCTTGACCCCACGGCTCCCTCCTACCATTCCTCTCCAAATTCTTTAAGCAGCTTGTCTACTCCTGCTGTTTCAAGTTTCTCCCCTCCAATTCTCTCCTTGACCCCCCTCCAATCTGGCTTTACTCCACAGAAATTGCCCTCTCAAAAGTAACAAATGACCTTCTTCTTGCCAAATTCTATGGCCTTTATTCCATCCTAATCCTCCTCCATCTCTTAGCTGCCTTGGCACCATCCCCTTCTCCTGAAACATTGTCCAACCTTGGCTTCACTGTCACTGTCCTCTCCTAGTTCATTCATTCATTCGGTAGTATTTATTGAGTGCTTACAAAGCACTGCAATAAGCACTTGGGAGCATACAGTTTAAAAACAGACACATTCCCTGTCCACAACGAGCTCACAGTCTAGAGGGGGAGGCAGACATTGATATACATTAGTAAGTAAATAAACAAATTACTGATATATACAGATATATACTGTATTTATCAAGGAAGTGGTTGTAGATGGAGAAAAGACAGGGACCTGGAACTGAACCTTAAGGGGTACCCACAGTTAAGGGGTGGGAGGCAGAGGAGGAGCCCGTGAAAGGGACTGAAAATGAGCAGCCAGAGAGATAGGAGGAGAACCAAGAGAGGAGTGTCAGCGAAGCTGAGGTTGGGGTTGGGTAGTGTTCTTCGCCTGGTTCTCGTCCTATTTCTTTGGCCACTCATTCTCAATATCTTCTGCAGGCCCCTCTCCTGCCCCCCCCCCCCCCCCCATCTGTGTGAGTCCCTCAAGGCTCAGCTCTGGGTTTCCTTCTATTTTCCATCTACACCCACTCCTTTGGAGAACTCATTCGTTCCCGTGGCTTCAACCACCACCTTTATGTGGATGATTCCGAGATCTACATCTCAAGCACTGATCCCTCTATCTCTCTGCAGTCTTTCATTTCCTCCTGCCTTCAAGACATCTCTAGTTGGATGTCTCGCCATCACCTCAAACTTAACATGTCCAAAACAGACCTCTGATCATCCCTCCCAAACCCCGTCCTCCCCCTGGTTCTGCCATCACCATAGACAGCCACACCACCATTTCCTAGGTGATGCGTCATAGAGGATAATAGTCTGTGAAATTCAAATAACTTGTCTTGCTCTGCCTAGTGAACCTTGGGGAGGACACCACACTTTAGGGAAAAGAGAAGTGAAATGGAATAAAACGGCAGAGTAATCAGCAGCGATTCCTGCACTGGCCCCCTCCGCCTGTAAATCTGGGCCTGTGTCCTGGATTGAACTCCGGAGCGTTGCAATAAATAGAAATATCAGGAAAAGCAGGACTGCCAGGTCTCCCGTGGATTATAATAGCATAGCTTGCTAGCTGAAGAGATTTGGTTTTAAATCTAATTAGTCCATGCAGGTAAAAAGTAGGTATTCATTGCCCCATTTTATTATTAAGGAAATCGAGGCACAAAGGGTTTGAGCCTTGCACAGGTCTACATTTCCAGAGAGTCGCATGATATGTTGTCCACGTGTGAGTATTTTCGCTGTAGACAGCGTCACTCTCCTTCCTGCTTCACAGGCCCATAACCGTGCCATTATTCTTGACTCCTCTCTCTTATTCCATGCATATATTCAATCTATCACTAAATTCTGTAATTTCAACCTTCATAACGTCGCTAAAATCTGCCCTGTCCTCTCCATCTAACCTGCTGCCACGTTAATCCAAATACTTACCTTCTCTCTCCTTGATTAATGTGTCAGCCTCCTTGCTGACCTCCCTGCCTCCTGTCTCTTCCAACTCCAGTCCATATTTCACTCTATTGCCCAGATCATTTTTCTACAGAAATGTCAGGCCACTCCTCAAGAACCTCCAGTGGTGCCCATCCACCTCTGCATCAAACAGAAACTCCTTACCATTGACTTTAAAGCACTCAATTACCTTGCCCTCTCCTACCTCACCTCTCTGCTTTCCTACTACCGGGCCGCCCACACACTTCACTCCTCTAATGCCAAGCTATTCACTGTACCTCGATCTCATCTATCTCGCCGCCGACCTCTCCCCCACATCCTGGTTCTGGCCTGGAAAGCAGACAAGTGGCGGAGCCAGGATTGGAACCTGGGCCTCCCGATTCTCAGTCAAATGCTCTTTCATGCCTAGTATACAATGCGTGCCATAATCAGTGTCTAAAATACCCTTCCAAGATGATCTCCTCTGCACTGTTGAAGCATCTTGGAAGGGAAGAGGAGATGCAGAGACCTCTGAGTAGAGTGGAACGTGGTAGGCTGGACTTATCTTAGGCATTAAGTTACTGGACATGCAAACCCAACATTGGAGATTTTAAAAAGCTTTACTATATGAGGGAAGAAGATAGCTGGAAAAGATTGAATAAACTAGATCTAAGGAAAAGTTTGGAGAGCTCGTGAGAGCTTTCCCAGGCCCAAACCTCTTTGGGCAAAGCAAATGGTTCACTCATACAATCTAAATGTACCCCTCCTGGATGAAGCAGGCAGCAGAGCCTCAACTGGGAGGAGACTTCCGTACATATTGTGCTTATGTGCTCACCTTGGGCAGGGAATGTGTCTGTTATTTTATTCTATTGTACTCTCCTAAGCGCTTAGTGCAGTGCTCTGCATACAGTAAGCATTCAATAAATACGATTGACTGACTGACTTGGGGTGATGGGGGTAATGAGCGCTTTCATTATCACGCTGCCATGGTGACCCATCCTCCTATTTCATTTTATACTCTTATGCATCCTTTTTTTTTTTTTTCAGAAAAGGTTGAATCTGAGGCATGTAAGAGAGACAGGATGAACAACCCTGCCTGGACCTGAGTAAATAAGAAAGAGAAAACAAACACTATCAGTTAGAAACCCTGTCCAGATATTTCCTTAAACAAAGGCCCTTTGGTTTTAACGGTTTGTAGATGTCCCACCCCAGGGGAACGCTCCTCAGTCTAGATTGCAAATGTCGGATAGCAGACAGAAAGAGGATTTACCATGTTTCATTTCAATAACAGACAGATTGAAAGCCTCCTGGACTGTCTTGAGGTGGAGTTTACTGTCACAGAGAAGGACCGTTCTCTTTTCTTCTTCAGCCTCATCTGCTGCAAAGGGCTTCTTTTTACATGTATCAAAAAACAACAGCAAAAAAAAAAAGCAACCCATCAGGCCAAGGTTACTTTTCTGACAGCCATTGTAGGACAGATAAAAACTCTAATGATCAATTTTTTAACCAAACAAAAGCATATCCCTGTTCCTACAGTGATGTGGGAGTTGGGAGGTAAGGCAGATATTCAGTGTGGGTTGTAATTGGATGTAGTGCCTGTGTCCCCCATTAGATTGAAGGGTCTTTTTCAGGGATGGTGTCTCCTAACATTATCCTACTCTCCCAAGTGTGTTTAATGCAGGAGGTAGGACTGGGTTTAACATTAGCACAGAGGCTTTAGGGGCTGGAGCCCTGGGCTTTTAGCTAAGGGCCTCTTTCTGTCCAAATGTAGGAGCTGTCTGTCTCCCTCTTCTCATTTAAGTCACCACAGCTACCTTCGCCTTAACACTTTTGTACATAGCCTGTATATGCTCTTAGAGCATGGGCCTGGGAGTCAGAAGGACCTGGTTTGTAGTCCCTGTTCTCTGCTACTTATGTGCTTGGGTAAGTCACTTCATTTCTCCGTGCCTCTGTTACCCTACCTGTAAAATGGGGTTGAAGACTGTGAGTCCCATGTGGGGCAGGGACTGTGACCAACCTGATTATCTTGTAGCTACCCCAGTGCTTAGTACAGTTCCTGGCACATAGTAAGTACTTACAAAGTACCATAAACAATGTAATTTATTTGTGACATTTTCCCCTGGTAGATTGAAAGATCTTTAAGAGTAGGGATCATACTCTTTCAGGCTCTTTTGTATTTTCCCAAGTGCTTATTACAATGTTCTACAAACAATAGGTGCTCAATAAATGCTATTGATGATGATGAAGCAAGCCAGGTCTGCTCTGACTGTAAAGCAGTGGCAGAAATGGGAAAATCCCCAGACTCTACCACAACACCCCAGAATGGGTAGTTTTCTTAAATATCAGGGCACCCAAATTCTTTGGACATAACCCCTCCAGAAATATTCAGCTTTTATCTCTCCTGCTGGCAGAGTGGCTTGCTAGGTATTTATCTTCCTGAGCCCAGAGAGCCCAATCTAGTTACCTCTCCCACAGTCTTCCCTCCCTCTAGACTGGAAGCTCATTGTGGGCAGGATGTGATCCAGAGGTCGGCGGCGAGATAGGTGAGATTGAGGTACAGTGAGAAGACAACGGGTCGGTAGACATATTCTCTGCCCGTCCCCTCCTTAATCATTTCTAGGTCAAGGGACCTGTCACAAATTTACGAGTGCCAGAGTGAGCCGACCCTTCCAGGGCAGGTGGCATAGCTTTTATTTCTAGAGTGAATGTTCCTAGATGGCTGGCACAGAGCTCTACACACAGCGAATGCCCAACAGATACTTTTGATGGTTATAATCTTCTTAATGTCCAGCTCAAATCCTTACTGCCACTTCAGTCCATCTCCTCTCCTTCTTCATCCAAAAGAGAAGAGCTGCTCACTGCACTTCCTACAAGCCTCGTTTTCAGTCTAAGCTCATTTATCTTAATCATTTGGAAATGGTTGCCGGCACATTTGGAAATTGTTGCAGATGTCTGGAGGCACATTTAGCCCAGAGAGCTGAGCTTAAATGTGTTAGAACACAGAAGGATGTTTCACTTAAGGGCAAAAGGCAAGCCGGCTGCCAGTAATTTCTGTTGACCTCGAACTAATTGCCAACCTGGACATTCACAGAATGACTCCAAACTACAGTCTGAATTCAATGTATATCATGGGCTAAACCAAAATAATAACAATCGTGACTTTTGTTCAGCCCTTAATACATGTCAAGCACTGTACAGGTCCCACATGAGGCTTGCAGTCCAAATAGGAGAAAGAGCAGGTATTGAATCTCCATTTAAAAATGAGGGAACCAAGGCACAGAAAAGTTAAGTGACATGCCCAAGTGCACACAGCAGGTACATGGTGGAGCTGGAATTCAAACCGAGGTCCTCTGACCTCCAGGCCCATGCTTTTTCTGCTAGGCCACACAGCTTCTCTGCTTCAAAACCACTGAGATAACTGGAGAACCTGATAAACAGGGCTGATGGATGACAATACTGCACATTCTTGGGACAACCTAATTACCTGTATCTACCCCAGCGCTTAGAACAGTGCTCTGCACATAGTAAGCACTTACCCAATGTTATTATTATTCTTGAATAATGTCAGTCAAGCTTTCTGCTTTCTGAGCTAAATAATCACAATTCCCTTTCTCTTTGTCCCAATTTTCTAACTGCCAGGAAGCTTCATTTTCATTCTCTGCTAGACATTTCTACAGCTTCTCTGCATCTTTCAGAAATTGTAGAGAGCCAAAACTAGACTTTGGGTTATCATAATGGGCTGACTAGCCACGTGCTGCTTAGCTGAGGCCATTGAGAGGTTTTTTTGGACCCCTCCGCCTCTTAGAATCTGTCTTCAGTTACAGATTCTACTTATGTTCCATAATCCATTCCACATGTTAATTACCTTTTGGCACAAACGAAGTTGTCATAATCATTTGTAATGCCCTTTGGTTCAATTTCTATTTCTACCCTCACGATGCTTTTGAATCTGGCTATCCGTCAAACGCTGTAATCAAACTTCCTGCTCTGGCCTCCCATTCCCTAGGACTGTTTTCTGTGGAAATCAGCTCAGGCATTCAACTCAATCAGAAAACTGCTCAGCTACTTTCCGAGGCCTGATCCCCTTGGCCTTTTTGAGACAATTTCCAGGAATGGTTTTCGAACTCCAGTTCCGTGAATCCTGCAAGCCAAAGCCACTCTCCCTTGTCTTCACTTCCTATTTACCGGCCATCAACTCTGTTCTCCCAGGGAGGGAGCAAATTCAGAGTTGGCCTCTTTTGTGAGCCTTCCAATCACAGCACCTCTGCTTCTTCTCTGCCCTCCTGCTCCTCCCCCCCCTCCTCCTTTCCCCTCTCCTCCTCTAAATCAAGCCTGCTTCTCCAAACCTCTCATCCACTTAGTATTTAATTGCTGTTCTAAAACCTTCCTCTTGAGTCAAGCTCATTACTGTCAGTAAGGACTTATGCCAGACAACGCGAAGGAGTCCGAAAATAAATAGCACCCCAGACGTAGTCTTCCCCTGCCAACCAGGCTCCTGAGATAAAAATGGCTGATCTCCTACCCACTTCTGCCTTAGCAGATGTGGGAGGCTGAAAGAAAGACAAGGCTTGGTGGAGGAGATATCGAGAAGGTTGGCTTGAGAGATGCCAAGAGTGCAAGCTGGGATGTAGTGAGAAAAGAATGTGGATCAATCAGTCAAACGATATTATTTATTGAGCGCTTACTATTTTTTTGTGTGTGTGGTATTTGTTAAGCACTTATTACGTGTCAGGCACTGTACTAAGCGCTGGGCTGGATGTACACAGTTTGGGTGGACATAGTCCCTGTCCCATGTGGGACTCACAATCTCAGTCTCCATTTTACACATGAGGTAACTGAGGCATAGAGAAGTGAAGTGACTTGCCCAAGGTCATACAGCAGACAAGCGGCAGATCTGGGATTAGAACCCATGTTCCTCTGACTCCCAGGTCCATGCTCTATCCACTATGCCACGCTGTTTCTCTATGTGCAGAGCACCGTACTAAGCTCTTGGGAGAGTATAATACGACAGAATTAGCCGACATGTTCCCTGCCCGAAATGAGCTTACAGTCTAGAGGGGGAGGCAAGCATCAATATAAATAAGTTATAATATGTAATTTAAATATATGTACATAACTAGTGGGGCTGGTGGGGAGGGGGAGCGAATATCCAATTCCCAAAAGTCATAGATTCAAGTGCAGAGATTTCACAGAAGGGAGAGCAAGGTAGGGAAGATAAGGCTCAATTGGAGAAGGCCTCTTGGAGGAGATGCAACCCCTTGCTGCTGAACTCTTGTTCACACCACCCCCTGCCCCAAAATAAATAGGCAGTAGAGAGCTAATTGAGTGCCTCAAAGCCAGTGCTTAGCAGCTTCTGTCTGATGTGGAATTGGCAACCACTGGAGGTTTTTTGAGGACTGGGGTTATGTGTGCAGAATGACATATTAGAAAAATGATCTGGGCAACAGAGTGAAGTCTAGGGGAGAGAGTGGAGGCAAGGAGGAAGCTGATGGCAGTCACCAAGGCTGGATGTGACAAGTTACCTGGATCTGGACTAGCAGTCAATCAGTGGTATTTCTTGAGTTCTTAACGTGTGTAAAGCACTGTAATGAGCGCTTCGGAGAGTACATTACAACAGAATTAGTGAACGTGTTCCCTGCCCATAATGAGCTTACAATTGATCCATGGTATTTATTGAACACTTACTGTACTAAGCACTATATACTAAGTACAGTATAACACTATAACAGACACATTCCTTGCCCACAATGAATTTACAGTCTAGAGGGAGAGGCAGACATTAATATAAAGTTATAAATGTTATAAATAAATTTCTAGACTGTCAACTCGGTATGGGCGGGGAATGTGTCTGTTTATTGTTATATTGTGCTCTTCCAAATGATTAGTACAGTGCTCTGCACACAGTAAGTGTTCAATAAATTTGATTGAATGAAATAAATAAGTTAAGAATATGTATAAAAGTTCTGTGGGGCTGGGAGGGGGATGAATAAAGGGAGTAAGTCAGGGCAACACAGAAGGGAGTGGGAAAAAAGGAAAAAAGGGCTTAGTCAGGGAAGGCCTCTTGGAAAAGATGTGCCTTTAATAAAGCTTTAAAGGTGGGGAGAGTAATTGTCTGTTGGTTATGAAGAGGAAGGGCGATCCAGGCCGGGGCAGGCCATGGGTGAGAGGTCGGTGGTGCGACAGACTAGATGGAGGTACAGTAAGTTAAAGACTGTGAGCCCCACGTGGGACAACCTGATTCCCCTGCGTCTACCCCAGCGCTTAGAACAGTGCTCTGCACATAGTAAGCGCTTAACAAATACCAACATTAAGTAGGCAGAGGAGTGAAGTGTGAGGGCGGGGTTGTAGTGGAAGAGTAGCAGTGAGGTGGGAGGGGGCAAGGTGACTTGAGTGCTTTAAAGCCAGTGGTAAGGAGTTTCAGTTGAGAGCATAGTAACTGTCGGGATGGAAGAGGAAAGGCAGAGACTGAAAATGTTGCAGAGGAAAAAAACCAGCAGGATTTGGCCATAGACTGAATATAGGATGGTGAATCAGAGGGAGGAATCCAGGCAGTATGGACAACAAAGCAACCAGAAAACGAGGGACAGTCTTTCTGTACAAAAATGTAGAAAGGATTGCTGGTCACACAGCAGGCTTTTCAGCCAAACTTGCACACACCACAGAAATCTCATGGGCAGCAGCTCTGTGCATATGAACAAAAAAAATATACACAGACATTTCTGAAAGCTTCCTTGGACATTGATGCCTACCTAAATTTTGGTGAAATTTCAGGGAGTTGTGTATGGACAATAACTCCTAGAGGGGTTTAATAAGAAGTTAATATAGAAAAATTGAAGCTTTGGTGGATATTGGAAAAATATGATCCCCTGGTAAAGATGGAAAAGAAGGGCAGCTAGAGGCCTGAGGAGCGGGAAAGCAACATGGCCTAGTGGAAGGAGCATGAGCCTGGGAGTCAGAGGACCTGGGTTCAAATCCCAGCTCTGTCGTTTGCCAGCAGGGTGATGTTGGGCAAGTCACTTAACTCCTCTGTGCTTCAGTTACTCATTTGTAAAATGGGGATTTCCCAGTTATTTAGACTGTGAGCCTCATTTGGGTCAGGGACTACGTCCGACTTGATTATGGAGTATCTCCCCCAGCGCTCAGTTCAGTACTTGGCACAGAGTAGGCACTTAACAAGTACCACCATTATTGTCATTATCAATATTACTGGAAAAAAACCGTGGGGGGAAAATGGCCACAGAGTTGGTGAAGAACTGAGACAAGCTAGTGACAAAGGGAGCAGGAGGAAGGGAAAGTAAAGGAACCATGAGAAAAGGAGAGGAAGGAAAGGTGACAGAACAGGACTTAAAAGAAGGCTCTGTCTACACAGCCCCATTATGTCATTAACTTGATTAATCCACTCTGGGGCCCGGACTAGGCAGTTTGAGTCTTCTACCACATAATCTGATTGAATTAATCCGTGGAATTAAGAAATCTCTACTGATTTAGTGCTGAATAATAATAATAATTGTGGTATCTGTTAAGGGCTTGCTTACTTTGTGTCAGGCAATGTATTAAGTGCTGGGGTAGATACAGGATAGTAGGGTTTGATGCTGTCCCTGTCCCATACAGGGCTCACAGTCTTAATCCCCATTTTACAGATGAGGAAACTGAGGCCCATGGAAGTGAAGTAACTTGCCCAACATCACACAGCAGACAAGTGGCGGAACCAGGATTAGAACCCAGGTCCTCTGACTCCCAGGCACATGGTCTTTCCAGTAGTCCACGCTACTTCTCTGAATAGATAAAACTAAGTAGGGTGTAAAAATTCACTGCCCAAAATAATGGAAACATTTCATTACCTGCAGGATGAAAACAAAAATTGGCTCCTATTGGAGGGTGGTTGGGACCAAGACACCTTAAAGATGCCTGGTTCTGGTGGTTCTGATAAAACCAGGTGTTTCAAGAGAGAGAGGACTTGGGGAATGGATGAATCAATTCATCAATGGTATTTATTGAGCATTTACTGAGTGCGTCATCAATGATATTTATTGAGCACTTACTGTGTGCAGAGTGCTGTACTAAGCGTTCAAAAGAGTACAACAGAAGCAAGGCATGTCAAACCCCAACCAATCAATCAGTGGTAGTTATTGAGCACTTACTCTGTGCAGGGCACTGAGCTTACAGTGACCCCTGACTCATCCTCCAGCCTGGTGTGGACGAGGGCCATGCCACAGGTTTTCAGGCCGGAGTCCGTGTCCTGCTGGCCAAAAGAGCGGCTCCCCGACCCCGGCCCAGAGTCAGATGGCTCAACATAGGAACCGATGGCACAGCCAATGGCCATGAGGCAGACTGGCATCTTTCCGTTCGAGTCCTACACCGGGCAGAAGGAGTTTGAACTTTGTCACTGGACAGTCTTACCTGAAACTTCTGTCTGAGGACAACTGGAAACCTGAGAGCTCTCCTGGGAGGGAAATTTTTGCAGCCAGCATTCTCAGGAGAGCACGAGCCAACTAATTAAAGAAGCTCACGGAGCTTCTGTTGGCGATGAGCCACAAAGCTTGGCTTTTCAGTGAATACATATGGCCCTAAATAATTCATCTCGAGGCGCGTGATTTATACACTACTATTTATAAAGTTTAAATTATTGACAAAATGGGATAAAAAGTTTTTCTCCTGCCCACACTGCATAATGCATCGGAACTATAATGTCAGGCAGATCATTTTCCAAGGGTTGGAAGGAAGTAATGATTTTTCTGGGATATTTAGAGGTCCTCAACTTAAAAGCAAAAAAAACCCAACAAACCCAAAACCCTTTTCTTTTTCATTCATATAACCCCCATACAATGGCTAGATCTACATGGGTCAGAGGGACCTTTGGGGAAGCGATGTTTCAATTAGAAAATTTCTTTTGGGGCCTGTATCTGGTGTGAATCTCCCCCTCAGCATTAGTCCGCAAGGAAATGGTTCCGAAGCCACAGGCAAATAAATCCATCCTTGAAACTACCGGGCAACTCTGACATTAGCCCTGAGAGTGTATTATGCCCCAAACTTCCCACCATTCCGTAGTAACCATGGGAGGCTCAGGTTGGTCCCCAGAGTCCGAGAAGTTGGGAACAGAAGGATGACAGCAGCCCAGAGCCCCTAGTGCCTCAAGAAGCAGTTATCAATTAAGAAGACTCCTGGACCAATCAGTCACGAAAAAGACCCCAAGATTACAGCTTACTGCCAAAACTGTGGTCTGCCCAATCTCATGGCGAAATAACTTTGAGCTGATCTCAAGCTTGCAGCAAAATATTATGTGAAATGTTTCTGTTTCCCAGTCGGCATTAGGACAGAGCAGGAGCAGGGCATGTTTGCACCATTCAAATCATGGAATCCAGGAGGTGTTTAGAAATTAGACATGGGTTTGCTCCAAGGAGACACAACTGATGTATTGAATTCTTTTCCCTTTCTTGCCTGAAGCAGAGAGGAAAAATTTAAGTGAAATCAATTTGTAAAGCATTTCTTTGGTTTTGATTGTCAGGGAGTATTCTATCAGCAAGTTCAGTGGCTGTGCCAAGTGGATTTACCCATATGCTGGAGACTCACATGCTATACAATAGACTGTACATCTGTACAAGGTTGGGACAGGAGGCAGGGAAGACGGAGCATCAGTGTTCCTCTTTCAACTTGCACAGTGTTTGGTGTATGAGTTAGAGTTCAAGTAAATCTACCTGCTTCCCGTGTTCTGGTGTTATAGCAGACTTAATCTGGTCAAAATCGGGATTTTTTTTTTTACAATTGAGACACTGCTGAAATAGCTAAAGCCTCTCTTTCAGCCATGTGTTTCTTAAATTTCCATAAAACCCTTTGAAGTGTGTTAACTTCATGGTCCTTTACCAGCCTTCCTCGAAATCTCAGGGCCAATAGCTTTGATAATAACGATGATAATAATAATTGTGGTATTTGTTAGGCACATGCTATGTGCCAAGCACTGTACTAAGCACTGGGGTAGGGTCAAGATAATCAGATTCCACATGAGACCCACAGTCTAAATAGGAGAGAGAAGGTAATGAGTCCCCATTTTGCAGACTTGGGAGCAGAGGCACAGACAAGTGACTTGCTCAAGGTCACACAGCAAGAAGCGGCAGAGCTGGGATTAGAACCCCAGGTCCACTAGGCCCTGCTGCTTTTTGCAATCCTTCTGAAGCCAAACACCACACAGTTCACCAGATTTTCTCAAGTCCAAAGTGGCTTGGGTACAGATGGGTAGGGATGAGGTAAATAAGCCCAAGCTTGGGTGGAGAAAGGAAGAAAAAATCAGAGGAGAAAGAGGGAGAGAGGAAGATAAAGAGAGAATGTCTCCAATGTCTTGGCTCCCCTGAGTTTCTCATCCCTCCTGTTCTATCCACTGTCCTTGGCCGCCCAAATGCCTCAGACAACTGTCATGTCCCCCGTTACCTACTGCTTGCTTTCTGGGAGCTCCTCACTGATGTGCTGATGCCTGGCCCCTAGAAGCTTTCCAAAATAGCGTCAGAAGCACCCTTCCCGGCAAGGGGCTAAGGAAAGGCACGTATTCTCCACACCTTTTTAGAAAAGTTTCTGGCAGTGTGGAGGTCAACAAGAAAGTGATCAGACATCCTGTCTGTATCATTTTTAAGAGCAGTGGAGACAGATCTATTTTTCTTTCATCTCTTTTTGATTTTTTTAAAACTCAAAAGCTTCAGAAGTCACTGCTCTTTAGGGATTCTTTCCATTGGGGATCTTGGAATTTCTAATCGTGTGGCAGAAATCCTCAGAGCTGCCCTCATTTTCTGAAATGCCCAGAACACTTCCAAAAGGTCTGAAGAGTTCTCTGATCCCATTAGAAGTTATTTTGGGAACTAGGAGACTTTAAAATTAATTTTGAATTGCATTCGATTTTAGCCATGTCATAGTAAATTAATGATGGAATTTACAAATAAACTCAGACTATTTCTCTTTAAAGGAAAATACTTAGGCAGGGAGGGTGGAGGGTGGTGAGCCTTTCTGTTCATGCTTATTTCCCACTAAAAACAACATACTTCTTTTTAATTTTCATGCACACGTAAATAAGAACTGTTCAGGGCTTAGCCTTTCCTCCTCTCCCCAATCTCTGAGCAACGTGTGTACAAATCCCATTAGGTGCATTCTAAGTAATGTGAGCTGCTTAGTGTTGCAGGCTCAGTCGCCCAGCCAAGAGCCACTTGAGTTTTAATCCCAGTTGTCCTCCTGATTTCTTCCTTGGCCTGTCATCAGGAATGGGCCCATTTCTAGACCAGGTTTAACCACACATAGCTGGCTCCCGGGAGCCTTCCACAGATTGATTGGTGTTGGTGGCTTTAAATATAGTAAAAGAGCTGAGCAGGGATAGGCCCGTTCCAGGGAAATTTGGTGGAAAGAGCATGGGCCTGGGGAGTCAGAAGGAGCTAGGTCCTAATCCTGGCTCTGCCACTTGTCTGCCATGTGACCTTGGGCAAGTCATTTAATTTCTCTGTGCCTTAGTTTCCTCATCTGTAAAATGGGGGTTAAGACTGTGAGCCCTTTGCAGCTGATTATCTTGTATCTACCTCAGCTTTTAGTTCAGTGCCTGATGCATAATAAGCACTTAACAAATGCCACAATTATTATTATTATCGACTTGTGAATGACCAAGGCAGGGCACTGGAGCTGGCCTAGGAGGGAAGGCTGGAGTGGGACGAGGGGGTCTGGTTAGCAAAGGTGGAGGGCTACTTCTAGACTGAACCCCCTCCTCCCCGAAATCAGCAGAGATAGTGCCCCCCATTCTTTCTCGATCTCATTCTTTTTGGGAGTTTATCCACCCCTCCGACTTCCACTACCACCTCTTTGTGGATGATTGGCAAATCTAACCTTGCCAGCCCTATCCTCTTACCTTCTCTGCAGTCTCTCACATTTCCCCCTTACCCCAGGCCCTGACTATCTGGATGTCCTGAAAGCCCCTCAAGCTCAACAGATCCCAAACTGAATTCATCATTTTCCCTCCCAAATCTTCTCTCCGATATAATTTTCCCATCACAGTTGACACCACCACCGTACTGCCATTATCTTTGACAACTGCCCCCTTTCAAACCCCAAATTCAGTCTGTCGCCAAATCCTGCCGATTCTTCTTCCACGAAATTCCCAGAATTTGCCTCTTCCTCTCCTCCCAAACTGCCATGTAAGTCCAGTCATTTGTCGTGTCCTGATTTGACTACTGCTTCAGTTGACTACTGCTTCAGCCTGTTCCCTGACTTCCCTGCTACCCGACTCGTCCCTCTGCAGTCTGTACTTTGCTTTGTTCCCAGTTCGGTTTTCTGAAACAACTTCCTTCGTCTCCCCACTCTTGGAAAAATCTCTATAATATGTGGTAAGCACTCAGTAAATACCATTGATGATGATGTCCATTCCTCTCCACATTGCAGAAACTCTTGATCACTGGCTTTAGGATGCTCAATTAGTTCTCTCCCTTCTCCTTATCCCCTCACTCCTCCTCCAGCTCATATGATCTGTTTCTCTCAAGTCAATAGATGCCTCTTTCTCACCTCACCCACCAATGACATCTTGCTCACACCCTCCCACCCCTGGAACACCTTCCCCCTTAACACCCAATAGATCATTGCTTTCCCTGTTTTCAAAGCCCTTCTGAAATCACATCTCCTCCTGGAGGCCTTCCCTGATTCATTTCTCATCTGTCTTAATCCTATATCCCTACTAACTGCCACTTCAGAAATGTCCATGTCACCTAAGCATTTTAGTACTCAAAGCACAATCTCCTAGCCCACTTATGTAGATACGTTTTACCTTCTTTCATTTCTCCCTATCTGTGATTTATTTTCGGTTCTGTCGATTGCACTACAGTGTAAGCTCTTTGAAGATGTACCTACCGAGTCTACTGTGCTCTCCCCAAGTAGGTGCTCGATAAATACATGGGTTGGTGGTTGTAGATGGGAGGTTACAGCCTTCCTTCGGTTCACTGTGTACTCCCTACTCTCTAAACTGCAGTTTTTCTTACTCAGAAATCAGCAGGGTAAGTTGGGAGTGGATTTAAGTAAGGGATAACTGACTGGCCTGTTTCTACCCTCTCACTTCCAACTAGCTCCCCTTCCTTTGGGACTAGAGACCCTGCTTTAAAGCAAGCAAGCAAGGATCATAGCAATGCTTTCTGGATTTCCCTATTTTACCTCTGTGAGGAAATTGTTGGATGGGTTGTCTGGGGGCAGGGGGTCAGGGAGGACATGCTGCACAGCCTGGATGTCTCTGCTTGTTCCTTGGAGGGTTCCCCAAAGGACCTGTTACCTGGAACGTGATGTTCACAAAAGAAGGCTCCTGGACAGAAGGGTAAATGGGGGGAAGCCTCATCCCGTCTCTAGCAAGGTCCGCGAGCTCCGAGAGGCGGTGCTTAAGTTCGGTAAAGTTGCCGCACAGGCTCTCCAGGCTTCTGACGAAGTGGCCGCCCTCTCTTGCCCCCAGGCATCTGTTGTGCTTTGGGGGGTCTGCCGTCTCGTGGATGATCCCCAACGGCAGCTTGGGAGATGCCGGCCGGCTAGGGAACCTGGTCCCCAGGGCGACTAGGGACGGGGACCGACCGAATGACTCCGATTCCAGAGGGTCCACGGCTCCAGAAGATCCACTTCCGGGTCTCTTCTCCTCAAGGTCACTCACACTTGAAGAGGGGCTCTGCTCGTTACTGGGGCTCCCGGCTTTGTCCGTGATTCGCCTCTTCATGCTAGGAGACTGGGCCAAAGGGCCACCCGTCCTCAGCAACAGCTCCCGGTCCACCAGAGCCTCTCCCCGGGACGGATTCTCGGAGAACCGCCTTCTCCCAAGAACAATCACTGAAGGGTCACAGCCGAAATGCACGTTCTGGGGGCCATGGAGCCAGGCGGGGTGCTCCTCGCCCGGTAACACCTCTTTGAACATCAGGTGAGCGAGATACTTTTCAGAGTTGGAAGCCGGCGAGGAGGCGGAGTCTAAGGATTTCTGCTTCCCCACCAAGATCAGCAACAGCTTGTCTGTAGAGAAGCAGGCCCCCTTGGGTCTTTCGTCCTTCTCCAGTTGGATTTGCCGAACACTGGGCCCGGAGGAGATGGCTATCGAACAAATCAGTATGGTGTCGCAAGCATTCGAGGCGACAGCCACGGTCTGAGCTTGGGCATCGAATGCAATTATGTCAGGGACCAGGATGCCTGGGATTCCGACTTTCCTCGTGGTAGTGACCTTCCTCTCAAAGGCTACCAGGATCAGAGAGGAGGAGCTGTGGCCAACGTCTGGGGGTTCTTCCTTGTTCCTCAGGGAAATCAGAGGGCTTGGATCGGATCGTCGATGCTTCGCTAAGATATGGACTACATCCCGTGACCCTAAAGAGGGTGTTTCCGTGAAGAGGGATTTCCTGGATTCTATGGCCTTCTTTCCCAAATCAGTAGCATATTCCTCATCCATGAGCCCAAGGGTAGGATGGCAGACCAGAGATGCTATTTCAGAGCTAGTGGTCCCATCAAAAGCAAGCCCTGCCTGAAAGCCACATGTCTTTTTAAGTGGCTCTTTGGTGGCTGCAGCAATCTGGAGACCCACGGTAGCTTCGGTAGCACAGATGTAACCTCCCACTTCGAAAATCGGGCAAAAGGAACAGGGGAGCAAGGTCTTCTGGGCGTTGTCCCAGATGTAAGAATGCAAGGCGCTGCCTATGGCCAGCACCAAGCGATTACCCTCCTTGGTCCAACAGCCACAGTGGATGAGACCGCTGGCTTTGATGTCAGCTTTCACGTTGAAGCTGTCGCGGCGAACTGAGTACATAACCGAGGCATCCCGGGTGGTCAGAATGGTCAAGATGTCTCTCTTTGGGTGCCATAGGCAGCCTTGAGGGAGCATGGGAAACGGCACTGCAGTCTCACAGGTCTGGGAGATCAGGAGTCCGTTCCTCTCAGCCGGGCTGAAACACAGCTCCCATACGGTGACGTGCTTCTTGTGCTGGACCGCGAGCAGAGCCGGGGTGTTGGCCACACCAGGAGGGCCCCAGGAGAGCCCGTGGACGTGCTCGAACTGCCCGATGACACTCGAGTCCCCCAGCATGGGCTCTCCGCTGCTCCAAGCAGACAAAGCCGTCAGGATCACTCGCTTCCCGTCGGTCCAGGCTAAGCCGTGAACTGGGTGGAGAGCTTGATTCAAGGCGTTAAGACCAGTCCGCGGAAGTTTGACCTTGCCTAGGTCCATGTCCCCCTTTGGTTTAGATACAAGAAATGATCTCCTAAGATTCATATGTGGATAGTCTCCAGACCAAAGGCACCCATCTTGCCGCTAAAATGACAGTTTCTTCAGTGCCTTGAATCGCATTAACCTTTCTTCTCTCTGAGGAGAAGTGAACCCAGTAAAGTCAGGCCCTTCACCCTGTGACTTCCTTCGCTGCCGCTGTACTGTACGTGAAAGCTGCTTTTGCTGTACTTTTCCTTTGAGGAGGCTTAATCCGCATGTGATGCCTACCAAGATTGAGCCAATTACTGGGCTCCGGGCTGACATTTTCTCAGTGTCTATTTTTACCTGTTCAGAGCTGGAGCGGGGAGAAGTGACGTGAGATTGGGAGGAGGGGGTGCCTAAAATAACGTGCCTAATACCCAAACCTGGTTAATGAAGGAGGGGTATTCTGGGTCATTAAAATGTGCTATAAAGCCACAGCATAGAATTACAGACACTTCTTACGATCAGTAGCTAAAGTCTGATGCACGGTCCATTCGAACGCTTCTCTGAGATTAGTCTCCAGTTAGCTGGGTTGATGGAGGTGTTGGTTCCTTCCACCTCTACGGGAACTAGAGGGTGAGTGAGGTGGAGAAGGGTTGCTAGAGAAGTAGCATGGCTCAGTGGAAAGGGCCCAGGCTTGGGAGTCAGAGGTCATGGTTTCGAATCCCAGCTCTGCCACTTGTCAGCTGTGTGACTGTGGGCAAGTCACTTCATTTCTCTGTGCCTCAGTTACCTCATCTGTAAAATGGGGGTGAAGACTGTGAGCCTCATGTGGGCCAACCTGATTACCCTGTATCTCAGTGCTTAGAACAGTGCTCTGCACATAGTAAGCACTTAACAAATACCAACATTATTATTAGAAGCCTGCCCAAACCCGAATTTAGGCTCAATCCAGCCCGAGCTAAACCCTCAGTGATTCCGTGCCAAGCTCTATAAATCTGACTCTGGCTCATCTTGATGTCCACTCCCAGACATGGTTGTTGGAGAGAGGTTGGCTAGGAGTTATGCAGCATTGTCATCATCATCATCATCATCAATGGCATTTATTGAGCGCTTACTGCATGCAGAGCTCTTTAAGCACTTGAGAGAGTACGATACAACAGAGTTGGAAGACACGTTCCCTGCTCATAGTCAGTCAGTGTATTTGCGTGCAGAGCACCGTACTAAGCACTTGAGAGAGTACAGTGGAACAATATAACACCCATTCTATGCCCACAATGAGCTTATGGTCTACATGGGGAGACTGACATTAGTATAAATAAATAAATAAATTACAGATATTTACATGAGCGCTGTGGAGGTGGGAGGGGGGTGAATGAAGGGAGCAAGTCAGGATGATGCAGAAGGGAGAGGGAGAAGAGGAAAGGGGGGCTTATCCAGGGAAGACCTATTGGAGGAGATGAGCCTTCAATAAGGCTTTGAAGTGGGGGAAAGTAAATGTCCATTGGATTTGCAGAGGGAGGGTGTTCCAGGCCAGAGGCGGGCTGTGGAGAGGTCGGCGGTGAGCTGTGCTTGTACATAGATTCATCCGTGCCCAGGTGTTCCGGATTTGTGCCTGGAATTAGTAGTCCCGGGATTGCGCATGGCATTTCTGGTCATTGAACACCCACACTTGGTCAGGTGGGAATATGTGTGGGAGTAGAGGGTGTGTCTGAGTGTAAGGGTATCAGTATGTCTCCCTGTCTCTTTCTGATCCACTCCATCTCTGCCATCCCCCACGTCTGTCTAATCCTCTTCATTCACCTCATGACTGCACCCCAACTTGGGACATGAGTCTTTCTGCCAGAGGAAGAGCAAATATTTTTCTTATTTGGGTCCTCCCTGACTCAAATGGCCAAGAGCCCAGTTGTGGTTTTTATCTCTGCAAACCCAGTGTTTCTTTTCATCGTGTCTAGGTGTCACGGTATCCAGGCACCAACATCACCGGGCTCATTGCTAACAGTCGGTAAATCTAGGGTGGGCTGGTGATTTAGTTTCTACCTCTAGCAACTGGCTCAGGATTTCTGTGGGACTTCGGACAACTCTTGTATTCTTTCTGCTTTTTCTAGCTGTATAGAGATAGCAATGTGGAACAAGGTCATGAACTGACATCTCAGCGTGGCTTAGTGGAAAGAGCACGGGCTTGGGAGTCAGAGATTGTGGGTTTGAATCCGCCTCTGCCACTTGTCAGCTATGTGACTTTGGGAAAGTCACTTAACTTCTCTGTGCCTCAGTGACCTCATCTGTAAAATGGGAACTAAGACTGTGAGCCCCACGTGGGACAACCTGATTATCTTGTATCTACCCTAGTGCTTAGAACAGTGCTTGGCACATAGCAAACGCTTAACAAATGCCATCATTATTATTATGAGAAGCAGCGTGGCTTAGTGGAAAGAGCACGGGCTGGGGAGTCAGAGGTCGTGGGTTCTAATCCCAACTCCGCCACTTGTCTGCTGTGTGACCTTGGGCAAGTCACTTAACTTCTCTGTGCCTCAGTGAGCTCATCTGTAAAAATGGGGATTAAAAAAATGTGAGCCCCACGTGGGACAATCTGATTACCCTGTATCTACCCCAGCGCTTAGAACAATGCTCTGCACATAGTAAGCGCTTAGCAAATACCATAATTATTATTATTATCTCTAGCTAAACTCACAGAAAAATGTGGCATTTCCCTCCTAAAACCAGTCATCCTCTTTACTTTTTTTACCTCTCTCCATTCATTCACTCATTCACTCAATAATATTTATTGAGCGCTTAGTGTATACAGAGCACCGTACTAAGCGCTTAGGAGAGTACAATACAACAATAAACAGACATTCTGAGCCCCAGTCTGCCATGCTCATGAATCCCGGTTAGCACTGCGAGTCAGCTAGCTAGCCACGAGGGGAAGGGGTGAGAGAATGAGGATGACTACTTGTTGAGCGCTTGTTTTTTTTAAATGGTATTCGCCAAGTGCTTACTATGTGCCTAACACTGTTCTAAGCGCTTACCTTGTGCAGAGCCCTCTTAAAACCAACATCCTCGTTATCCCAGAAGCTTACAATTTGGCATGATCTTCCCTACCTTTCAACTTTCACATACTATCAAGAGCTACAGCTTGCTGATCTTTCCTTCATAACATTTCTCAGATTCACCACTTCGTATCGCAGGTCAAGTACTGCATCAGTCTCCTCCCAGATCTCCCTGCCTCCTGCCGCTCCTCAAACAGCGCTAAGAACAGTGCTTTGCATATAGTAAGTGCTTAACAAATGCCATCATTATTATTCCAGTTGTTTGGCTTTTTTTGTCTTAATGACATTTTTTAAGTGATTACTATGTATCAGAACAGTGCTTAGCACCTAGTAAGCGCTTAATAAATACCATCGTTATTATTAGCAGGCACCGTTCTGAGCACTGGGGCAGGTTCAAGGTATTCAGGTCGGACACAGTCCCTGTCCCACATGCGGCTTCCAATCTAAGTAGGTGGGGGAACAGATATTGAATCCCCATTTTGCAGTAGGAGAAACTGAGGCACAGAGAAATTAAATGACTTGTTCAAGGCTACATGACGGGCAAGTGGTGGAGCCAAGATTGGAACCCAGGTCCTCTGGCTCCCAGGCCCGTGCTTTATCCACCCGGCCCGGTTTGCTTCCCGTACTGCGTACTGCCTCACAGATCATCTCACACCTTCACTTGGTGTGCATCTCTCCACTCTTCAGAAACCCCCAGTGGCTTTCCATCTCCTTCCAAATCAAGCAGGAAAGCCATACCACTGGCTTCAAGTCTCTTGCCCAGTTCTCCATTTTGCATATCAGCTCTATTGACCCACTGGGCTCCAGCTCATCTTCACCCCTCCCAGACTCATCCTCTAAGTGTTCCTTATTCTCATTGCTCTGCTCATACTGCTCCCCCAGCATGGAACTCCCTCCCCATAAAAATCCACCGGACCACCCCTCTCCCTGCCTTCAAAGCCCTCCTAAAATCCCACCTCCTTCAAGATGATTTCCCAATTAAGTCAATATTGAACCTTAGCACGTGTGTATTTTATTCCTAGCCTCAATATATATATATATAGAGAGAGGGAGATTGATATAGATATACATATATTTATCTGTACATTCAGTTATTAGTTTAGTTGTTTTGTCCTAATGAATTTGTACTGCTTTGTGCTTTATCCTTGTGTAAATAGATTTTGTCTCACCTCCTATTAAATTCTAAGCTCCATGAGGGCAGGGGGCGTGTAACTTGCTACTGTTGTACTCTCCCAAGAGTTCAGTACAGTACCTGGCACTTAATAAGCCTTCATTAAATGCATTGATTGCTTGGTTTCTTTAGCTTTTCCATGACAAGAAGGGAATTTTTTAATCACAAATTTTAAGGGGGAAATAAGCCAACCCCCCAAAATTGCATTTAAAAGTCGTGATTTTTTTTGTGGCATTTGTGAAGTGCCTTTTATGTGTCAAATACCATTCTCAGCACTGGGGAAGGTATAAGTTAATTAGTCCTTCTTCTGCATGGGGCTTACAGTCTAAGTAGGAGGAAGAATGGGTATTTAATTCCTATTTTATAGTTGAGAAAAGTGAGGCACAGAGAAGTTAAGTGACTTGCCCAGAGGTCACGAAGCAGGCCACAGGCAGAGCCGAGATTAGAACCCAGGTCCTCTGACTCCTGGCCTTTCCACTTGCCCTGCTGCTTATTACGCTGTTGGAGCTACACCGTGAGCTCGCTGTGGCCAGGGATTGTCACTATATTGCTGTATTGTACTGTTCCACTGTATCGTACAGTGCTCTGCACACAGTAAGTGCTCAGTAAATACCTTTGAATGACTGAATGAATGAAGCTAAATATTTCTGAATAGATTTGAACCATTTGGCACATGGTGGGGAGAGCAGGGCCAAAGCAAGTGGAGAAGCAATATTGCAGTTTGACAGGACTTGGATTCCTAACCTGTCCAGCAAGGGTAGCCAGTTGATCAATTAGACGACTCACCAGCCTTGCTAAGTTGATTATGGGAAGTTGAAGGGTTGGGCTAGCCACCAGAACGTGCTTGTACTGTTCTGACACGTACAGCACGGTACAAAGAAATGTCCTGAAACTACTAATGGAGAAAAGTCATTAGAGTCTAACTCAAAGGCCGTGGGATTAAAGTAAAGTGTATTCTCTGCTTGGTGCCAAGATGTTGGGACTGGTGAAATGCGAACATATGCTTGTTTCAATAGGAATAGCAAACTAGACCAAGAACATTCCTTTGCATCTTTGGAGATGTGTTTTTATTCAGCTGGGCACAGAAGAGAAGCCGCCTGGCCTAATGGATAGAGGACGAGCCTGGGCGTCAGAAGGACCTAGCTTCTAATCCCAGTACCGCCACTTGTCTGCTGTGTGACCCTGGGCAAGTCACTTCACTTCTCTGTGCCTCAGTTACATCATCTGTAAAATGGGGACTAAAACTGAGCCCTGTGCGAAACATGGACTCTGTCCAACCTGATTAGCTTGTTATCTACCGCAGCGCTTAATACAGTTCTTGATACTTTAGAGAAGCAGTGTGGCTTAGTGGAACGAGCATGGGCCTGGGGGTCAGAGGACATGGGTTCAAATTCTGGCTCTCAACAAGTACCATCATCATCATCATCATTATTATTATTATTATGAGCTTAGTACAGTGCTTAATAGTTACCACAGTAAGCTCTCAATAAATACCACTAAAAAGAAAAAAAAAAAGCAACGCTCCCACCCCTGCACATTTTTTATAGCTTTTGCTAAGCTCTTAACTATGTTCCAGGCACTGTGCTATGCAGTGGGGTAGATACAAGGTAATCAGTTTGGACCCAATCCGTGTCGCACATGGCGCTCACCATCTTCATCCCTGTTTTCCAGTTGAGGTAACTGAGGCCCAGAGAAGTGAATTCATTTGCCCAAGGTCACACAGCAGGTACGTGGGCGGAGCCGCCATTAGAACCCAGGTACTTCTGCCTCCCCGGGCCCGTGCTCTATCCACTAGGCCATGCTGCTTTCCTCCAGAGAGGGATGACAGGACAAGTCCCTCCCCAGGCTCAGATGAGTTCAGATACCTCTGGAGGAGACAGGTGCAGGTGAGCGGGATGGGTCTGATTTTCCCCTCTGCCACACGAGGGAACCTCTGAAGGGAAACGTGGCCAGAAGAGAGGCAGGAAAATAATGTTTACATGGATTCTCCAAAGCAAACCCTCTCGTTTCCCTCCGTGGAATGTTCCCAGCAATATTTTCTGAAGCTGCCCGAAGCCACACACCTGGGAATTCAGTTTCACAGGCTAGCCAGTTGATACCCTTGTGGAGCCGGGCCAGAGAAACTAGTGCTAGGGAAAATCCGGAAGGCTTGGAGGGAGGGCTTTCTCTCCTCTCTGGCCTGAGAGGATATGTCCATCAAATGTTTGATAACTCCTGTGGGTGCTCAGAAGGAATGGTGCTCAAGAAATCTGAACAGAACTAGAGTGAAAACCTGCAATAGGCCTAGTGAGAAGAGCACAGGCCTAGGAGTCAAAGGACCTGGGTTCTAATCCCAGTTCTGCCACCTGCCTGCTGTGTGACTTCTGGATTGACAGCTCATTGTGGGCAGCGAATGTGTCCACCAATTCTGTTGTGTTGTACTCCCCCAAGTGCTTAGTACAGTGCTCTGCACACATTAAGTGTTCACTAAATACTACTGATTGATTGATTGACCTTGGACCAGAAACTTACCCTCTCCGTGCCTCAGTTTCCTCATGTAAAATTGGGATTAATTTCCTGTTCTCCCTCCTTTTTAGACCATGAGTCCTGTGTGGTACATGGGCAGGATCTGATTATCTTGTTACTACCCCCGGGCCTGGCACATAGTAAGAACTTAACAAATGCCATTATTATTATTTTTTTCTCCTGCTTCCATGTTAAAAATTTTGCTCTTGATCCAGAGGAGACTGTGTTGTAGCTTGGCTGGCTTAATTCCTTTCCACCCCCATTAATTCCCTCTTGTTTTCTTTTCTAGTTTCCTCATAAATTTATTTTCCAAAGTCTTTTAATAGCAAATTAAGTGTTTTTTATATACACTCACTGTGGATGATTTATTGAGGCAGCCTCTGGAGTCTGAAAATAGTCACAGTTTCAGTTAATCAAGTAAGCTACTTTCCCATCCCTACTAAAATCTCAATAAAATGGAGATGGAGTTTAATGAAACATGATCCTGCTAACTCCTTCATGCCTCTCTCAGATTTGTACGGTTAAATGTTTCTACCATATGGAGTTCAGTATAAAATCTGATCTAGCACCAACAACCTGGTTTTGAGCCATTTCGTGATTTCCTTTAATTTATCAATCAATCAGTGGTATTTAGTGAACATTTCCTGTGTGCAGAGCATTGTACTCAGAACTTGGGAAAGTACAATAAATGCCACAGAAGCAGCATAACACAGCGGATAGAGCACTGGCCTGGGAGTCAGAAGGACATGGGTTCTAATTCCGGCTCCGCCACTCATCTGCTGTGTGATTTGGGGCAAGTTCCTTCACTTCTCTGTGCCTGTTACCTCATCTGTAAAATGGGGAATGAGATTGTGAGCCTCACATGGGGCAGGGACTGGGTCCCACCCGCTTTGCTTGTATCCACCCCAGTGCTTAGTACCAGTGCCTGGTACATAGAAAGCGGTTAACAAATACCACCATTATCACTATTATTGTTATTACTATTATTATTATTAGACATTCCCTGCCCACAAGGAGCTCACAGTCTGTTTTCCCTTTGGCAAAGAGAGGTGTGTCGTTTCAGGGTATGGACCGAGGTCTGGGAACTGGGGCTTCTGGGTTCTGGCTTAGTTCTGGAGCTTACTTCTTCAAACTGGAAGGAAGCTCCTTAACCTTTCCTTCCTTGGAGTCTGCTGCTTCTTAAACATTTGCAGCCCCCAAATTCCGGCATGTGAATGGTACCTAGGAAGGTCATCTGAGTCCTGGAAAGACAATGTTAAACCATCGAGACCTAGGGTTGCCTCTCCTACTGCCCAATACTGATTGTTGATTTCACTTGGAAATGCAGTAAAGTTCAGCCTCAGACATGGGAACCTGAGAAGAAGCACGGGGTAGTGGATCGAGTTCGGGCCTGGGAGTATGAATTCTAATCCCAGCGCCACACTTGTCTGCTGTGTGACCTCGGACAAGTCACTTAACTTCTCTGTGCCTCAGTTACCTCATCTGTAAAAGGGGAATTGAGACCGGGAGCCCCACGTGGGATAGGGACTGCGTCCAACCCGATTAGCTTGTATCCACTCCAACGCTCAGTACAGGGCCTCGTACTTAGTAGGTGCTTAACAAATACCATTATTATTATTATCATTATCATCATCGGAAACACTGGGAGAAAGCTGCATCTGTCAGACCAGTGTGATCCTGTGCTAAACTCTCAATAAAAGGTCATCTTGGACATCTTTTTATCGTTCATCCGATCCAGAGGAAGGCTGATGGGCATTAACTCCGTGCCTCGGATCCCACAACACTCTAGACGGTGCAGATGTAGTAAACGGTCAAGTCGATTGACATGCCATTAGTATGGTGCCCATGTCACAGTTCTATAGCAGTGTGGTGCCCACAGCAGCACGGCGGACATCGATCTTTATCTTCAGACGCACTCCTCTCTCCTTCCAGAGCCTTATTTGTTCCAACTTTCCAAACACTGCATTGGCCAGGCAAATGAACCTTAGAGGTCATTGTTTTTAATAGCGTTTTGTAAGGGCATGTTGCCCAGGTAGCAAAACTTTTATGCGGCTTTAAGCTGCACATTATCGTTAGATACTATTGGAAAAAGCAGTGCATGTTCCGTGCCCCCGCCAGCCCCCAAGACTAAGTTTGTTGTGGGAAGAGAATATGTCTGTTTATTGTTGTATTGTACTCTCCCAAGTGCTTAATACAATGCTCTACACACAGTAAGCGCTCAGTAAATATAATTAAATGAATGAATGCTGGACTTGAGTTGGAACATCTGTCGACTTAAGCCGATTGATGCTCTCGGAACAGGTGCTCTGTTTTGGGCTCGACTTGGAACATGACTTCAGCCTTTTTCCACACTGGTTGTCAGCCCAAAGTGCTTAGCATCTGTTCTGCCAGCTGGTCAGTTACAAGATTCAGTATTAATCTGCCTAGAACCTTTCCAGGAAAGATATCCCGCAATGGTTATCACATCAACCAATCAATCAATGGTATTATGGTATTTATTGAGCGCTTACTGTGTGATGGGCAATTGAGCCTTCTGTTAACATGTTCTGCCCACCTGCTCAGGACTGCATCGTGATCCCTCAGTTAGGAGCTACGTCTCTGGCATTCGGGATGGGATTAATGCAAATGGATGTCAGTCCAAAGGCCGCAGAAAATAGGTCAAAAAACTTCTTGCTGTCCTCATCAGCTGTTGTTTTTTTTTGTGGTATTTATTAAGGGCTTAGTAGGTGTCAAATGCCATTCTAAGTGCTGGGATTAAGAGCTCAATAAATAGTAATAATAGTGACGGTATTTGTTAAGTGCTTATTATGTGCCAAGCACTGTTCTAAGCGCTGGGGTAGATACAAAGGTTGTCCCACGTGGAGCTCACAGTCTTAATTCCCATTTTACAGATCAGGGAACTGAGGCACAGAGAAGTTAAGTGACTTGCCCAAAATCATACGGTTGATAAGCGGCAGAGTTGGGATTAGAACCCACGACCTCTGACTTCCAAGCCTGTGCTCTTTCCACTAAGCCAGGCTGAATGTAAGCCAGGCTGAATGCTTATTATGTGCAGAGCACTGTCCTGAGTACTTGGGATCGTACAATACAACAGAATTGGCAGGCATGTTCCTGGATGTAGAAGAGGGGAATATCCTGGAAATGTTTTGGAGAAAGAATTGACAGGACTCGGTGTCAGGCTGAATGTGGAGGTTAAAGGAGTTGGAGAAAAACTATGGCTTGAGAGGCAGAGAACAGTGGAATGAGCACAGGCCTGTGAGTTGGGGAGACCCAGGTTCTAGTCCTGGTTTTGCCACTTGCCTGCTGTGTGACCTTGGGTAAAGTCACTTAATCTTTCTGTGTACCAGTTTCCTCATCCTTAAAATGGGGATAAAATACCCGTTTCACCACCCTCTTAGACTGTGAGTTCCATGTGGGACGGGGACTCTGTCCAATTTGATTACCTTGTATCGGCCCTGCTGCTTGCCACACAGTAAAGCCTTAACAAATAATTATGGTCAACTGTGTTGGGAGAGAAAGGCGAGGATTTGGAATTGTAAACTCTTGGAGGGCAGAGATTATATCTACTAGCTCTATGGTACTTTCTCAGGAACTCAATTTTGTCTGCTGTATCCAGTAAGTGCTCAATAAATAAATGGTCAGTAGGTGTACTTTTGTTCAGCCCTTAATATAGGTCAAGCACTGTACTAAGAGGACATTGTCAGAAATGCCAAAGCTAGATAGTCTGTCCAGGATAAGGGAATGGTCCTCGATATCGGAGGAGGTCAAGAGGACGATGAGGATCAGGATGGAGCAGAGTCTTTTAGCCTGAGGTCATTGTTGACTTTGGAGAGAGCAGTCTCAGTGGAATGCAGTGGGTGGAAACCAGATTGGAAACTGGGTCAAGAAGGAAGTCGGAGGCGAAAAAGTGACGGTAGCGTGTAATTACGCAAGCCATTCAGAAAGTTCAGGCATGGATAGGAGGAGAGTGATGATGGGGGTGATAGCTGAATTGGGGTCCAGAGCACCTTTTTTTTTTCAGAATAGGGGAGAAGTGGACGTGTTTGAAAACAGAAGGGGAGGAGCCAGCAGAGAGCGAGTGGTCGAAGATGGCAGTCCCGGAGAGAAGGATGGACGCAAGGCCAGACCTGTTCCTCTCCAAGAAATACTGGATATACCTCAGGACAGACTTTGAGTCTTTGTGGACTCTGGGGTGAGTAACTGTTTTCACGTCACTAAGCCATTCGCATCCCCAAGGTGGTTTTGCAGTAGCGTTAGGGTGGTATCTTTTATATTTGGTTGAAGGTGAGAAATGGAATAATTGAAGCGACCTCGATTTCTGGAGGGGGTGGAGCTTTTGAAAACAAGTCAGAGAAGGGAGGAAAAGGGGAGACCAAGAGGCGGAGGCAGAGGTGACAGGCCCACATCCTCCCTGAGACACACGGACACCACATATTATCACATAAATTCACGGATAAACCCACACACATTGTCAAGACAGAAATAGGGACTGTGTCTGTTTATTGATGCATTATACTCACCCATGGGCTTAATACAGTGCTCCGCACACCGTAAGTGCTCAATAAATACCAATGAGTGAATGAAAATAATTAAGGTGGAACTGAGTAGCGGCCCAGGAGCAGGTCAGTTAAAGGATAGGCTGCAAGTTCCTTGTGGGGAGGGATCACGTCTACCAACTCTGTTGTACACTGGACTTTGCTAAGCACTTAGTACAGAGATCTGCACCTGGTCAGCGCTGAATAAATAGCATTCATTCATTGATTGCAGCCACCACCACCAACTAGCTCTCCAGAGTTCCTGGTGTGACTGCCTGGAATGAAGCCAATGGGCCACCCTTGTCTGGGCCGGGCAGAGGCTACTGCTTTAATTTACCATCTCCTTGGGCAAACCCTTCACTTTGGGCTGGGGTCCCTGAAGTTTCTGCTGCCACTAACCACCAGCAAGACCAAAAGTAGGACTTTTTTTCTTTCCTCACTGTCTCACTGACCTCCTAACTGTTGCCAAGTCAGGGCTCAAAATTCCTAATCTGTCTCACAGGATGGGTGGTCACTCTTTGGTCAGTGCTGGGCCAGAGCCCTGTCCTGTTTCTACCCTAGTGCTTAGCACATAGTAAGGCCTCAACAAATGCTATCACTGCTGTCGCCGTTATCACTTCTATTAGTATTATTGCCACAAGAAGACTATTGAGGCTGATGGAGCGAGGAGGATTTGAATCCAGTTTGTGTGTGTGTGCATGTTTGTGCATATTTCATGATTTCTGTGTTTGAAAGTGCCTGCTGGAATTATAGAAGATTTCTTGGTGTTTCAGTCATTATTAATGGTTGACCTCCTTTCCCAAAATGCAACGTGGATCATGGCAGTTGTCCTGCAGTCTGGAAGTTCAACGCGTAGGATTCTGTAAACTCCAAATCTAGTTTGGACCATGAACTGTTATCATTTCTTTTTGGATTGCCTGTTTTAAACCATGAGTGTGCTCACACCCACACCCCCACACACACATACCCCCTCCCCCCACACATTTTCCCACTTCTTTCTGGAGTAGTCAGTTATATTTACTGAGCTCTTACTGTGTGCAGAGCACTGTACTGTTTGGGTGAATACAGTGTAACAATAAATGGACACATTCCCAAGCCACAACAAGTTTACAGTCAAGAGAGGGAGACAGACATTAATATAAATAAATTACAGATATGGACATAAGTGCTGTGGGGCTGGGAGAGGGGATGCATAAAGGGAGCAAGTCAGGGTAACGGAGGGCTTGGAAGGAGGGCTTAATAATAATAATAATAATGTTGGTATTTGTTAAGCGCTTACTATGTGCCGAGCACTGTTCTAAGTGCTGGGGTAGATACAGGGTCATCAGGTTGTCCCACGTGAGGCTCACAGTCTTAATCTCCATTTTCTAGATGAGGTAACTGAGGCACAGAGAAGTGAAGTGACTTGCCCACAGTCACACAGCTGACAAGTGGCAGAGACGGGATAGTCAGGGAAGCCCTCTTGGAGGAGATGCGACTTCAATAAGGCTTTGAAAGTGGGAAGAGCAGTTGTCTGTCGGATATGAGGAGGGAGGGAGGACGTTCCAGGCCAGAGGCAAGACGTGGCGAGAGGTCAGTGGCGAGATGGACGAGATCGAGGGTCAGTGAGAAGGTTAGCTTTAGAGGAGCAGAGTGTGTGGGCTGGGTTGTAGTAGGAGAGTAATGAGGTGAGGTAGGAGGGGGCATGGGGATTGAGTGCTTTGAAGCCAGTGGTGAGGAGTTTGAATTATAATGCGGAGATGGATGGGCAACCACTGGAGGTTCTGGAGGAACAGGGGAACGTGGACTTGAACATTTTGGTAGAAAAAATGTTGACCCGGACAGCAGAGTGAAGTATGGACTGGAGTGGGCAAAGAAATGAGGCAGGGAGGTCAGCAAGGAGGCTGATGGAGTAATCAAGGTGGGTTAGGATAAGTGATTGGATTAACAGGGTGGCCGTTTGGATGGAGAGGAAAGGGCGGATTGCAGTTCTCATTTCAGCGGGAGAAAAGCAGTGGAAGGGGGAGTACATGGCTTCTCATCCAGTCATCCGGGTTGACAGTCTAGTAAATGTTCCTGAAGCTTGCTCCTGGAACCTATTTCTTTCCTCACCCGAAATGCTGGAGTGTGATTAACGATCCACCAGAGCTGTTCAAAGCTAGAGATGGAAAGTAATCAAAGGAGACAGACCAGTTCTAGGTCCTTTAATCATTTCTCTCGAAAACATTCGATCCTACGTTGCTTTGATTTACCAGCCGTCTTTTATGATACACACATTAATAATAATAAAACAGGGCTTGTTTAATAAAAACATGTCCCCGGAGGCTCGGAACACCCTAGGAAAATCAGAGCTAATCAGGGCTTCCCCAGGAGGGGAAAGATGATACATCCATCTCCCAGACCCAGTTTCTTTATTCTTGCCACCAAAGTGGAATCAGGTCGGAGGCCGTGTGAGATTGGAGAAAACGAAACCAAGGAACAAAACTTGAAATGGAGAAAGAGTGCGGCAACCGGCTTTCAGATCCACCTTCAGAAATCTATATAGAGGGCTGGTGTTTTAGCTCCAGGGGCAAAGAGGAGCCTAGCAACTTTCCCTGGTCTGGAGGAAATTCAAAGATGGCATCAGAAGTGGACAGGACCCATGGAGTTTCACTGAGACCCTGGATTTTCAGACCTGGATTTTCAGGACTGCCCCAGAGGCCCGCTGAACTTTTAAGAGGGAACAGGCTTAATTTGGTGCCATTTAATAACAACAATAATAATGACAATAATGGTATTTTATTTGTGAAGCACTTACTATGTGCCAAGCACTATTCTAATCATTTAGTTAATCAATTCATCAATCGTATTAACTGAGTATATACTGTGTGCAGAGCACTGTACTAAGCGCTTGGCAGAGAACAATATAACAGAGTCGGGAGACACGTTTGTCCGTAACCAACTTACAGTCTAGAGGGGGAGACAGACGTTCATTCATTCATTCCATAGTATTTATTGAGTGCTTACTTTGTGCGGAGCACTGTTAATATAAATTTAAAAATTACGGATATATACATAAGTGCTGTGGGGCTGAGGAAGGAGTCAATAAAGGGTGCAAATACAAGGCGATAGAGGGTGACACAGAAGAGAGTAGGAGAAGGGGAAATGAGGGCCTAATGGGGGAAGGCCTCTTGGAGGAGATGTGCTTTTAATATGACTTTGAAGGTGGGGAGACTGATTGTCGGATATGAAGAGGGAGGGCGTTCCAGGCCAAAGGCGGGACACGGGCCAGGGGTCGGCGGGCACTGTAGATGGAGCTACAGTGAGAAAGTTGGCTTGAGAGGACCAAAGCGTGCCGGCTGGGTTGTTGTAGGAAATCAGTGTGGTAAGAAAGAAGGGGGGCAAGGTGATGGCCTGCTTTAAAGCCGATGGTCTGGAGTTTCTGTTCATTGTGGAGGAGGGGACGGGCAACCACCGGAGGTTCTTGAGGAATGGGGAAACATGGAAGTGCCGGGCAAGATACAAGATAATCAGGTCCCTCATGGGGCTCTCAGTCAGTCAGTCCTATTTATTGAGCGCTTGTGTGTGCGCGGAGCACTGTACGAAGCACTTGGGAGAGTACAACGTAACGATCAACGGACACAGTCCCCGCCCACCGTGAGCTTACAGTTAGTGGTGGAGACAGACGTTAATACAAATAAACTGCAGCTACATACAGAATCTCAAATCCCATTTTTCAGATGAGAGAAGTGAGGCCCAGAGAAGTGAAGTGACTCGCTCGAGGTCACCCAACAGACAATTGGCAGAGCCGGAATTGGAACTCAGGTCCTTCCAACTCCTGGGCCCTTGCTCCAGTCCCTAGGCCACGTTGCTTTTATCTATGGGTCAATTTTCGTTTTCACCCCTGCAGATTTACTGACACATGGACGTATTCCCCTTTCCTTCTTCATCTTACTTGTAAATTATTTTCATGTTTATCCCCCTCGCTGGAACCCAAGCTCCTTGGGGACAGGGATTGTGTCTACCTACCCTATAGTATTCTCCCAAGAACTTTGTACAGTGGTCTAACCCCAGTAAGCACTCAATAAATACCATTGATTGATTCCAGTGCTTTCTGTGTGCAGGGCACTCTACTAAGTGCTTGGAAGAGCACCGTACAGTAAAGTTGGCAGATACCGTTGTTGCCCTCAGAGAGCATAAAGTCTAGCCAGCCAGACATTAAAACAAATCGATTGATTGAAATCCTACTCTAAAATTACCAGTTTGGTTCACAGCCCCAAGAAAGAGACCTCTTCAGTGGGGGCAGAACAAGGGAGGTAATAATTATTATTATATTTCTTAAGCACTTGCTATGTGCCAGGCCCTGTTGTAAGCGCTGGGGTAGATATAAGGTATTAGGGTCGGACACAGTCCCTGTCCTACATAGGGCTCACAGTCTTAATCCCCATTTTACAGATGAGGGAACTGAGGCACAGAGAAGTGAAATGACTTGCCCCAGGTCACACAGGTGGAGCATTGCTTCTCCAAATTTCAGTCAAATAACAATTGTGGTCTTTGTTAAGCGCTTACTATGGGCCAGGCAGTGTACTCAGCCCGTGGGAGCATGGGGTGGCGGGGGAATTGGAGGAAGGGAGCACTGAGGGAAGAGGGAGCTCAGACAGAGGGAGTGCGAGGGCAGGTCATTCATTGAGTCGTATTGAGTGCTTACTGTTGAGTTGTGTTTATTGAGTGCTTACTATATGCAGAGCACTGAACTAAGTGCTTGGAAAGTACAATTCGGCAACAGATAGGGACAATCCCAACCCACCAACGGGCTCAAAGTCTAGAAGGCGGGAGACAGACAGCAAAAGAAAGCAAAATAAGTAGACAGGCATCATCAGAGCACTGTACTGAGGGCTAGGAAAATAGAATACAGCAATAAGAGAGACCATCCCTGCCCATACGGGGCTCACAGTCTGGGGGTTGAGGCGGGGAGAGACAGATATCAAAACAAGTCAACAGGCATCAATATAAATACATACAGTCTGATGATCATATCGTTAAGCGCCTACTATGTGCCAGGCACTGGACTAAGCGCTAGGTTGGCTACAAGCAAATCGGGTCGCTCACAGCCCTTGTCCCACATGGGGCCGACAGTCTCCATCCCCGTTTTTCGGATGGGGGTAATGGAGGCCCAGAGAAGTGAAGTAACTTGCCTAAGGTCCCCCAGCAGAGAAGTGGGCAGAGAACCCATGACCTCTGACCCCCAAGACCGTGCCCTAACCAGCAACTGCCAGTCTGGGGGAGAGAAGGAGCCCCGAGGCTTGGTTGGGGAGGAGCACGGGTGTTGGCTGGGGGGGGGGGGATCCTGGACCGAGCCCACCCTGCACCCTGTGCTGTGCGGCCTGTGGCCTGGACTGTGCCGGGCATTGTGTGTAGGAGTTGTTGGAGGGCAGGGGTGGTGGGCAGGAGGCAGAGGGTCTGGGGTTGGTGGGCAGGGTTGGTAGGCGGGAGGCAGAGGGTCCGGGGTCGGTGGGCAGAAGGCAGGGGGCCAGGTCTGGGGTCGGTGGGCAGGGGTCGGTGGGAAGGAGGCAGAGGGTCCGGGGTTGGTGGGCAGGGAGTGGGCAGGGGTTGGTAGGCAGGAGGCAGAGGGTCCGGGGTTGGTGGGCAGGGAGTGGGCAGGGGTTGGTAGGCAGGAGGCAGAGGGACGGGGTTGGTGGGCATGGAAGTGGGCAGGGGTTGGTAGGCAGGAGGCAGAGGGTCTAGGGTCGGTGGGCAGGAGGCAGGAGGTAGGGGGTTTGGGGTTGGTGGGCAGGGGTCGCTGGGCAGGAGGCAGGGGGTCCGGGGTCGGTGGGCAGGGGTCAGCGGGCAGAGGGCAGGAGGCAGAGGGTCGAGGGTCGGTGGGCAGGAGGCAGGGGGTTTGGGGTGGGTGGGCAGGGGTCGGTGGGCAGCAGGCAGAGGGTCTAGGGATGGTGGGCAGGGGTCGGTGGGCAGGAGGCAGGGGTCAGCGGGCAGAGGGCAGGAGGCAGAGGGTCTAGGGTCGGTGGGCAGGAGGCAGGGGGTTTGGGGTGGGTGGGCAGGGGTCGGTGGGCAGCAGGCAGAGGGTCCGGGGATGGTGGGCAGGAGGCAGGGGGTCGGGGGTTGTTGGGCGGGCAGGGGGCGGTGCCGGGGGCGGCGGCAGGGGCGGGCGCGGAGGCGGGTCCGGGGCGGGGTGTGCGGGCCGAGCGGCGGGCCGGGGGCGGCGGGCGCGAGGTGCGGGGCGCGGGCCACGGGGCGGCCGGCTCGGGCGGCGGAGAGGTGCGGCCATGGGCGTGGAGGTGGAGACCATCTCTCCGGGAGACGGTGAGGCTGCGGCGGGGCCCGAGGGGGGAGGCCCGGGACCCCACCCCGCCCGTCCGGGCCACGGGCCACCAAGCAGGGCTCAGCGCGGGGCGCGCTTCCCCCCCTCCCCTCCGCTCCCCTCCCCTTCCCTCCGCTCCCCTTCCCCTCCCCTCCCCCGGATCCCTTCCCCTCCCCCGGATCCCTTCCCCCGGCGGGGCGGGGAGGGCGGGGCCCGGAAAGGAGAGAAAGAAAGGTCGGGGTCCCCCGGGACCCCCGCGCAGCGCAGCGCAGCGCGCAGGGCACCGCGCCGGGCCCACCCCGATGCGGGGCCACGCGTCGCCCTCCGGCCCCCAACGTCTGCCGGTCCTTCCCCTCCCCTCCCCACCTCCACGGGTCGGTGCCTGCAGATGTCTGGGGCCGCGTCTCTGCACCTGCACAGGTACAAGCCTCTGCTTCTTAGGTAGGTATATGTGCGTACAGTCGGTCATTCCATAGGATCGATTTGTTGAGCGCTTAGTATGTGCGAAGCACTGGACTAAGCGCTTGGGATGGACAGATCTGCAACAGAGACAGTCCCTGCCCATTGAGGGGCTTACGCTCTAATCACGGGCTTGCGGCCTCGTGATGTTTTTTAGGTGGATAGATGATGATAATGATAACGTTGGTATTCGTTAAGCGCCGACTAGGTGCAGAGCACTGGACTAAGCGCTTGGGATGGACAGATCTGCAACAGAGACAGTCCCTGCCCATTGAGGGGATAATGCTCTAATCATGGGCTTACAGCCTCGTGATGTTTTTTAGGTGTATAGATGATGATAATGATAATGTTGGTATTTGTTAAGCACTTACTGTGTGCAGAGCGCTGTTCTAGTCGCTGGGGTAGATACAGGGTGATCGGGTTGGCCCACGTGAGGCACACAGTCTTCATCCCCATTTTACAGACGAGGTACCTGAGGCCCAGAGGAGTGAAGTGTCTTGCCCACGGTCACACAGCTGACAAGGGGCAGAGTCGGGATTCGAACCCATGACCTCCGACTCCCGAGCCCGGGCTCTTTTCCACTGAGACAGTCCCTGCCCATTGAGGGGCTTACAGTCTTAATCACGGCTTACAGCCTCGTGATGGTTTTTAGGTGTGTATATGTGTGCGTGTGTGTGTAGATATAATAATAATGTTGGTATTTGTTAAGCACTTACTATGTGCAGAGCACTGTTCTAAGCGCTGGGGTAAATACAGGGTAATCAGGTTGTCCCACATGAGGCTCACAGATAATCCCCATTTTCCAGATGAGGTAACTGAGGCCCAGAGAAGTGAAGTGACTTGCCCACGGTCACACAGCTGCCAAGTGGCAGAGCCGGGATTTGAACTCATGACCTCTGACTCCCAAGCCTGGGCTCTTTCCACTGAGCCACACTGTGTGTGTGTGTGTGATGTCTGTATCCGTGTGGCTCTGATGTCCATATGGAGAAGCAGCGGGGCTCAGCGGCCAGAGGCCAAGCCGGGGTGTCAGAGGTCATGGGTTCTACTCCCCCCTCCGCCGCTTGTCAGCTGGATGACCTGGGGCCAGTCACTTCACTTCTCTGGGCCTCAGTGCCCCCGTCTGTCAAATGGGGATGGGGACCGTGAGCCCTACGGGGACAACCTGATCACCTCGTATCTACCCCGGCGCTTAGTGCTCGGGACATAATAAGCACTTAACAGATACCGACATTATTATTTTGTGGGTGTACATGATGTCTATATATTTGTGTATTTGTGTGTATATATGTAGATGTGTATATTCATTCAGTAGTGTTTATTCAGCGCTTCCTATGTGCAGAGCACTGTACTAAGCCCTTGGAATGGACAGTTTGGCAACAGATAGAGACAATCCCTGCCCAGTGACGGGCTCACAGTCTAAATGGCATATATATGTATAGTATAAATCTAGTATATACTATATATATGTAGTAGATATACGATGTGTATATATGTGTGTGTTTATGTGTGTGTGTGTATATATGTGTGTGTATGTTATGTGTATATATGTGTGTGTGTATGTGACATGTATATGTGTGTGTGTGTGTGTATGTGTATAGTTATGGTAATTGCTAAGCACTTACTATGTGCCAAGCACTGTTCTACGCACTGGGGTAGATACTGGGTAATCAGGTTGTCCCAAATGGGGCTCACACTTTTAATTCCCATTTTACAGCTAAGGTAACTGAGGCACAGAGAGGTTAAGTGACTTGCCCAAAGGCACCCAGCAGACAGGTGGCAGAGCTGGGATTAGAACCCACATCCTCTGATTCCCAAGCCCCAGGGTGTGTGGGAGGCGGGGGGCAGGTGCGTGCAGGTCGGCCTGGGAGTCACATCCTGCTCTGCCCCTTGTGTGCCACATGATCTTGGGCAAGTCACTTCACTTCTCTGGGCCTCAGTTCTCTCATCTGGAAAATGAGAATTAAGACCATGAGCCCCCGTTGGGACAGGGACTGTATCTAACCCAATTACCGAGTATCTACCCCAGCACCTAGTACAGTGCTTGGCACAGAGAAAGTGTTTAACCAATACCAGAGTTGTTAATGTTATTATTATTATTGTTCTTATAAGAGGTGGTGGCCATGTAACCTGCCCACGATGTTTCCAGTCCTCAGACCTGTGCCAGGGCAGTGTAGTTTCCAAGTGCACTTAGTGACTCTACAGGAGGTCCTGGTTGAAATGGCTTCTCTTGGTACGAATTTGCAAGCACATCTTCACTGTCATTTTTAATACTTCCATTGGGACCCAAGTTGATCAAATGCCTGGGTTTTCTGAGTTGCCAGAGAAGAATAGCTAACCTTCTTATGTATTCTGGTGGCATCTTCTCGGATTCTGAATTTAAATGCCTCACAGGGAGTGAGCGTTTAAAGATAGACCTTTGTGATCCCAGAAGACTCTCCTGTATTCCCACCTCTCCTTCGGGGCTTACGTCGTGTTCCTGTCGCTTAAATTCAAGCGTCGTCAGAGCTGAATTAGTGGGCCCCGCCTCTAGAACCGTGTTGCCCAAGGGGGGGGGGGGGGGTTTTCCCCTATGATCTTTGTTAAGCTCTTACAGGCACCTTTCTAAGCACCGTGAGTAATCAAGTTGGACACGGCACATGTCTCACTTGGGGCTCACAGTATTAATGGAATTGAGGCACAGAGAAATGAAGTGATTTGCCCAAGGTCATGCTGGAGGAGCCGGGATTAGAACCCAGATCCTTTTGGCTCCCAGGCCCGTGCTCTATCCCCTAAGCCATGTATGGGCTGGAAGTCCCACCTACCCACCCCCTAGTTGGAGAGTAGCATGACCTAATAGCAGAAGCCTAGGACTCGGGAGGTCATGGGGTCCCCTTGTTCCCGACTGTGAGCCCGTTGTTGGGCAGGGATGCTCTCTATCTGTTGCCGAATCGTACATTCCAAGTGCTTAGTACAGTGCTCTGCACACGATAAGTGCTCAATAAATACGATTGAATGAATGAATGATCCCAGCTCCGCCACCTCTTGACTGTGTGACCTTGCCCAAGCCACGCCACTTCTCTGTGCCTCATTTACCTCATCTGAAAAATGGGGATGGAGACTGTGAGCGTCTCGTGAGACAGGGACCGCGTCCAACCCGATTTGCTTGTAATACTACTGATTCTGGTATTCGTTAAGCGCTGACTACGTGCTGGGCACTGTTCTAAACTCTGAGAGCATCCTAGCACTTAGTACAGTACCTGCTACATAGTATGTGCTGAACAAAGGCTGCAATTATTATTACATTATTATGACCCACCAGGCCCAGTCCAGAATATGTCCTTGCCAGTGCAAGTCAGTCAGTCCTATTTATTGAGCACTTACTGTGTGCACACCACTGTACCAGGTGGTTGGTGAGTACAGTACAGCAATATAACGGATAGATTCCCTTTCCACAATAAGCTTATGGTCCAGAGTCCAGACAGAGGGAGACAGATGAGTTTCTGGTCACTGCCCCTCTAGACTGTAAGCTAATTATGGGCAGGGAACGTGTCTGCTGATTCTGCTGTACATCACCCAAACAAACGCTTAGTGCAGTAGTAAGTAGCACGTGCCCAATAAATACAACTGATTGATCCTGGTTAGGTGCAGCTGCCCACTGGCGACAGAGAACTGTAGTCTATTCTCCTTTCTAATTACCCACCTGTGTTCTCTTTCACAGTGCTTAGTGCAAACCACTGCATCGAGTGCTTAATAAATGTCAGTCGATTGCGTTCATCGAGTGCTTACTGTGTGCAGGGCGCTGTACTAAGCGCTTGGGAGAGCTCAGAATGGCAGATTTGGTAGACACGTTCCCGGCCCACGAGGAGCTTACGGTCTAGCGGGGGAGACAGACATTAAGATTAATAAATGAATTACGACTATGTACGTAAGTGCCGTGGGGCTGAGGGAGCGGTGAATAAAGGGAGCAAATCCAAGGGCGAGGGTGAGCCAGGAGGGAGTGGTAGAAGAGGAGATGAGGACTTAATGGGGGAAGGCCTCTATTACTCCTGTGGGACCTCAGTGTCCCCAGTGGTCCTCAGAAGGCATAATCCAGTTCTCGGGATAAGAACGTTCTGGGGAATGGGCAGCACAGGATACTGATCATAGCAGGCAAAGGCTTTGTTTTTTATTATTATTAATGATAGTGCTACTAATTAAATGCTTACCGTGTGCCAAGCATGGGTTAGAGACAAGATTATCGGATGAGACACCGATGCCTGTCCCACTTGGGGCTCCCAGTCTTAGAGGCTGGGAGGCCAGGTATTTTAGCCCCACCGTACAGATGAGAAAACCGAGGCGTAGAGAAGGTCAGTGGTTTGCCCAAGGTCACACAGCGGGCCGGTAGCAAGGCCGGCACTAGAACCCAGGTGTCCCCGACTCCTAGCCCTGCGCTCTTTCCCCTTGGTCACCTGGCTAGGTAAATGGCAGGGTTCTCTTTCCCCTGGTTCAGGTGGGGGCTGATCACTCTACCTAATAGATGGCTGCTTTTTTACGGTTTCGGTTAAGCGCTTACTAGGTGCCAGGCACTGTGACATGCTGGGATAGATCCAAGATAATCAGGTCGGACCCAGTCCATGTCCCCCTCGGGGCTCAGGGGCTCAATCCCCATTTTCCATGTGAGCTAACTGAAGCCCAGAGAAGTGAAGTGACTTGCCCAAGGCCAGGCAGCAGACAGGTGGCAAGAGTTGGGATTAGAACCCAGGTCCTCTGACTCCCAGGCCCGTGCTCTAACCACTAGGCCATGCTGCTTCTCACCACTGGGTTCTCCCAGTGTTTAGGTTTGTAAGTTATTTGGAGGGGTAAGTTAACATGGCCTGAACAATTGAATGCAGCTCCAAATGATTCCTCCTTGGCCTTTTCGCAGGGGAAGAATTTGCCGTAATGAGCCCTTTTGCTGATGACTTTTGTCTTTCTTAAAAAGCTTGTTTAAGGAGCCAAAACATCTTGATGGGTTGACACAGCAGCTTCTGGCGCTTGGTAATGTTTTGAGCTCCTGATGGCTTAGTCGTACTTCTGGTGCCATTCATGCAGTCGTATTTATTGAACGCCTACCGTGTGCAGAGCTCTGTACTAAGTAAGCGCTCGGGCGAGTACAGTAGAACAATCCGTGGCTCTTCTGGCCTAGACCCTAGAGGTTCAAGAGAGGCATCGACCTCCTCATTTATAGGAGCCACTTGTCAGCTGTGTGACTTTGGGCAAGTCATTTAACTTCTCTGGGCCTCAGTTACCTCATCTGTAAAATGGGGATTAAGATTGTGAGCCCCATGTCGGGCAACCTGATTACCTTGTATCCCCCCCTCCCCAGTCCTTAGACCAGTGCTTGGCACGTATTAAGCGCTTAACAAATACTATCATCATCATAGAGCTCTCAAAGTGACTGTAGAATAAGAGGAATTTGGTTTAGAAACAGATCACAGAATTGGGCATCCCAAGTGCTAAGAGGTACCTGTTGCTGGGAAAAGGTTTAAGCAAGTCCCATTCCCTTTTGGAGGACTAAGTTTTTCGCACTTCTTAGCTTGCTGCAGTATACCTGGATTTAGAGATCCTTTGATTGAACTTGGGTTGCGCAGATTCCATTCAAAGAGATGATGTCCACAAAGAAGATGCGCAACCCAGTATGGCTTCCACGCCACGAAATTCCCCCAAGAGCACCCGTTGAGATAGTCTCTAGACCGTAAGCTCATTGTGGGCGGGGAATGGGTCTGTGTATCGTTGTGGCGTACTCTCCCCAGCGCGCAGTACAGTGCCCTGCACGCAGAAAGGGCTCAATAAATACGACTGAATGAGTGAATGAAGGAGTAATGTAGAAACGTGAACAAGAAGCATTTGTGAGATGCTGCAGCCCGGCAACATTTGCAATATGCTTTCTATTACTCGGGACTTTTTGCTGTCCTCAGCAAAACAGGGTCACCAACATAATTTAACTCAAGGTAGGCAAACCTGCTATTTTTATTTTTCCTCAAGCTGGAAAGGAGGGAGAAGACGAATTTGAATAGTAAAACAGTGGTTGTCGTTGCTCGCCGCTCACCCAGGAGCTGGGGTTCTTGGGTCTGTGCAGGCAAGGCACCCAAATTCACTCGTGAGGATTTTGCCGACCGAAAAACTGCAGGGTGGAATTTTGAAGTTAGAAAGAAGGCAGTTTGGATCCCAGGCTGCTTCCCTTTCTGCTCCATTCTGCTTGCAGAGCAGAGCGACTCTCGCTTGCCGCCCAGGGATTGAATCAAAAGAAGGGGGGAGCTGGAGGAGTGAAGCTTTCTGTTTTTCTGTGCCAGCTTCATCCTGGGAAAAAATCTTTCCCCAAAGTAAAGAGACAAGTATAGCTTCTTGGGTTGAATGTGCACAGAACCCAGTTCCAGATCATTTGATCTTCAAGGGCCTTGAGCTCGTAGGAGAGCACTGACTCGCTGTAATGTTTCTAAACGTCTCTTTATCGGTACTAGCTTTAAATAGTCACTTCCCTTTCTCACGTGGAACACTGGATTTTTAATCCCTGAGATGGGATTTGTCTTTTTTTAGTTAAATTTTGTTATCCACTGGCTAATGGGTGGGAAACAGAAGGATGGGGGAAAAAGGAGGCGTTTCATAGAACGAATTGGCTGTGTCTGCAGAGGACAGATGACATGAAGGGTTGAGGCGATTTCGTGGTTAACGCACCCAAAAAAGAAGAATGCCCTTGCAAGTGAGGGAAAAATCAGGGGACCTGAATGATCTAAATTGGTGGCATATAGAGTCCCACTGCATCAGCTAACTGCTCACCCCCAACTTCAGGTGGAATGTGCTCCTCTCCCTCCTCAGAGTTTGACCTTTGGGGACTGTACGAGCAAAACAGAAAAGAACAGATCCCCAGCGCCTGTCAGACCTTCCCAGGAAATCCAAACGGCAGAAAACTCAGCAGTTAATGGAACCTTTTTAACACCCTATAATTCTATGCTTTTAACAGGAAGGACATTTCCAAAGAAGGGTCAGACGTGCGTGGTACACTACACAGGTAAGGTGAATTATTCATGTTCCATTTTAGCTTTGGTTTGCATTTGAGCAGACCTCTGTGGTTGGAAGACATGACCTTTCCATTCGCTCTCCTCCCTTTTGCGGATCGCGTTTTATGATTAATACGTTCCTGACTGTTTTTCCCCAGACATGACTCATGTGTCAGGGCTGCAAACTGCGATGCTTCCGAACACCGGGCGCTCTCTATTACAGGATGTCAAAGACCAGCCTTCAGTTGATTTCTTCTTTATTGGTTTTCAATATGTTGTTTTAAGAGAGGAGAAAGCATATTTTTTTTTAAACTCTTGGTGAATTTCTAATTCAAGGGCGGGATTGATACCTTATTGCACAGCGAGTTGATGCTGTCTACCATACTACCTCGAAATCACCCAAAGTACCCCAATTTGCTCTTATCATAGAGATTAATTGTGGCGCTGTAGTTGGATTGTCTGGAATGCAGTTTTGGAGACAGTGAAAATCAAATGCCAGAGTGAACTTGGTAACGTCGATCTTCTGAGGAACCACGGTTGCAATCATTGTAGTCCCCAATTCCAGTGCGAGGAATTTGGGGTCTGGGGGGAAAGGGGGTAGAAACAGAGCTAAGAAGGATCAGTTAAATCGGATTATTTTATTTGTAATCCGGCTTCTGTGTCTTGTCATAGATTCACTCTGTTCCCCGAGTTGGCCTCTCCACATTCTCTTCTTTGGGTGGTGTGAAGGAGTCTTATCGACACACAGATTCCTTAGTAGTGAGAAAATCGTTCGGATCTTTCATTTCTGGTTTCTGTCCGACTCTCAACCTGCGTGGGATGTCGTGGGCAGAATTTTGGATCACCAGTCAGGCTGCTCATCGTTTGAAAGTTAAAAGTTGGAATTCACACCGTGAGCTGGGTTCTCCTTGATGGTGCGGAATGGCTGCCTGATGTTCAGTGGAGAGTAGTACTTTCCCCATCCCCTTACTGAATTCTCCCCTGGACCCGAGGTCAGACAGGCAGCTGGCAGTACCCTCCTCCCATGCTGCTGCTGCTGTGGGGCAGAGGAGAGAGTTGAATGGGGAGCTTAGCTATAGCCCCTAGAGTGAGGACCTCAAGATGGTGCCAGCCCATGTTCCGGGTGCCTGTGAGGTTCAAGTAGCGTCCTGGGTGCCTATTAGAGTCGAGCACTGTCCTGGGGGCCTATGCGGTTCAAGCACTGTACTGGCTGCCTGTGAGGTTCGAGCACTGTCTGGGTGTCTGTGAGGTTCGAGCACTGTCCTGGGTGTCTATGAAGTTTGAGCGCTGTCCTGGGTACCTGTGAGGCTCAAGTACTTTACTGGGTGCTTATGAGGTTTAAGCACCGTACTGGGTGCCTTTGAGGTTCAAGCACCGTACCGAGTACCTTTGTGGTTCATACACTGTCCTGGGGGCCTCTGAGGCTAGAGAAGCAGTGTGACTTAATGGATGGAGCACGGGCCTGAGAGTCAGAAGGCCATAGGTTTTAATCCCAGCTCTGCCACTTGTCTGCTCTGTGACCTTAGACAAGTAACTTAATGCCTCTGTGCCTCAGTTACCTCATCTGTAAAATGGAGATCAAGACTGTGAGCCCCAGTGGTTAGAACAGTACCCGGCATATAGCGATTAACAAATACCATAAATGCGCCCCCCCCCCAAAGAAATACCTCTGTTGTATTCTCACAAACGTTAGTACAGTGCTCTGCAAACAGTGAACGCTCAATAAATACGATCGATTGCCAGAATCTTAGCCAGGGTCTCTCTAGTCCGGCTGCTGAAGGTTATCGTTCATTTTGCATTTTCTGAATTGCAAGGAGGCATTAGGCCACGGGGAGTTCAGCTGGTGGGCTGTCCACAGCACGACGGACCTAGGGGAATTGCTAGATTCCTCCGAAGACCTCACAAGAGTTGCAAACCACTTTCCGGAGGGAGTGGGGAGCTGTCTTGCCGTCAGTGTATCCCTCTCCCAGAATGGAGGACGCTGAGGGGAGTTGCTACAGCTCCACAGCCCTCTCTCATAAAAATAATAATAGTGGCAGTTGTTAAGCGCTTGCCATGTGCCAGACACTGTATTAAGAACTTGGTAGATACAAGCAAATCAAGTTGGATACAATCTCTGTCCCATAGGGGACTCACAGTCTCCATCCCCATTTTACTGATGAGGTAACTGAGGCCCAGAGAAGTGAAATGACTTGCCCCAGATCACACAGCAAATGGCAGAGCAGGGATTAGAACCCATGGCCTTCTTCCTCCCAGGCCAGTACTCTACCCTCTACGTCATGCTGCTTCTCATGTCCCATCCCCTCCCAGTCAGTCAGTTGTATTTTTTGAGCACTGATGGTGTGCAGAGCACCATACTGAGCACTTGGAAGAATACAACATAACAGTATAATTGAAGCATTCCCTGCCCATAACAAGTTTACAGTCTACAAATCCCTTCTTCTGCACACACACGGAGGACTCTTTTCTGCCTGATCTTCCCAATAGAAGGCAGTGCTTCTGTGGCTAAGGGCGGGGAGAAGAAGAAGAGGGAGATCGGATAGCTCACTGTATCCATGTAATGGGGAAGAAAGGGAATTGCATAGATGCGGTTGCTAGAAATTAAAGCAAAAATAAATGGACTGAAGAAAGGGATGTAAGCACTGAAAAAAGTGCTCAGGCTAACTGGTTAAAACACCGTGTTTTGCCCCCTTTGACAATGATGGTATTTAGGTGCTTACTATGTGTCAAGCACTGTTCTAAACGCTGAGATAGATAGAAGCTACGCAGGTTGGACACAGTCCCTGTCCCACGTAGGGCTCACAATCTTAATCCCCATTTTGCGGATGAGGTAACTGAGGCACCGAGAAGTAGAGTGACCAAAGACACCCAGCAGACAAGTGGCGGAGCCGGGATTAGAACCCAGGTCCTTCTGACTCCTAGGCTGTGTCCTAGCCACCAAGCCATGCTGCTTCCCATTGAACTCCAATCATTAATTTGGGGTGATTGGAAAATAAGCACATTTATCTGCCTTGCTTCTTGTTTTCAGAGAGACCATTGGGAAACCAAAATGCTTCTGCGATTGAGATTTTTTTTCCTCATCCTGCTTTGGAAGAAACACAAAATAATTGTGGAGACAGACATTTTATTCACTGTATGTGTTTAGGCCATCAGGAAAAAATAGGAGAAGCTGAATCTTGTCTTTGTGCCTTGAACTCTAAAGAGTGGCTAGAGAACAAGCTAATCGGTTCTTGGGTCAAGGCATCAGACTTTTTATGAGGTAAACAAAGAGAAAAAATGGCTTTTATATTCTCTGACAAGCAGTTTAAAAAAACCCAAAGAAACATGACAACTTCATTCCATTGTCTGATTTATATCCCTGGAAAGGGATTTAGTGATTTAATAAAAATCAAAACATTAACCTGAGACCTCAATCTCTAGCTGCATACAAGACAACTCTATTAAATAAGGACAAAAAATAAAGGTCTCCAGTTCCTGTGCTCTTGGGTTTACAGGTCCAACAAATATCTTCAGTGCTGCCATTTGCTTCAACTCACTACAGTTTCATTTTGGCATCCAAGGACCGTAGCTAATTCTAAATTTCAGATGAAACTTTTTCTTTCAAGTTATTTTGCTGTTTATGTCAATTTATGCCATTCTTCCCCACCTTCAAAGCCATATTAAAATCACATTTCCCCCAAGAGGTCCCCAATTAAACCATCTTTCCCACTAATCCCTCTCCCTTCTGTGTCACCTATGCCCTTGGATATGCACCCTTTTTTGAAATCCTATCAGAAAGGTCCCTACAGGTTTTTAACTGCAGAAACGGTGTTTTGATGTATGTTGGTGGGTTACCATTTTTGTCTAAACTGTTTTCACAGTTGAGCGGCTTTGGCCGTTTGCAGTAGGAGGCTCACTCGCTCCCATAAATTAAACAGGATTGGTATCAGGTGGAGGGATTTTTAGAACCAAACTGTTTCAGGAACAGCATGGCCTCATGGAGAGAGCACAAGGCTGGGAGTCAGAGGACCTGGATTCTAATCCCACCTTTGCCACTTACCTGCTGGGTGACCATAAGCAAGAATCCCAGGTCTGCCCCTTGTCAGCTGTGTGACTGTGGGCAAGTCACTTAACTTCTCTGTGCCTCAGTTACCTCATCTGCAAAATGGGGATTAAGACTGTGAGCCCCACGTGGGACAACCTGATTCCCCTATGTCTACCCCAGCGCTTAGAACAGTGCTCTGCACATAGTAAGCGCTTAACAAATACCAACATTATTATTATTATTATTTCACTTCTCTGTGCCTCAGTTCCCTCATCTGCAAAATGGGGATTCAATTCCTGTTCTCCCTCGTCCTTAGACTTTGAGCCCCATGCGGAACTTGATTATTTTGTCTCTTCCCCAGTGCGTAGTACTGTGCATATAGTAAATATAGTTGTTGTTGATATTATTATTATTATTCTTAGAAAATCCTGGCCTGAACACTGGAGAATGAGTTGCGAGTAGAGTTTGGGAAATCAAAGGGCGGAGTAGTCCGCCCTTTGATTTCCTCATTAGCTCCAAGATCCCAGAACCAGGCAAGGCATAGACCAGTCCAGCCCGGCCCATGGGGAAAGCCACAGGATCCAAGTTGGGCAGTGCAATCCTGGGAATTTTCCCTTGATGCCTCAGTGTGGGGAAATTATACTGATTTACTGCCTTCTCTGTCACTCCTGGAAATGATCACTTTTCTTATAAAACCCTGGCTACTTGTGGCCATTGAAAAATCCCTCCATTTAGACTCTCTTGACCCCATTGAGGTCTTATTAGACAAAGTCAAGCAAGGAGTGTTCCTGGCATATCTTTTTCTAAAAGAAAAAATACAAAAATTCATCTATGATTCCCTGTACCTTAAGAACCTTTAATGGTGGCCTGTCCACTACAGTAAGCAGAGACTCCTTATCATCAACTTTAAAACACTGTCAGTTTGTTCTCTCTTATATATTTTCGTTACCCTATTTATTTTGTTAATGAATTGTACATCGCCTCGATTCTATTTAGTTGCCATTGTTTTTACGAGATGTTCTTCCCCTTGACGCTGTTTAGTGCCATTGTTCTTGTCTGTCCGTCTCCCCCGATTAGACTGTAAGCCCGTCAAACGGCAGGGACTGTCTCTATCTGTTGCCGACTTGTTCATCCCAAGCGCTTAGTACAGTGCTCTGCACATAGTAAGCGCTCAATAAATACTATTGAATGAATGAATGAATGAATCTTACCGTACATCACTTATTTCTTACTCCAACCCAGTTTGCACACTGCATTCCTCTAACACCAATTTACCGACCGTGCTTCAATCTCTCTCACTCGTCTCTCTCACCTCCGATCCCTCACCCACCTCCTCCCTCTGGCCTGGAGTTCCCTACCTCTTCATTTACGCCAGACCACTACTCTCCCCACCTTCAAAACCTTATTAAAATTATATCTTCTCCAAGAGGCCTCCCCTGATCAAGTCCTCTTTTCCCTTAACCCTTCCCCATTCTGCATCATTTGGGTCTTTAAACACTTGTTATTCGCCCCGCCCTCAGCCCCTAAGCACTTATGTACAGATCCACACTTTGTTTTCATGTCAGTCTTCCCCTCTAGACTTTGAGCTCCTTCTCAGAGAAGGAAGGAGTCTGCCAACTCTATTGTATTCTCCCAAGTGCTTAGAACAGTGTTCTGCACAAAGTAAATGTTCAATAAATACCATTGATTGATTAATATTGTTTTTATAAAGGTGCCACAGCTTAGAATACTGTAGGTGCCCATTATGAATAAATACATAACTAGGTGTCGTGAGTATGCTTAGTGGTGTAGCTGTATAGTTGTTCTTCGAATTGGAAGGCGATTGAAACTTTTACTTTTACCCATAATGTCTCTGTACCTCAGTTACCTCATCTGTAAAATGGGGATTAAGGCAGCGAGCCCTCTATGAAAGAGGGACTGGTGTTCATACTGATTAACGTGTATCTCCCCAGTGCTTACTACTTACTACAGTGTCTGGCGCATAGGAAGTGTGTCACAACATTTGAAACAAAAAGGCGATGCTCATTTGGCCTATGTTACCCAAGTGAAAAGGAGTCAGGTCCTGCCTCTGGCTGTTTAAATGCTAAAACGGGCATCAACGAATAGGGGTGGGGCATTATCAGGGATGAATACAATGATTTTACCCCTGCATATTAAAGGTGCTGGTTCTCCTATCAGTCGAGCAATGCTTTGATTTTACCTGTTGTCAGAGAAATCTGGGAAAAGTCTTCTCTTCAAAAAGGTGGATGGTCCAGGTCGTGAAGGGTCAAGCAGTGCCGGGTTTTCATTGAGCCCTAATGAAATTAGCCCTCCTCTATAGGCTCTGTTTTCTGTGAAAGCGCTGGCATTTTAAAAATCAATTTAAATCGGACTTTTTGCATTGCATTTCGGTGTCGCATTTCCTTACCATATAGCTCTTCCCCCGGCAAGACATAAAGGATTGCAGTGATCGAAACTGGGAACTGAAGGTCTTTTACCTCCAGGACAAGCCTGATAAGTCACAAATTTGTCTATTACTTTTAAGTGGCAAAGGACCACGTGAGGGTCACATTCTTTGCATCTGCCATTCGAGCATTGTGACTGGAAAAAGAAGCAGACACATTCCGTGGCCTCTGTTCAACTAAGGGGAATGCCAGCCCTCCTCTCCCTCCCCCTTCCTCCCCCTGCCCAGTCTGCAAGTGTAGCCTTTCTGTCCAGCTCAAATTAATTTTACATGTCCTCGTCCCCCAGTGACTCATCTTCAGGAGAAGTAGAAAGGAATTTTTTTTTTCCAGTCCTATAAAATTGCCATGTGACCCGTTCATGAGCCAGTTACTTTCTTACCTTATAAAACTTACGCTTCAAATTTCCAACTAACCTACCGGAAAACTAGAGATGGAAGGAGTCATCCAGCCCTGGAGGCACTGGAGACTAGCCTATTGTTAGCCTCTCCCCTGCTATCTTCAATCTGTTGTTCAATATCCCATGCGAAGATGAAATCTGATCATTCTTATTCTCAGGAAGGCATTCTTGATATTTCTATCCCATCACATCTTGCATCCCCTAACACTAGATATCTATCCATCTCTCTCTTTTTTTGTCTCTCTCCTCAGTCATTAAGCGTCTGCTATTTTTATGCAGCAAGGATGTGTGCTGATGATCAGAACCACTTGTTTTGGGGGAAAATTTCCAACCAGTGAGCATTCTGCTACTCCCTAGTCATTCAATCAGTCAATGGTATTCATTGAGCATTAACTACTGTGAGCACTGTACTAAGCGCTTTGGAGAGTACAGTACAACAGAACCATTAAGACATGTTCCCTGCCTAAAATGAGCCTCCAGTCTAGAGTGGGGAGGCAGACATAAATGTAAATTAAAATGTATAGAGGATGCAAGAATCCAAACTCATGTTTGCCCCCCAAGCCTCTAGGGTGGTTGTCTGCACACAGTGAATGCTATTAATGATGAAACAAAGGGTGAGACCTGCCTCTGAGAGTTTTGAGGAAGAGAGGTAGGAGACCCTGGTAGAAACCCCCCAGAACTAGCCATCCACCCCCCACTGGGCTACTGTCTCATCTCCCATCCCTTGCTCTGTATCAGGGGTGTTTCCTAGGTAATCACCCACTTACCCTCTCATGGTTTTCCCCCTTGTGTTCCACAGCAACTCTCTCTCACGGTTTAGTGGCTTTTTTTAAAAGCTTTTTTTAGATTTTTATTGAAAGATCTTTTCCCCCCAGGGCATGATCCATTTGGGAGACAGTCCAAGAGTTTGCCCTTTTGGCAGATTTAGGAGAAACAGCGTTGTTATTATTGTGATCATTAATATTGATAATGGTATTACATGCTTACTGTGCGCCAGGCACTGTACTAAAAGCTGAGTAGATACAAACTAATCAGGTTGGACACAGCCCGTGTCCCATGTGAGGCTCACAGCCTTAATCCCCATTTACAGATGAGGGGACAGAGAAGTGAAGTGACTTGCCCAAGCTCACACAGCAGACAAGTGGCAGAGCCGGGTTTAGAACCCAAGTCCTCTGACTCCAAAGCCAGTGCTGTAGCCACTAGGCCTCCCTGCTTCTCTCTGTGCCAAGTATTAGCTATCTCGCATACATAACTGATATCATGGATCTTAAATGGCTAGTCATGTTAGACATGTTAGGAAAAATAAATGGGGAAAAATTTCTTGGAAGATATGAGATGTTATAAGGGCTGCTAAGATGGGGAGAGTTGAGGCTTGGGTGGATTTGAAGGGGGAGATAATTCAAGGCAGAATGGAGGGTGTGAGCCAGGGGTTGAGGCTTGGAAAGTTGAGGGCTGAACACAGTGAGAAGGTGAGCTTGGGAGGAATAGACAACGTGATCTGGTGTATCATAGGAGAAGAAAGTGGGTAGGTAAGGGGAAGTGAGCTGATGGTGTTCCTTAATGCCAGGGCTCAGGAGTGTCAGCTTGATGTGGAGAGGCACGGGTAGCCATTGAAGGTTTTTGAGGCATGTTCCAGATGTGGTAACTGAAGCCCAGAGAAGTGAAATGACATGCCTAAGGTCACACAGCAGAGACGTGGCGGAGCCGGGATTAGAGATTCAGGCTCCTGGAGACTAGCGTCCAGCGGATCGGTAAGGCCACCTCTACCCCAGAAACGTAGCCACTTCACTGTCATCCACGATGGTCACCGTCTTTCAACTCTCACGTTCAGTCTGCTGCCAAGTCCAGCTGGTCCTGCCTATACCATATCTTTTAACCTCTCTCCACCTTTCGCTCCATCAGAACAGCTATCATCCTGGCCCAGGTTCTACTCATATCATTGGCAGACTATCACATCGTTCTCCAAGATCTTGCTTCCAACTTCTCCCCCTTCCATCTGAAAATGCCTGCTGCTGCACAGATCATCTGCATTCTCTCATTCATTCTCATTGTTGTATTTTCTGAGAGCTAACCGTGTGCAAAAACACTGTACTAAGTGCTTGGGAGAGTACAGTATAACAATATCACAGACACATTCCCCTCCCATAACGAGCTTACGGTCTAAAGGAAGAGAGAGACATTAATCTGATTAAATAAATAGATTACAAATATGTATGTAAGTGCTGGGAGGCTGGGAGGCGAGATGAATAAAGGGAGCAATTCAGGGTGATGCAGAAGGGAGTGGGAGAAGAGGAGAGGAGGGCTTAGTCACGGAACACCTCTTGGAGGAGATGTGCCTTCAATAAGGCTTTGAAGCAGGGGAAAATAATTGTCTGTCAGATATGAGGAAGGAGAGCGTTCCAGGACAGAGGCAGGATGTGGGCGAGAGGTCGGCGGTCAGATAGATGAGATAGAAGCATCTCTCACACACCTCCCCAATCCTCAGAACACTCCCCTGGCTTCCCCTGTCCCTGTGCATCAAGCAAAAACTCACCTCTCCACCAACTCACCACCACATTTTTTGATATCTGTCAAGCTTTGACTATATATCAGACACTGTTCTAATCACTGGGGTAGATCCAAGCTAATCAAGTTGGTTACAGTCCCTGTCCCTACATAGGGCTCACAGTCTTAATCCCCATTTTACAGATGAGGGAACTGAGGCACAGAGTAGCAAAGTGACTCGACCGAGGTCACACGGCAGACAAGAGGTAGAGCCGGGACTAGGCTCCCAGGCCCCTGCTCAATCCGCTAGGCCACGCTGCTTCTCTCTTCTAGACTGTAACCTTGTTGTGGCCAGGGAACTTCTCTCTCTCCAAAGCACTTCGTACAATGCTCAGCACATAGTTAGTGCTTGGTAAATAATACTGATTGATTATATGTGCTCTTCACCTGCCACTCTTTTCGTTCTCATCTACCCTAAACTACTAGCTGAAGTTGTTGCTTGCCTTCCCAGGCCCATTCCCCTGCTCACCCTGTTTCTTCCACCCGGAACTCCCTCGCCTCAGTCTGACAGACCACAGCTCTTCCCTTATTCAGAGCCCTCCAGAGATCCCACCTGATTTTCCAATCAATAGATCATATTTATTGAGCACTCCTTGTGTGCAGAGCACTGTTCAAAGTGCTTGGGAGAGTACAGTTAGTTCCTCCGCCTCAAGTTGTCCAAGCCCACCAGCCATCATTCATTCATTCCTTCGTATTTATTAATTTATTTATTTTATCGTATTTATTAAGCACTTACTGTGTGCAGAGCACTATACTAAGCGCTTAATACATCCCCAGGACTTCTGATTGAACTTAATACCCATCATCCTGAACACTTGTGTGTGTTCCCATTAATCCGCTTCTTCCCAAAATGCCCTTTCTCCCCAACTCCCTACCCCCTCATCCTTCCTTTGCTTATGGGATAGGAAGGGGAAGCAGCATGGCCTAATGGATAGAGTAATGGGCCTGGGAGTCAGAAGGTCATGGGTTCTAATCCCAGCTCCGCCACTTATCTGTTGTGTGGCCTTGGGCAAGTCACTCACTTCTTTGGGCCTCAGTTCCCTCTTCTGTAAAATGGGGATGGAGACTGTGAGCCTACAGGGGCTATGTCCAACCTGATTTGCTTGTCCCCAGTGCTTAATACAGTGCCTGGCACATAGTAAGTGCTTAACAAATGCTATTAATATTATTAAGGACATAGTAGAGCTGTCTGTGAGTGTGAGCGTTTCTGAGACCGTCTCTTGTACGCTAAGCGTTGCTGAAACCTTCTCTTGTACGCTTGCTCACTTTAACCCATGAATATGGAGTAGTAATTGATAGCGCCCCTTTTCCAGCTCCTTGCCATTCGGGCTGAATATTGCCCAGGCACCAGTGGCTATGAGGGGCTAAGGTGTCTACCCCTGTAGACTATGAGCTCCTTGTGGGCAGGGAATGTGCCTGTATATGGTTATATTGTACTCTCCCAGGCGCCTAGTACAGTGCTCTGTACACAGGAAGCGCTCAAGAAATACGACTGATTGAAATGCAGATTGGTTTAGTAAGAGCTCTTTTCTCTTGTGATAACCAAAGTAAAAATGTGGGGGCATATGAGTTGCTGAAAATAGTTTTGTATTGAGCTTAGAATCCCTCCCCTCGGTGCCCCCTACAAGCCTCTTTCCTCTGCCCTGCTTTCTCCTCTCAGCAGCCAGCATGGTCTCTGCCAGACCCAGTTGAAGATGGCTGAGTGCTCTCTTTCTCCCTCTCTCCCGCTTTCTCTCTCGGGTGCTTTCTCTCGCACACTCCCTCTCTCTGCCCTTCTCTCTTCTCCCCCACCCACAAGAAGCCAAAGCCTATTTCTGATCTTTGGCTTCCCACATCCGTGCTCCATCACTGTGAAGCCACCCAGCAGGATTGATACTTCCAAGTTTAATACTGTTTAATAATGTAAAGAGTAACATGAAGGGTTCTAATAATATTGGAACATTAAAAAGAAGTAAGCTTTTAAAAATCTAATTTACCGATTTTAGATGACAATAGATGAGACCTCCAGGAGGCCTTCCCAGGCTGAGCCCCCCTTCTCCTCTGCTCCTCCTCCCCTCCCCATCGCCCCTACTCCCTCCCTCTGCTCTACCCCCTTCCCTGCCCCGCAGCACTTGTGTATATTTGTACATATTTATTATTCTATTTATTTTATTAATGATGTGCATTTATCTATAATTCTATTTATTCTGATACTGTTGATGCCTGTCTACTTGTTTTGTTTCGTTGTCTCTCTCCCACTTCTAGACTGTGAGCCTGTTTTTGGGTAGGGATTGTCTCTCTCTGATGCCAAATTGAACTTTCCAAGCACTTAGTACAGTGCTGTGCACACAGTAAGCACTCAATAAATAAGATTGAATGAGTGAATGAATGAATGAATGAGAGGCCTTCTAAACTATCTTGTTTCCTGGATCGGGAAAGATTTATTGCAGAATGCTTTCCCGTAGTACATTCTTGGTTCTCCTCATCCATTTAAGAATCCCACGTGAAAAGGCTTTAACCCAGAAGAGTCATTTCTCAGTCTGACAGCTGTTATCATAATGACTTTTTCTTGCTACTTAGACCAAACGCATTTTCCCTTCATGTCCTCAAAGTGCTCGTGAAGTGATCTCGCTCCCTAATCCTCCCCTGAAAGTTCATATCTACTTTTGCCATTTAATCCCTTCTGCTGCTTTTATATACAAATGATGTGTGCCTTTTCTGGATTGTTTCTCTCCATCACCCTTGTTAGATTGTGAGCTCCTTTAGGGCGGGGACTTTGTTTCTTGGCTGGAGTTTCTGGTGCAAAAATGCTGAGGTGATGGGCAAGAGGGTATGAGCTGGCCAGAGGAAAAATTCAAGTCAGGGAAAGCCACTTGAAGGAGATGGGTTTGGGAAATGTTTTGAGGATTGGGAGAGTTGTGGCATGCTGGATATAAAGGGGGAGGGAAATCCAGGCAGGAAAAAAACCATATTGAGAATGAAGGTGAGCTTGCTTTTTATCAGAATCTTGAGATTAAAGTGCAGCAACTTTTCCCCTGGTCACTTGCAGAGGGAATCTTGATCAGAGGAGTTTTTCGAGCTTTTGCATATGAAACCCACAGCACCCTGTAACTTCAAAAAATGCCTGGTGAGATTTAAAAGTGGTACTAAGTAGTCACATAGTGAGGCAAAATGAAATGAGCGTGTCTTTTTTTTTTCTTAATGGAATTTGTAAAGTGCTTACTGTGTGCCAGGCACCATACTAATCGCTGGGGTAAGTACAAGTTAATCTTTTTGGACACAGTCCCTCTTCATGATAAGACTCACGGTCCTAATCCCCATTTTACAGATGAGTTTACTGAGGCAGAGAGGAAGTCAAGTGACTTGCCCGTGGTCACCAGCAGACAGTTGGCGGAACCGGGATTAGAACCTATGACCTTCTGACTCCCAGGCCCATGCTCTATCCACTAGGCCATGCTGCTTTTGTTTGGAAATAGGAGCCCGGGGCATTAGTGAGTGTTGGAGATCCTCAATGGACAATGCTGGTGCAAACAAGGGTTAGAGGTGGTTGTTGAGTCTGAGGTGGACTGTATATATGTATGTATCCATAATTCTATTTATTTATATTGATGCCTGTTTACTTGTATTGATGTCTATCTCCCTGCCCCTCTAAACTGTGAGTCTGTTGTGGACAGGGATTGTCTCTCTTTGTTGCTGAATTGTACCTTCCAAGCACTTAGTACAGTGCTCTGCACGCAGTAAGTGCTTAATAAATACGATTGGATGAATGAATGAATGGTGCAGAAGGGGAGAAGGCTCAGCTGAGAAGATGCAAGACTCTTCCCTGCCCCCTTTCCTCCTGCAGTCAGTCAGTCATACTTATGAGTGCTTACTGTGTGCAGAGCGCTATACTAACCCTTGGGGAAAGTACAGTATAACAAGAACAGACACACTCCCTGCCCATAACGAGCTTACACTCTGGGGGCTTTGGGGGGTAGAGGAGGGACAGACATCGATATAAACAAATAAATTACGGACATGTACATAAGCCATGTGGGGCTGGGTGGGCGGATGAATAAAGGGAGCAGGACAGGGTGATGCAGAAGGGAGTAGGAGAAGAGGGTTTAGTCAGGTAAGACCTCTTGGAGGAGATGTGCCGTCAATAAGGCTTTGAAAGTGGGGAAAAGTATTGGTCTGTCGGATATGAGGAGGGAAAGCGTTCCAGGCCAGAGGCAGGACGTAGGTGAGAGGTCGGTAGCCAGATAGACGAGATGGAGGCCCAGTGAGAAGGTTGGCATTAGAGGAGCGAGGTGTGCAGGCTGGGCTGGAGCAGGAGAGCAGCGAGGTGAGGCAGGAGGGGGCAAGGGGAGGGAGGGCTTCAAAGCAGCTGTCCCCGGCTCTCATCCCTCTCTGTCCCCATCCGCCTGTGGTTTTAGGTGCGGGGAAAGTGTCCGGGGGAGGCCCAGGGGCCGGAGTTTGTAGCGGTGGCAGGGTCCGTCTTGGAGCTGCAGAGCGAGAAGTGGAGTGGGGAGGAGCCGGGAGAGCCCCAGGGGAAGAAGGAGCCCAGTTCAGGGGGCAAAAAGAGTGGGAATACCAGGGAGGGAAGGAGAGGGTGGGGTGTATAGACGGTGGGGGTCAGGGCTAGCTTTACATAGGTTGCCTGCAGTGTTGTACCAGTGTTCTAGCAATTACAGCCAAGATAGCCTTTCCCAGCCCTCTTTTTTTTTCCCGAGTCAGTCAATCGTAATTATCGAGCGCTTACTGTGTGCAGAGCACTGTACTAAGTTCTTGGGAGAGTACAATACAGCACTGGACAGGGACTGCCCACAAGGAGGTTACAGTCTTGAGGGAGAAACAGACATTAATACAAATAAACTACGGGAACGTGGTCTAGCTTGTCCTGGGTTGAACAAGGTGATGCAGAGCTTAATGTACTTGCTTATGCTTATCGTCCGCACTTAACAATCTACTGTATAAAGTAAGTACTTACTGTGTGCAGAGCACTTTGCTAAACACTCGGGAGGGTACAGGATAATAGAGTTGATAGGCATATTCTCTGCCCACAAGGAGTTTGTATGTTTATACATTTATTCACTTGTACTTGGATTATTCTGTAAATGCTTTTATGTGTCTCCTCAGTAAAAGGTGAGCTCCTTGTAGGCGAGGAATGTGTCACTTACTTGATCTGTTCTTCCCAAATCTGGCACCAAGTGGGTAGTAAATGCATACCGTATGAAATCCACGCCTTCCACGATGCTGATCTAGAGAAACAAATCAGCTCGTCCTCTAGACTGTAAATTGATAGTGGGCAGGGAATGTGTCTATTTTAGTGTTGTGTGGTACTCTCACAAGTGCTCAGTATGGGGTCCGGCCTCAGTAAGCGCTCAATAAATACGACTGATTGAAAAATCAGGCATCCAACGCTGAGGTGACAAGGGGATGGGGAGGCTGGGGAATGGTCGTAAGCCGGGGCTTCCATCCCATGACCCTCAGCGATGCAGGAAAGGAGGGAATGAAGGAATCTACTCTTAGGATGTTCTTGAATTATTTATTGTAAAGGGGTTTTTAGGCCACTCTGTAACATCAATTTCCTTCTGGACAGGTGAGTTCTAATATCTCCTTAATAGCTGCTTTTTCAGAAGCTAATTATAGCTGATTGAAGTAGTTTCCCCTCCACATCCATTAGGCAGTAATATTGTTCACTGTGCATTCCGTCGGACATTATTTTTTATTTGGCTACAAGTGGCAGACCGTTGAGCACATTTTAGGTTATAGCAACTCTAAGGTCCCTTTTTAATACCTTTTAACAGTTAATAATGGTGGTATTTGTTAAGCGCTTCTATGAGCAAAGCACTGTTCTAAGTGCTACGGGGGGGTACAAGGTGATCAGGTTGTCCCACGTGAGGCTCACAGTTTTAATCCCCATTTTCCAGATGAGGTAACTGAGGCACAGAGAAGTTAAGTGACTTGCCCAAAGTCACACAGCTGGCAAGCGGGGGAGCCGGAATTAGAACCCACGACCTCTGACTCCCAAGTCTGGGCTTTTTCCACTGAGCCACGCTGCTTCTCTAAGGCCAAAGGGCAGTGAAATGTGTTACTGAACATTAGCTGAGACCTTATGATGTCACTCCAGGTTTTTAATGTAAAATGGAAGAGGGAAAACTAGAGAAAACTCTATTTAGGACCCTGCTACCTTTTACTACGCAGCTCTATAAGCAGAGGAATTTAGCACCGATCTACAGGCCTAAATCAGGGAGCGGTAAGGTAAAAAATATAATCAGCAGTTGAAACTGTGCCAAGCAGTAGTGACGCTAGGCCTCTAAAGACCATCGCTGTGCACCTTGTTAAGCTCTTATTGTGTGCCAAGCACTGTACTCAATGCTGGGGTAGATACAAGATCATCAGGTTGGACACGGTAGGATTTTTAACTCCATTTTATAGCTGAGAAAACTGAGGCACAGAGAAGTTAAGTTATGGTCACACCGCAGAAGAGTGGTGGAGTCAGGATTAGAACTCAGTTCTTCTGACTCCCAGACCCGTGCTCTTTCCACTTGGCCACACTGCACACCAACACTTTGGCACCGATGAGTGTGAGATGACCCGGTAAACCTTTTTGACCGCACAGCTTTGCAAAACTAATTTAACCTAACACTTAGTATTTGCAGTGCTTTATGGTTAATTTTATGAGTGGTATGTAAGCGCTTACTGGGTGCTAAGCACTGAACTCTAAGCCCTGGGGTAGATAAAAGAAAAAAATCAGGTTGGACACAATTCCTACCCCACACGGGGCTCACAGTGTAAGTAGAAGGGAGAACGCACATTGGATGCCCATTTTACAGAGGAGGAACCCAAGGCACAGAGAACACTGAGAGACTTATCCAAGGTCACACATCAGGCAAGTGACAGGGCCGGGCTTAGAACCCAGATCCCCTGGCTCCCAAGACCTTGCTCTTTCTAATTGACTGTGCCGGTTCTCTCGCTGGAAGTCTGTGATGTCTGTGTAGTCTTCCAAGGGCGATTGAGTTATGAGGAGACACATAATGAGTTGGTGTCTTAGAGCTCTTGGGCTCAATTGATTCTCCCATTTTGGTATTACATCTCATTGTTGGCTTCTTCAGGCTTCTCCCGATTTTTTTTCTCACATTAAAACCTAGCCTTCTTAACCGTCTCTAGAAACGGTTTACGGTGGCCATGAACAAAGAATCACCTCGTCATTTTATTCCGTTACATAATGAGAAGCAGCCTGGCCTAGTGGATAGAGCACGGGCCTGGGAGTCAGAAGGACCTGGGTTCTAATCCTGGCTCTGACACTTGTCTGCTGTGTGACCGTGGGTAAGTCACTTAGCTTCTCTGGGCTTCAGTTCCCTCATCTGTAAAATGAGGAATTAGACTGTGAACCCCGTGTGGGACACGGACTGTGTCCAACCTGATTAGCTAGTCGCCTGACTGCTTGCTTTGTCACCTGACTACTTGTTTTGTTGACTGTCTCCCTGTTTTAGACTGTGAGCCCGTCGTTGGGCAGGGATTATCTCTATCTGTTGCCGAATTGTCCATTCCAAGCGCTTAGTCCAGTGCTCTGCACATAATAAGCGCTCAATAAATACGATTGAATGAATGAATGAATTAGCTTGTATCAACCCTCGGGGCTTAGTACAGTTCCTGCCACATAGTAAGTGCTTAATAAGTACCGTTAAAAAAAATTTCATTCAGTCAGCCATTGGAACTTATTGAGCACTTACTGTGTGCCGAGCACACACAGAGCAGTGTGTGCATTTTATGGATGAGGTAACTGAGGCATAGAGAAATGAAGTGACTTGCCCAAGGTCACACAGCAGACAAGTGGCAGAGCCAGGATTAGAACCCATGTCCTTCTGACTCCCAGGTTGGTGCTCTATCCACTAAGCCAAACTGCTTCTCCCTCCTACTTAGACTGTGAGCCCCACGTGGGACAGGGACTGTGTCCGACCTGATTAACTTGTACCTACCCCAGTGCTTAGAGCAGGGTCTGACAAATAGTAAACGCTTAACAAATACCATTAAAAAAGCAATCAAACAGGATTTGGCATGCCAGCGACCAACCCATCCTTTTAGTTATGTTCCAATCATTACCTTCCAGTGTCACCCAACTTTCTTCCCGGGAGATGCTTTGGTACACATGTTGCCTTGCTCGCTCTCTCTCTCACACACACACACATGCACACACAAACGCCCGTGTTCTCCCTCTTCCTTCCCTTTCCCTCCCACCAAGTTAATCCTGTAAATATTAGTGCAGTCAGCATCTCTTGTTGGCATAGAGACACCTGAAGAAAATTCTCATTAAAAACATTTCTTGGCACTGTATTTCCCCCAGATGGATGGCCTTTTGACCTCTGGCCCATGGCCCACAGTTAACTTAGTTGGCTGCTCCTTGTTCTTGTTTTCCTTTCAATTACAATAATGGTCCCTTTTCAAATAAAGGAACCGGCACCCCAGTCTCCCACCAGCACGTGCATGGCATCTTTTTGACATACTCCCTTGGCTTTGTTGGGCTAAGCCTTCTTTCTTTTGTGCGGAATGGAAATGGTGGAATGGGAGTTGACGGTGAAACAGTGGGGAGGACTGTGCCCAGTGTGGTTGTGGTTGGAAAAAGGTCTATCGGTCATTGCTATTTATTGAGCGCTCGCTGTGTGTAGAGCAGGGTACTAAGCGCTTGGGAGTGCACAACATAACAGAGTTGGTAGGTGCGATATTTACCCACAAGGAACTCAAAGTTTAGAAGTGGAGGCTGATGTTAAAATAAATGACAATTTTGTACATAGGTTTTAGGGGTTTTAGAGTGGGTGAATATCAAGCTCTTGAAGGGTACAGGTCCAGGCTCACAGGTGATGTAGGGAGAGGGAGTAGGGAAAAAGAGGGTTTAATCGGGGAATGCCTCTTGGAGGAGGTGTCATTTTAATAAGGCTTTGAAGGTTGAGAGAGTGGTGGTCTGTCGTATATGAAGGGGGAGGGAGCTCCAGTCCGAAGGGGAGGGTGTGCACGAGGGGTCGGCAGTGAGATAGATGAGATTGAGAGACAGAGAGTAAATTGGCAGGAGGAAATGTGAGCCTGCAGAGAGGGCTGCAGGACAGGGTTATAAAGGTAGATTTGGAAATCATCACAGTCAGTGGTATTTATTGAGTGTTTACTGTGTGCAGAATACTGTACTAAACACTTGGAAGGGCACATACAACTGAGTTGGTAAACACAGACTGTGAGTCGGTCGTTGGGTAGGGATTGTCTCTGTTGCCGAAATGTACTTTCCAAGCGCTTAGTAAAGTGCTCTGCACACAGTAAGCGCTCAATAAATACGATTGAATGAATGAATGAGTGAATGACCATTCTCTGCTCATAACGAGCTTACAGTCCAGAAGGAGAGACAGACATTAATGTAGATACATAATTTATAGATATGTCCATAGGTGCTGAGGGGCTGAGAGCCGGGTCAATATCAAATAACCAAAAGGCACAGATTCCAAGTGCACAGACAACATAGAAGGGAGTGGGAGCAGGGGGAAAGTGGGCTTAATCGGGGGAAGGCTTCTTGGAGGAGGTGACCTTAATAAGACTTTGAGGGTGGGGAGAGTGGTGGTTTGGTGTATATGAATGGCGAAGGAGTTCCAGGCCAGAGGGAGGATGTGAGACGGGGTTCGGCGGCAAGATAAATGAGATTGGGGCACAGGGAGCGAGCTGGAACGAGAGGAGTGAAGCGTGTGGGCTGGGCTGTAGGAGATCTGTGACGTAAAGGAGGAGGGGGAGAGCCGATTGCCTTAAAGTCTATGGAAAGGAGTTTTTGTTTGATATGGAGGTGGATGGGCAACCCTTGGAGGTTGCCTATCCGCATTAGAGATGGTGGTTGAAGCTAAGGGAGCAAATGAGTTCTGTGAGGGAGTGGGTGTAGATGGAGAATAGAAAGGGACTCCCGCAGTTAGCGTATGGGAGGCAGAGGAGGAGACCACGAATGACACTGAGAGCCAGGAGGAGAATCAGAAGAGGACAGTGTCAGTGAAGCCAAGATCATTTCCCCAGATGAAGCGGGTGGTTCTCAGCGTTGAAGGCAGCCTAGAGGTGGAGGAGGATTAGGATGGGGTAGATGCTGTTGGATTTGGCAAGGAGGAGGTTATTGGTGTCCTTAGAGAGTTTCCTTGGAGTGAAAGGGGCCAAAGCCAGATCGGAAGGGCTCAAGGGGAGAATTGGAGGAGAGGAAGTGGAGGTGGTGGGTGTAGACAACTCAAGGAGTTTAGAGAAGAGTGATAGGAAGGAATGTGGGGCGATAACTGGAGGGAGCCGTGGGGACAAGGCAGGGGTTTTTTTAGTGAAGGGGATACCCGAGCATGTTTGAAAGCACGGGGGGAAGAAGCCACCGGGAAGTTAACGGTTGAAAATAGTGGTTGCGGGGGAAAGGGAAGGGCCAAATGCTTTAATGAGGTGTGAAGGGATGGGGTTGGAGGCGCAGGTGGAAAAGAGAGAAGGCAGGAGACCGCTTCTTGAGATACTGTTGGGAAAGATGGGAGAGTTGAAGAAGGGGCAGGAGGATGGAGGAACTGGAGAGGAGCTGGGGAGATTTTAGGGAGACCGTGCCTGATTGTTTCCATTTTCTCAATAACGTATGAGGCCAGGTCAATAGGAGCAAGAGATGCGGGGGGACGAGGAGTTTGAGGAGGGAGTTAAACGTCTGAAACGGCTGACGTGGTCGGTGGGCATGGAAGTGGATGACGATAGCTCCATGCCTCCCTTGGGCCAAACTCAGCCTTCCTCTCCCAGCCTTCCTTTTCTCTTCTCCCACTCCTTTCTGCGACACCCTGACTGGCTCCCTTTATTCATCTCCCCCCTCCCACGGCACTCATGTCCATATCGGTCATTTATTTATTCATGTCTTTCTCCTCCCCTCTAAACTGTAAGCTCGTTGTGGGTGGGAATGTTTCTGTTGATTGTTCTAATAATAATAATAATGTTGGTATTTGTTAAGCGCTTACTATGTGCCGAGCACTGTTCTAAGCGCTGGGGTAGACACAAGGGAATCAGGTTGTCCCACGTGGGGCTCACAGTCTTAATCCCCATTTTACAGATGAGGTAACTGAGGCACAGAGAAGTTAAGTGACTTGCCCACAGTCACACAGCTGACAAGTGGTGGAGCTGGGATTCGAACTCATGACCTCTGACTCCAAAGCCCGTGCTCTTTCCACTGAGCCACGCTGTTCTACTGTACTCTCCCAAGCCCTGCACATAGTAAGCGCTCAATAAATACGATTGGATGAATGAATGAAGCCCCCTCTGCTCCTTATGGATGTAGAGTCAGTGTGTGTGTGGGAACGGGGTGGATATGGGGGACGAGGGGGCCCGATCAGAGCGTCCTTCCCAGGGGCAGGGTCTCTAGCCAAAGCAACATCCTGGCTGGAAAGTCTGTGAGGAAGTCAGAGAGAGAGTTACGGTTTTCCCCCTCTAGATTGGAAGTTTGTTATGGGCAGGGAATGTGTCTGTTAATTCTAGTGTAATGTTCTCTCCCAAGGGCTTGGTACAATGCTCTGCACATAGGAATCGCTCAGTACATAGCACCGATTGATCGATTCTGCAATAGTATTGTCTTTAGGCTTCCTGTTCTAGGATTGCCAGTGTTTTGCAGAGTCAGCCGAATCTAGGCTTGGAAGGCAGTGATTGTGCTGTGATTTCCATTCTGTGTCCGGCACTGGTAATTAAAGGGAAAAAAAAAAACCTTTCATTTTTATCCTTGAAAGGTTTAGCTGAAGTGACAGCATTTGACGGTGACCATTTGCCATTTACAGTAATTGATGGGAAAAAGCCTAGGCTTAATAACCTAAATACTTAGCATGCTCATGTAGAAAATATTCCCTTTGGGGATTTCCACTGCATTTTCTCCCTTGGTAAGCAAGGGGGTTTACGATGGGGGGCCGGGGTTGGGGGTAGAGGTTGGTGGGTGAGGGCGGAGAGAGAGAGAAAATAAATATACGGAGAAACAGGGGAAACAGAGGGAGGATGGGGTGAACGGGGGAAGGATGGAAAGGCAGCAAAGTTTGAGGAACGGAGCGGCTTCACTCCAAGAAGTCTCAGGGCTGACCTGCCCCTTTAAGCACTTGGATATTTACCTCATCTGTAAAATGGGGATTAAGACTGTGAGCCTTGTGTGAGACAAAGTGTGTCCAACCTGATTAATTTGTGTCTACCCCAGCACTTGGTACGGTGCCTGACATATAGTAAGTGCCTAACAGATATCATAAAAAAAAAAAGTTCTCTGCTGCTGATGAAAACAATTGGCTGAGTATCTCGGGTACGTCTCTTTTTGGTTTTCTTAAAATTGTATCGCCAGTTCATAATTGTGTGCTGAATCTTTGAAGTGATTCACAATCATCTGTTTATCTTGTATATATGCTGCTAGTGTGCAGTCATCTGTGTATAGCAACATGAGAAGCAATGTTGCATGGTGAATAGAGCTCAGGCCTGGGAGTCGGAAGGTCATGGGTTCTAATCCCGGCTCTGCCACTTGTCTGCTCTGTGACCTTAGGCAAGTCAGTTCCCTTCTCTGGGCCTCAGTTCCCTCGTGTAAAATCGGGGTGAACACTGTGAGCCTCATGTGGGACACGGACTGTGTCCAACCTGATTATCTTGTATCTATCTTCCCCGGCGCTTAGTACAGTGCCTATCATGTAGTAAGTGCTTAACAAATATAAAAAAGAAAAGACAGTTCTAGAAGGCCCAGGCAGTGTCTCCGCACAGTCAAGGGCTGCTCTTTCTAGAATCTTGACCTTGCTGCTGGTGTCTTGAGAGCCCCAAGTGATGCAGGGACTACTCTACCCAACTGATTCAATTGTCTCTCTCTACCCCGATGCTTAGGACAGTACTTGGGCACTTGGTAAATGCTTAATAAATACCATAAAAATAATATAATCAGTCTTCTTAATATTTTATTATTCTAGAAGATTTTCTGCTTCCCATTGCCTCTGGGTGGAGGCTGCATCCACAGAAGAGGGACCCCACCTTCTTAGGTCCCTTGCTGGGATGACATCACTCACTGTGTGCAGAGCACTGTACTGAACGCTTACATACGGTAGAGTATAATAGAGTTGGTAGACACGTTCCCCGCCTGCGGCAAGCTTACGATTTAGGAGAGAAAATAATCTGCTTCAAGTTTAGTGCGGTGAATATGAAGGTACCAGGTAACAAGTACATAAAGAGTTGTAGCATTTGGGGGCAACAGCTGTAACTCGCTCTGGGCAGGGAACGTTTCAACCAACTCTGTTGTATTTATAATCTAAACTTTAAGCTCATTGTGGGCAGGGAATGTGTCTGTTTGTTGTTGTACTCTCCCAAGTGGAAAGAGCACGGGCTTTGGAGTCAGAGGTCATGGGTTCGAATCCCGGCTCGGCCACTTGTCAGCTGTGTGACTTTGGGCAAGTCACTTAACCTCTCGGTGCCTCAGTTACCTCATCTGTAAAATGGGGATTAAAACTGTGAGCCCCACGTGGGACAACCTGATTCCCCTGTGTCTACCCCAGCGCTTAGAACAGTGCTCGGCACATAGTAAGCGCTTAACAAATACCAACATTATTAAGTGCTTAGGACAGTGCTTTGCACACAGTAAGTACTCAGTAAATCCAATCGAATGAATGCTCTCCCAAATGCTTAGTAAAGTGTTCGGCACATAATAACCATGATGATGATGTTATTGACACGAAATATAAGTTAGAGAATGTGTCTTGACAGTCCCTGGCCATCCAGAAGTTCTTTGGCAGCTTAGACTCAGTTACACACATGCACAGCAGCATGATCGTTTCAACTTTGGCTAGTTTTAACCTTCTGAATCCTGAGTTCCTGGTGACATTGCTCGTGTTTTGGGGGCTCTGCCACTTGTCAGCTGTGTGACTGTGGGCAAGTCACTTAACTTCTCTGGGCCTCAGTTACCCCCATCTGTAAAATGGGGATTAAGACTGTGAGCCCCATGTGGGACAACCTGATTCCCCCCGTCTCCCCCAGCGCTTAGAACAGTGCTCTGCACATAGTAAGCACTTAACAAATACCAACATTATTATTATTATTATAATAGGAGGAGCAGGAGAAAGGATTACTAGATTCAGTTGTTGTTGTGAGAAGATGAAACCAGGTTATCCTGAGGCTTTAAAAAAAACAAACCTATTTTTACAAGCATTTTGTGCCACGAGGTTTTTTTTTTTATTGTCAGATGATACGTTTTATATGCTGCTGTTCTGGAATTTGTATGTTGTTGCCATCTGTTATTTTAAATCCACTCTCTGAGGCGGCACATTAAAGCAGATGTGGAGGCTTTTTAGTTTTCCGCAGCGTGCCAGGTGTCAAGATTGATGCATAACACATTTTTGCAGTTGGGAATGTGTTTTTAAAAACACAGCCCCTGAGTATGTCGATCGAGGAATGGCAGTGCAGTAGTGACCCTGTAGTTTAGTGTCTTTTAGAATCAAAATAGTATTTATTGAGCTTCCTGACTCAGATATCTCTTAATAGAATTCAATTAAAAAGATTCATTTGACACATGTCATAGGTTGTAATTCATGTAGTGATGTAGGTATATACACATAAATTGGCTTTTTTTTAATCACTTCTATATTTTAGGAGCTTTGAGAGCAGAGACCATATCTTCTCTGTGGCCCTTAGTGTTCCCCTATATCACTTACTCAGTTTGGGCATCGAGTTCTTTAGCTGCAATCACTTTTTGACTCTGGTTGAATTCAGAAAGAAGGGTTTTGGGGGCTCTTCTCTGAGGGTCCACAGTCATACACCCCCTCCCCTGCTCTCCCTCCCTTTTGGTGATGACATAAAAAAATCTAGTGTTGCCTTTACAACTTAATGAAGTAAATTTTCCCCTTTCTGTAATATTCATTTCTTTTCCTAATCTAAGTAAGAGAGGACAAGTAGAATGAACAATGGGGAAGCAGATGTAAAAAATGCTTATGACCTTGATTCATGGACTTGCGTGTGTTTGCGGGGTTTTTTAAATGATATTTTTTAAGTGCTTACTGTGTGCCAGGCACTGTACTAAGAGCAGGGGTAGGTACAAGTTACTCAGGTTGGACATAGTGTCAAGGTCTTAATCCCCATTTTACAGATGAGGTAACTGAGGCACAGAGGCGACTTGCCCAAGGGCACACAGCAGACAAGGGGCAGAGCCAGGATTAGAGCTCAGTTCCTTTCCGACCTCCAGGCCCAGGCTCTAGCCACCAGGCCACGTTGCTTCGTGATTTGTGATTATGACTGAACACCTCAAAGTAAAATAATCCCCACCAAATATACCAATTACTCAGTGTATACAGATGGTAAGGTTTAGTCCACAGTCCCCGATTAAGCCCTCTTTCCCCCTAATCCCTCTCCCTTTTGTGTCACCTATGTACCCTTTAAGCACTGGATATTCACCCCACCCTCATCCTAGGGTATATGTCTGTAGTTTATTTATATTAATGTCCATCTCCCCCTTTAGACTCTAAACTCCTTGTGGTCAGGAAATGTGTCGTCCCACTCGGTTGCATTCTCCCAAGTGCTTAGCACAGTGCTGTGCACACAGTAAGTGCTCATTGAATACCATTGATCGAGTGGTTGAAATCATTAGTCCAAGTCAGGTGTACTCACCATGCTTCATAAGGATCTTTAATTCTCCTAGAACGCATGTATATATGTAGATTGAAATATAGAGGGTTGTCTGGGTCTCATATAGCCCTTTCTTGTGATAGCTCTGGAATTTTAGTGCCAGTATTTCCAAGGACTTTCTCACTCTGAGATAGCATCTGGTGCAGTACTGTATGCCCAGTTCAGTAGCGATGTTCTTTGGTTCACATACGCCGCCGCTGCTGACAGAGGTTGTATCCGTGGGTGGGGATGTCACACTGAGGTTGTCGTACCCACTTGCCTAACCGTGGCCTTGAAGCTACAGTAGGTTACCCGTTCCGGTCCATTGCCGCTCACATGGGTGTCGCTAGACACCGATGGGGGGATTGGGGCTGGGGGAAGGGCGCTGAACAAGCCCTCGAGTCATTTTATTCAGGTGGTGGTGATGGTTTGCACTGACCCATCCGCACCCCCCCCCCCCCCATTGGTATTTCTTAAGCACCTACTATGTGCCAAGCACCGTACTAAGCGCTGGGGTAGATTCAAGATAATGAGGTTGGACACAGTCCCTGTCCCACATAGGGCTCAAAGTCTAAATAGAATAATAATAATGTTGGTATTTGTTAAGCGCTTACTATGTGCAGAGCACTGTTCTAAGCGCTGGGGGAGACACGGGGGAATCAGGTTGTCCCACATGGGGCTCACAGTCTTAATCCCCATTTTACAGATGGGGTAACTGAGGCCCAGAGAAGTTAAGTGACTTGCCCACAGTCCCACAGCTGAGTGGCAGAGCTGGGATTCGAACTCATGACCTCTGACTCCAAAGCCCATGCTCTTTCCACTGAGCCACGCTGCTTCTCCAAATAGAAGGGAGTAGGATTTAATCCCTATTTTACAGAAGAGGTAACTGAGGCACAGAGACGTGAAGCGGAGGTCACCCAGCAGCCAAGTGGTGGAGTCGGCATTGGAACCCAGATCCTCGTGACTCCCAGGCGCGTGCTCTTGGCGGTCGGCCAGTCCCTCCCCCTGGTTTCCCTGTGCCCAGCTGCGCACGTCGTAAGCCAACTGACAGGGTGAACGGGGCAGGCTGGGGGCACAGAACGCCACTTCTCTGGGGCCGCAACAGCCTCACCCTCACCCAGTTTAACAGAAATGCCTCACCATCAACTTTAAACCGTTCAATCACCTGGCCCCCTCCATCCTACCTCACCTTGCCGCTCTCCTACCACAACCAGCCCACACACTTTGCTCCTCTAACACCAACCTTCTCAGCCTAGCTCAATCTCATCTCTCTCGCTGCCAGCCTCTCGCCCACGTCCCGCCTCAGATCCGACAGACGGTTACTCTCCCTCCCTTCGAGATATACCTTATTGAAGGCCCATCCCCTCCAAGAGGCCTTTCCTCTCTAAGCCCTCATTTCCACTTCTCCCACTCCTATCTACATCGCCTTGCACTTGGATTTGCTCCCTTTCTTCCCCTCCATCAGCCCCATAGCACTTATGTACATATCCCTAATTCACTTATATTAATATCTGTCTCCCCCTCTAGACTGTAAGCTCGTTGTGGGCAGGGAGCGTGTCGACCAACTCTGTTACACTGTACTCTCCCAAGCGCTTAGTATAGTGCTCTGCACACAGGAAGTGTTCAGTAAATACAGTTGATTGATTGGTAAGCCACCTCTGAGTAGTCTTGTAAAAGTAGTTTTACTTTTTACCTTTTTTTTTTTAATGGTATTTGTTAAGTGTTGACTGTGTGCTGGGCACTGTTGGGTGAAAACCAGGGAAAAGGACAAGAAAAAAGAGAAATGAAAACACAAAACAGCAGCAGCAAGAAAAATTGTCATTCTTACAGTTTTCAAAGCTGGAAAACTGTAGGAGCCTCAGAACTGGACACCTGTGGGCAGGGGTGGTTTGATCTTCCCCCTTTCCTCTTGAAGATGGTGGTGATAATAATAATGATGATGGTAATTGTTAAGCACATACTATGTGCCAAGCACTGTTCTAAGCGCTGGGGGAGATACAAGGTCATCAGGTTGTCCCTTGTGGGGCTCACAGTCTTAATCCCCATTTTACCGATGAGGTAACTGAGGCACAAAGAAGTGAAGTGGCTTGCTCAAAATCACACAGCCGAGGAATGGCGGAGCCGGGATTAGAACCCACGACCTCTGACTCCCAAGCTCGGGTTCTTTCCAGCAAGCCAAGCTGCTTCTCTGATGAAGGTGTGAGTGCAAGACGAGTTGGTTTGGTCAGTCATAATTATTGAGTGCTTACTGTGCGGAGCACCGTACTACGCACTTGGGAGACTACACTATAATAACGAACAGACCATTCCCTGCTCACCAAGAACTTAGAGTCCAGAGGGGGAGATATAGACATTGATATAAATGCATATATTATGGATATGGACATAAGTGCCTGGGGGCTGAAGGTGGGGTGAATAAAGGGTACAACTCCAAGTGCAAAGGCGATGCAGAAGGGAGATTGATGTTCTTGGCGTGTTTTTATGAGATGACAAAGAAAGAGGATGTTCCCGGTAGGGGCTAGTTGTAAAGAGCTTCTAGGTCTCCTTCCTTCAATGACAAGTTTGTCTTTGTTCTTTTCCATGCCAGCAGTAAGCTCTATAATATTTCTACTGAACTCATCTTCCAGCTCTGTAATTGGTGAGAAACCGATTTTACAAGATTTCAGCTCTAAGGGACTATGATTAATATTTATGCGCTTACCATGTGTTCAGCACTGTTCTGCGCTTTGGAGTAGATAGAAGATGATCAGGTTAGACACAGTGTCCATCCTTCATGGGCCTCACAGTCTATGTAGGAGGGAGAACATGTATTGCATCTTCATTTTACAGTTGAGGAAACAGGCACAGAGAAGTTAAGTGACCTGCCCGAGGTCACACAGCAAGCAAGTAGGGGACTTGGGATTAGAACCCAGCTCCTCTGACTGCCCGGCCTGTGCTCTTTCCACTAGGCCACGCTGCTTCTTGGGGTTCTGAGTTTGCCTTTGCTTGAATGTGGCTTATTGAGCGAGTAGAGACTTGGGTGTACATTTTATCTATGGTGATTTTGTTTTCATCTCTCAAGTCTCACCTTTTGGTGCCCCTGGGAGATTTTGGTTTAAGCCTTCTATCTCTTTTTTCAAGCCCTCCTTCATTTCTGCTGCTAACTCTTATTCCGCTTTTTTTCCCCTGAACTCTTAATAGATTGCTCTAATCCTCTTTCTTTTCGAGACTTCCTGCATTCCTTTCCATTTTTCCTCATTGCCAAGGTCTTGCCCGTGATCCTTTGTTTTTCATAATGCTGTTTTCATATTTTCCCTACCTACTGACGTTACTTAAAGTCGATATTTCATCATCATCATTGTCTGTTTTGTAGCCAGAGTCATATTCAAGGCCCCAAGGCACGGAACATCCATGCAAATACTTATTCACCAAATTGCTACTTACGTGTTGTATTCTAAGCTCTATCGATATTTCTGGACATTTTAGCCTCAGAGACAGCCTCTAAAAACCTGAGCCTGTGTCTGCTTATTGTTATATTGTACACTCCCAAGCGTTCAGTACAGTGCTTTTACATAGTAAGCGCTCGATAAAGATGATTGAATGAATGGAGCAAATGATGCTTCTGAACATTTTCGAAACACTAGAGACCCTGATTTTTCAAGTGTATCAATCAGTGGTATTTACTGAGCACCTAATGTGCAGGGCACTGTACAGAGCACTTGAGAGAGCACAGTAGAATCAACAGACATAGGCCCTGCCCTCAGGAAGCTTAAAATCTAGCAAGAGAGACAGACACTTGGAGGAAGCAATAGCGTATAAACATATGTGTGTGCGTATGTTACGGGAGGGTGGGTGTGAATAGCTTTCTCCTATCTGTAATTTATTTTAGTGTCTCTTTCCCCTGCTAGATTGTAAGCTCTTTAAGGGCAGAGACCATATCTACAAACTCTGTTGTCGTCTTCTGAGTGCTTCGCACAATGCTCTGCACAGTCAGCGTTCATTAAAAACGATTGATTTTGATGAGGAAGCGCTAAGGTTGAAGTAGCAGTTGTGGGGAACCTAGGGTTGAGCGATTAGAGTCGAGTCCATTTAATTTGGCAAGAGGTCTTCGGTGATTTTGGGAAGAGTGGCCTCGGCGGATTGAAGGGGGTGAAAATCGGATTGTAGAGGGTTGTTGGCAGAGAGGAAATGGAGGCACCTGGTTTATACAGCTTGTTCATAGAGTTTGCAGAGGAATGGCAGAAAAGAGATGGCGCAGTAGCTGGAGGGTACAGTGGGGTCACGGGAAGGTTTTTTTTATGATGGGGGAGACATGGGCATATTTGAAAGCAGAAGGGAAGGAGTCATCAGAGAGCGAGCAGTCGAAGATGGTGGACCCAGGGAAGGAGGGTAGGTGCGAGAGTTTCTGTGGGGTGTGAAGGGTTAGGGTTGGAGGCAGTGGTGCCGGAGGTGGATCGAAAAAGCGGGCAGAAGATATCCCTTGAGGGATGACCGAGAAGGAGGCGAGAGTGGATGAAGGGTGTCCGGAGAGTTGGCTGGAGAGGGGGAGGTTTGGGAAGCTATGCCTGAGGCAGGCATCATCCCTCAATATGTGCTCCATCAAGTTTTGATTGGGTTACCTCAGTAGAGCTTCTCCAGATCCACTCGCATCATGGTTCTTTTGGGTGCATTATGTGTGTATCACATCCGGTCGCCTCAGCAGATGCAACCAACCAGACGCCTCACCTGCCCTCCTGTTCTTTTCCAAACTTACCAATGAGAAATTCCCCAATCCTCTTGTCTTTTACCACCGTAGAGCCTTTTTGCTCCCCAGTCTATGCTGATCCCTTGGAGAGCACTTCTACTTCCTCATTCAGTATTTCCGTTTTCTCCCCCAACCTCTGGATAATGCCAAGCTTAGCGCCTGTGTTGTTTGCGACTGTTGAGAGGGATGAGAGGACGACTGCTGTCCGGGAAATTCCAGCACAGCTTCCGTTAGTCACTCTATCCTTCTTTACAAGATATCCAACGTCCCCCAGTTCTGGCTCTGCTTCTTTTCTGTCTGTCAAGGAACGTTAGATTGCCATTTTGCCTACGTCTGTCTCCCCTTTTAGCCTGTAAATTCACTGTGGGCAGGAAATGTGTCTGTTTATTTTTATTTTGTACTCTTTTAGTACAAAAGCGCCTAGTACAGTGCTCTGAATACAGTAAATGCTCAGTAAGTGCCAGTGATTGACAGCATCTGATGACTGTCGTGACCTGCCGTACGCAGTTTGACTTTTCTGACTATCCATTGCACTGTGGGCTAACCCTCACACTGTGGTCAGAACTGTGGGTAGAGTGCACAGATCCACACTTGGTAAGCTCATTATTAGCTTATTAATGCCCTGCGCTAAGCATTTGGGAAGTGCAAAACAGAGACGTGATACATTACCTGCTTACAAGCTGATCCCACACTCCTGTGGGAGACAGGCAGAAATATTTGCAAACAGAGTCATCAAAGTAACCTACCTCCTGGGTGACCTGGGGCAAGTCAGTTAAGTGGTCTGTGGTGTGCCTAAGTTTAGAGCACAGGCTTGGGAGTCAGAAAGTCATGGGCTCTAATCCTGGCTCCGCCTCTTGTCTGCTGTGTGACCTTGGCAAGAAGTTTCTCTTTTTTGTGCCTCAGTCACCTTTCTTGTAAAATGGGGTTTGAAACTATTAACGTGACATGGGACAGGAACTGCGTCCAACTTGATTTGCTTGTCTCCTCCCCAGTGCTCAGTACAGTGCCTGGCACATAGTAAGCACCTAACAAATACCATCCTCATGTGGAACAGGGACTGAATCCGATCTGCTGGTACTGTGTATACCACAGGTCTTAGCACAGTGCTTGACTTAAACAAATTCCACAATTATTATTAGGTGGGAAAAGCAGACTTTTGTCCCCTTGATATATAGGAAAGGGTATTTTCTGAATAGGGGTGAAAAGGCATTAGCTAAGGCCACTGGAAGCTAGTGGTGATGGTAGGAGGAAAACCCAAGATCCCAGAAGGTTTCTTTGAAAAAAAAATTAATAATGAAGAGATTGGTAGAGTGGGTGGGGAAGTTGCCAGAAATTGGCACCAGATGAAATGTGAACACCACATGTACTAACTAGAACTGAAGGGTAAAATCGACATGCTCCAGAAAAGGAAACCACTTTCGCTCTGTCTAGTGTTGCCAACGTTAAGTATGAGCCTTCGATTCCCGTTCCATTGGCCTCGATCCCACATCCGCACTGGGGCCCGGACTTTCCTTTATGCGCTAGTTAAGCCGGGCTGAGCTCTCACTAAGCTATCTTAAGTGGTCTAAGCTCTCATTAATGGAGCTGGTTCTGGCTAATGAAGGCTTCCTGTGGGTTTGTACACTTATCAGTCGATCAGTGGTATTTGTTGAGAGCTTACTGTGTTCGGAGCACTGTCCTAAGGGCTCGAGGAAGTACAGTACAATAGATCTGGTAGACATGATCCCTGCCCACAGTGAGTTTACAATCCACAGCCAGTGACAGCCATCTGGACATTGTTCACAAACTGAATAACTTGGAAAACTAAGACGTTGAGCCATCAAGGGAAACCGTTAGGAGAATGAGAGGAGGAAAAGTAATTTTTCTCAGGGTGATGTTTATAACGATGACAGAGTAGGAGGGGGAGATTCGATCAGGATACAAAGAATGCAGTAGCTGCCAAGAGAGGCATAGGTAGAGTCTGCAGAAAGTGTGGCAAATTTTTTCTTGCTAGACTCACTTCAGACGTCTTCGCGGCCTTCCCCTTGTCCGTAGCTCATCGTCATCATCATCTGTGGTACCTGAGCGCTTCCACATTCCCTGCCCACGACGAGTTAACAGGCAAGAGGGGGAGATGGACAATAATCTAAATACGTAAATTCCAGATACGGGCCCTTTCATTCTCTTCTTCCTACCTGAAATTTACTTTGTGTCAGTCTCTGTGCCGTTCGATTGTAAATTCCTGGCAGGGATCTTGTCTTCTTAACTCTATTGTATCCTCTGAAGCACATAGAACAAAGCTTTGAACATAGCAGGTGACCAATAAGTACTTTCGATTAATGAACGAAGCACCTTTCCCAGAAGCTCAATAAAAACTCAATCTCTGTGTCACCACAAGGATGAGTAGACCACTCTCTTCACTCCTGAGCCACTAGCAGCCACTCATTACAGAGAAGTAATTCTGGAATCCACAACCAAGTGTCTTCGGCAGGTCAGTCTGTCTCCTCCCTCTTCTCCCTATTTTCCCACCCTATTCCCTCTTTTCTCCGTCTTCCTCAAATTCCTCCCTCTTCCTTTCCCCACTCTCACACCTCTCCTTTCTCTTTCCCCCAAATCTTACTTTCCCCTATTGCCCCCACCCTCACCCCCCGCGCCAGACCCCAACACACTCCAACTCCCTCCCCGTGGGAAACAGGAGAAAATTACTTGAGATTGGGAAGAGCTTTACGGAAAACTAGATTAGAAATCCTTCTGACTAGAATTCTTTCCGGGCATTGCGTCTAGAGATTTTGAGCGGGGCTTCTTATTACTACCAAAATTATATCATCTGTTGGGGATTGAAGTAATTATTGAGAGTAAAATCAAATGGAAAAGTGCCAGCCCTGTGTTAATGTCTTGGCCTCAAACTATTAAGACCAGAACTATTTTAAGTTGACTTAAGCCCATTGAGCAGGTTGTTAATTTCCTCTCCTTATGCCTGTGAAACTATACTGTTTGGCTTCTTGTCTGGAGCAAATTTAATTTTCTGTTCTCAAATGCTGCTAAAATACAAGTTTGGTTTTCACGGTCTGAGAATCTGAATTTTCCTTGATGTTGTCTTCAGATTTACAACCTTCCTTCCATCTGTATTAGGACTTATTAAAAACATGATTTGTTTGATCCAGAATCACAAATAGTTTGTACCTAAACCGATTTGCTTTGTCTTCCATATCTAGGAACAAAATAGTTACTTGTGGGAAATTTAATGACTCAAATTTACGGCGTGTGACTTCTGTGTGACTGTCTCTGCTCATTTCTGATATTTCCTCTGATTTATTTAACGCAAGCTTTATTGGACCTTATTTAATATATCTTTTGTTCACGCTCCAGCGGGCTTCTAATTCATTTGGAGACATTTATTCCCTTATTTGCCTTCTGAGCATTTGGGGAACACTGATAGCACGGAATGATAAAATTGGACCAAAGTAAAGATTATGGCTAACTGATCCCCACCGGAGTGATTCTGTCCCAAAGTGAAAGTGAGTGGATGATCTGGATCATGCTGAACCGAGACCATAAGGTTGGCCCAATATGCGAGCTCCTCTGAAGTAGAGTGTATGAAAAAAGGCTTGAGTAGCCAAGGTCTCTGACCGGCCAGGCTTCCCAAGTGGCACAAGAAAAGCCCCGTGGCCACTGAGCAAGTGGAGACGGTGACGATGTGGCTGGGAATCTTTGATGACTCACCTCCCTCCTGCCTCCAAAACAAGCCTTCGTTCTCTCACCCTTTGCAGCCGCCTCTCAAGAGATCTCTCGCCTTCTTTCCAAAGCCACCTCCTCCACCTGTGCCTCTGACTTCATCCTCTCCCACCTTTTAAAAACAATTGCTCACTCTGGTGGTTCCTTTCCTACCGCTTTTAACTCTGCTCAAGTCCACTCCCTACTAGAAAAAAAAAAAAAGCCATTTCTTCTTTCTGTCCAAACTCTTGGAAAAGGCTGGAGACACCTGCCGCCCGATCCACTCCCTCTCCGCCAACTGTCTTCCTGCCCTCTACATTCTGGCTTCCGCCCCCTTCATTCCACTCTCCGCAGTCTCCGAGGGCACCAGTGACCTTCTCTTTACCAAATCGAATGGTCTTTCTGTCCTCCGCCACCTCAGGTACCTTGGACCACTCCCTCCCTCCTCCCCAAAACTCATCTCGGTTAGTTTGATCAACACAGCTCTCTCCTGGCTTACCTCCTACCTTTCAGCCCGTTCTTTCATTCCTCACCTCCTAGCTCTGCGTGTCCCTCAAGGCCCCGTGCTGGGTCCCTTACTCGCTACTCGATCCCTTGGAGCGCTTCTCTTCTGCCTTGGCTTCGGCTAACGCCTCTCAACGGATGACTCCCAAATCTGTGGTGTTAGCCCCAACCTTTCATCTGCCAGGCAGCTCCCTCCAGGAAGATGTTCCGCCAGCACCTCAAGCTCAAAATATTCAAAACAACTGTTCATCCTCCCTGCCAAATCTTCTCCTCCCCACCCCTCTATCACATTCAGTCTGATGCTAAATGCTACTGATTTTTTTTTCCTCTATGACGTTTTCCAGATCTGCCCTCTTATCTCCCCACCCCCGCAACCTGGCTCCAGCCTCTTTGGCCTTCTGCGGCTCAGCTTTATAGACCAGCGTTCTGCCCGCATTCCCTCCATTCTTCAAGAAAAGTCTCCAGACGCTTACCCGTTGGTCTTTGCAGTACTCACTTTCCAGACCATTGGCTTTAATGCAGAACATCAGTGCTTAAATACCATAATTATGTGTGAAGGGAGGGGAAGGGAGGGAGGGCGGAAGGAAGGAAGGGAAGGAAGGAGGGAAGAGAGAGAGAGAGAGAAGGAAAGAAAGGAAGAAGGGAGGAAAGAAAGGAAGGAAGGAAGAAAGGAAGAAAGAGAAAGAAAGACAAAGGACGGAAGAAAGGACGGAAGGAAGGACGGAAGGAAGGAAGGACGGAAGGAAGGAAGGACGGAAGGAAGGAAGGAAGGAAGGAAGGAAGGAAGGAAGGAAGGAAGGAAGGAAGGAAGGGAGAAAGAAAAGAAAAGAGAAAAGAAAAGAAAAGAAAAGAAAGGGGCCCGCTGAGTACTAGCTCATTTCCTTATGAAACAGACATTTAGGGGAGCTGGGTGCGACCACGCTAAACTTAGATGACTGCTAGGAGAGGCGGGGACGGGATTCAGAAGATCTTCCAATCTTACCTCTGGGCCTCCACTTGATTTTGCTGTCAGAGGCACATAAGAGACCTGCCCTCCCTCTCTCAGATTGTGACAAGGACCGGATCATCTCACTGTCTCACATCCACCCCCGTGCCTAGCACGCGCTTACGGCTCTATAGATTCCATAACTGTAGGATAAACCGGTTTCACCTCAAGTCAACAGACGGTGCTTATTTCCACAACAAGGCACCGGGGCGGACGCTAGAGAAGCAGGGTGGCTCAGTGGAAAGAGCCCGGGCTTTGGAGTCAGAGGTCATGGGTTCGAATTCCGGCTCGGCCACTTGTCAGCTGGGTGACTTTGGGCAAGTCACTTCTCGGTGCCTCAGTTTCCTCATCTGTAAAATGGGGATTAAGACTGAGCCCCACATGGGACAACCTGATTCCCCTGTGTCTACCCCAGCGCTTAGAACAGTGCTCGGCCCATAGTAAGCGCTTAACAAATACCAACATTATTATTATTATTGTTATTAAGCTCTGCGAAAGGAACCGTGCGAGGGCTCGAGAGCTGGGGTCCCTGGGAGCCTCTGAAGTCCAGGCCACAAGCCGGACCCGGGACGGCGAGGGGAAAGTTGGCATTCAACGACGTCGAGAGATTAAAAGGAAATACGCGACCAGACTTCTTCCCCGCCTCCCACCGAGCCCTCCCCCCGGCTCTCCTCGCCCCGTTCCCCGACGCCGGGCGACGGACGAGAGGCCCGACCGCTCCTAAAATTGTTCTGACCTTTTGGCAGGCATGCTCCAGAATGGAAAGAAGTTCGATTCCTCCAGAGACAGAAACAAGCCGTTCAGGTTTAAGATCGGCAGGCAAGAGGTCATCAAGGGCTTTGAGGAGGGAGCGGCGCAGGTAAGGGGAAAGGGCCAGCTCAACGCCCGACAGCCGGGGTACGCGGCGGCCCGGTGGAACCCCGGGGTCCTTCCCGCCTCGAGGCCGCGAGGGCCACTGTTGCCGGGGTACATTTACAGAGCACGTAACCGGCGACCGGACGGTCACCGACGAACTAGCCTTGAGCTAGTCACACCCCACGTCCCCGGGACTCATCCATCCTTCAGAGGAAAGGCCTAATTAGTTCAGATGTCCGAGGAGACACCCGGGGGTGGGCAGAGCTGGAGAGGGTGACATGCCTGACTGAGCCAGGGGGCCCAGCGGAGGGACGGAGGCGGGGAGGGTCTGGCCTCCCTAACGAGGTCCACACCCGCCCGGCCTCCCGTCCGCCCTCCCCGGTCCTTAGCCTTTCGGACATTTTAGACACGTCCCGAAGGGGTACCTCTCCCGGGCAAGCCCTCCCGTCTCACTCGCCCCTCGAGCAAACGATCACCGAGAACGGCGGGAATTCCCGTCTGCGGGGACGGGGGAGCTCGGCTCTGTTTTCACCGGCGCCTTTCTTCCCCTTTCTCCTCCTGCCGCAGATGAGCCTGGGGCAGAGGGCGAAGCTGACCTGCACACCCGACATGGCGTACGGGGCGACGGGCCACCCCGGGGTCATCCCCCCCAACGCCACCCTCATCTTCGATGTGGAGCTGCTCCGGCTAGAGTGAAGAAGACCTGCCGTCCCCCCACCCCGGGCCGAGCCGGCTGTCGCCGTTCAACTGTCCATTCCCCACCCTTCCCGGGAGTCTTCACCGCCATCCAGTTCCGCCCCCCTCCCTCGACTTCACGTACCAGTATCGCCCACCCGCCCTTCCGGGAGGGGGTCGTTTAGCGCTTTCTCTTCCACCTCCCTCCCCCGAGCTGTGGTGTCTGCGCCGTCTTACGGTTTCCAAGCCTCTCTGCTCTGAGACGATCTCTGACGGTACCGGTCTCGGGTCGTACGGTTTGATTTGCATGGAATAGCATCCCCGACGATTCCTCTCGACACAGATGACTCGTTAAAGAGAAACCGCTGCCTTACTTGTATACTCACAACCAAGAACAACAAGGTGCTCGGAGATAACATGTACACGTACCCGGTACGCGGACGGGCATTAGCCAAACAGTTACCTGCGCTGCCACTTTTTTCCTCGGAAGTTCCGCTTGCTGCTGATTTAAACGGATGTCTCATTCGAAGTGAAAAATATGCAAAATAAAGGCTCAGTACTTTACGGTTTCCTCTGTGTGGGCCATCACTAGGGTTTAGGCCGGGAGAGCCGGGGAAAGAGGATCGAAAAATAAGGAAAGAGGGTTGGGGGCGAGCTTTGCGTGGAGGGGGACCTGGGTATGGCTGATTTCTGGTCCTCTTTTTTTTTCTTTTGTCCCCCTGCCTTTCCCCCTCCACCAGCGAGTTCTCTAAGATTGCACCTGCAAAGCACTGTTCTAAGCGCCGGAGTATACAGGGTGATCAGGTTGTCCCACATGAGGCTCACAGTCTTAATCCCCATTTTACAGATGAGGTAACTGAGGCCCAGAGATGTGAAGTGACTGGCCCACAGTCACACAGCTGACAAGTGGCAGAGCTGGGATTCAAACCTATGACTTCTGATTCCCAAGCCCGGGCACACGTGCCAACTCTGCAGGGCTCTCCAAAGCGTTTAGCACCGTGCTCTGCACACTCTAAATGCTCCATACATCCCCTCGATGAAGTCGGATACCAAAGAACGTACTTTTAAGTTGACAAAAAGCCAGAGCTGTGCTAGCCTCCTCCCCAGGGAACGGGCAAAGGAGGGCTCGGAGAATCAAGGGAGAATCCTCCCGATTAGACTGTGAGCCCATCAATGGGCAGGGATTGTCTCTATCTGTTACCGAATTGTACATTCCAAGCACTTAGTACAGTGCTCTGCACATAGTAAGCACTCAGTAAATACTTTTGAATGAATGAAAGTGGCACCGGCTCCCGGTGGCCCGCTTTCCTCTAAACTCCTGCTAGAGGGAGGCAGCTTTCGATTCTCCAGAAACGTGTGTAAGACGAACGGGGGGAATCGCCCCAACAGCACCGACGGTTGCCGCTGGGGAGACTAACTGAGGAGACGACCCTCTTACACTCGGGACGGCATCCGTAGAGTTGGGGAATGCCGCTCTCGTCTTCGGGGACCTGGTCCTTTCCCTGACCCTGCTTGCTGGCCGGCTCCCTGTCTCAGTGGCTCGCCTAAGGGAGGAAAGCAAAGGAGTTTTCTCAAACTGCCAGAACACCCTCTACGGCAAACCCATGTCCAGCTGGAGCAACACGCCTATCGAGGAGAGTAGATCAGCGAGCACCCTTCCCTTTGGGGGCCGAGGAGGAAAGCCTTCACTGTCGAGCCCGCTTAGCCCCACTGGGCCAAAAGCGGTCCGGATTGATACGAGCAGAAAACGGTCTCAAGTTTCCCATTACTCACAGTTTCCCACATATCGTAAAAGGAGATGAATCCCAAGAGTCCCGAGTTCGAGAGAGAAGGCAGCAAGACTTTCAGGGTGTTGCCTCTTCCACGCTTCTCTGACACAAGCAGTGTGGTCTAGTGGATAGAACACGGGTCTGGGAATCAGAAGGGCCTGGGTTCTAGTCCGAGATCCTCCACGTGTCTACTGTGACCTTGGGCACGTCATTTCACTTCCTCTGGGCCTCAGTTCCCTCGTCTGAAAGATAGGGATGTGGCTGTGTCCAACGCGATTAGCTTGTCTCTAAGCCAGCAAGCTTACTGCAGAGTCTGACACATAGAAAGCACTTAACAAATACCATAAAAAAGATAAGATAAAGATAAATCAGTAGGCCACAATTCTTACTTCAAGGAGTAACCGAATTCAAGGAGTAACCGAATTCTGCCGCATTGGCAGGGCCCTGCCCCCACAGTGCAGAGAGAAAGTGACAGGGAACCATCCAAAAGGCCAGCGTGGCTTTAGGCGGATTGCAAAACAGAGTGTGGTGACAATGAGGTATCATATTCCAAACTTGCAACTGTGAGCCCGTAAGGGAGGGGGACTGTGTCCAACCTAATTCACTTGTATCAATCACTTGTATCAGTGTTTGACACATAGGAAGCACTTAAATACCATTAAAAAACAGGCTGAAAGTCTGTAAAGACATAAATCAATCAATGGTATTCACTGAGCATTTACCGTGTGCAGAGCACTGAACTAAGCGCTTAGGAGAGTACGATTCAACAGCGTTGGAAGACGTCTTCCCTGCCCGCAAGGAGCTCGCGGTCTAGTGGCGGAGCCGCTTGTCTGCTGTGCGATCTTGGGAGAATCACTTCACTTCTCTGGGCCCCAGTTACCTCATCTGTAAAATGGGGAGTGAGACTGAGCCCCACGTGGGACTGGGACTGTGCGCTGCTTGAGAAGCAGCGTGGCTCAGTGGAAAGAGCCCGGGCTTGGGAGTCGGGTCATGGGTTCGAATCCCAGCTCTGCCACTTGTCAGCTGTGTGACTGTGGGCAAGTCACTGCACTTCTCTGTGCCTCAGTTACCTCATCTGTAAAATGGGAATTAACTGTGAGCCTCACGTGGGACAACCTGATGGCCCTGGATCTACCCCAGCCCTTAGAATGGTGCTCTGCACATAGTAAGCACTTAAATACCAACAGTATTATTATTATTATTATTACTTTGTCCTACACGATCTGCTTATCTCCACCCCAGGGCTTAGTACAGTGCTAGGCACACAGTACGCGCTTAACAAGTACCACAGTGACTATTACTAGAGGCTATTGTGCTGTCCACCTCCCTGACTGGCTTTGAGACCTCTACCTACTACAGAGACACAAGCTGCTCCTGGACAGTCTCACCGAAATCGGGCACAAACCGAAGCGATCGTCAAAATGCCAAGACAGGATTACCAAGAATGAAGTCCCGGGGTGCGGTCAGCTCACCAGCACCACAGCTCCACTGGGCAGGGCAGCGGGAGACCCACGGGACCAGCTCTAAAACTCAACTGAGAAGGGGCACGGGAGAAAAAAAATCATTAACCAGTGGTCTCTACTGAGCGCTGGGTGCAGAACACTGTACTAACCGCTTGGGAGAGCACAGTGCAGCTGATCTGGTAGACGCGTTCCTGGCCCACAGTGAGCTTAACGTCTAGAGGGAGAGGCTGAGGTTAAAAACAAATCACAGCCAGGTACACAAGTGCTGTCGGGCTGACAGTGAAGCGCAGTGTCAAACTAGGGACCTGTCGGGACAACACTGCGACAGACCGACCAGCCTGGAGGGCAGCAACTGTTCGGTCACTCGTATTTACTGAGCGGAGTGCAGAGCGCTGTACTAAGCGCTGGGGAGAGTACACGGTAACAGGCACATTCCAGGGTAGCTCTCCTCGAGCAAAGACTTCACAAAAATTGAGAGAGCCAGAAAACAGAGACAGGCCCGGCCTAATACAAGGATCTGTCCTTCCCGGAAGGAAGGGCGAGAGGGAATAACAGTCACACATCAGTCTTTTCAGACACACTTGGATGCCTGGATAGGAACTTGCAGTCAGTAATAACCCCCGCCATACATTTGGGCCTCTGAACAATTTACGGGGCCACGGCAGAACACAGAGCTACAATGTAGGATATCTGGTCTCCAGCAGCCCCTATCCGATGAAACCAAATTACTGGATCGATCAGGTGAATGTATAGGAGCAGGGCACGGGGGGTGGGGTGGGGGGGTGGGGGGGAGAGAGACAAAGGGGAAGCATTACATGGGGAGAAAGCAGGGGAGCCCACAGGCAGTGGGAAGTCATTTTTCCTTTTAGTAGTGTTGAAGAACAGAGAAAGCCTCTTCGATTCTCCAAGCAGCAGATGGCCATCCATTTTCATTTTTGGAGATTTCCCTAACTCATTATAAACTCAGTATTCCATGTCAAGCCTTCCCTTAGCTGGAAGGAGAGACGATTTTTTAAGGGCGAGAATAGCAGATTGGGCCTCAGATGTTCCAGAAATGAAGAATTTTTTTTCCCTTAGGACAGTTGCTGCAGTGACAGGCTCCTGGAGCCTACAGAAAGAGCGCACAGAGTTTAGTTTGAGGACGGTAAGCCAGTCTCCTTTATCGGAACCCTGCTTTAGCGTCACCAGATGTCCCGCTTTAGGTGGGACCACCGGGATGCGCAGGGTGCGAATCCTAGCGGCCCCAAGGCAGGACCCAGAGTCCCGCTTTCAGCTGGGGTGGCAGGATCGAACCCAACAGCCACGAGGGGGTAATGTTGGGGAGGAGGGGGGATCCTGTGACAGAAGGAGGAATGAAGAGGTTGCCCTGCCTCCTCCTCCACCTCTCTACTGCAGCCCAAGCTACCACAGGGAGAGTTAGGGATGCTAGAAGGCAGAGTCCTTAATGTTACAGTGGGTGACAAAGAGGATCACAAATAGATTAGCCCTTCCTGAGCTGCCTTTTGGGGTTGAATTCGCTCTTTGTGATCAGGGACCACGTCTACCATCTCTTCTGTATCATATTCTTCCAAGCTCTCGGTACAGTATTCTGCACAATGTAAGTGCTTAATAAATACCACCGATCGCAACCTCTCTTCTCTCTCTTTTCTACTCTCCTCTTTCTTCCCCTCTGTAACTCTCCCGCTCCTTTTCCCTCTCTCGCACTTTCTGTTCATCAGATCTTCAGCAGGTTGAGATATCAAACTGACCGTCTTGCCGAGGTAAACCAGGAAAACCGTGAGCGTTCTGTGGTAGCTAAATGCCAGTTGCTTCTGCTTTCATTAATGAGCGAACAGCAGTCGATTTCTCCGGGACCTCAGACGCTCTTAGCTGATGAGGTCTTAGTGAAGCCTATCCACATCGTCAATTCCAGAATCGGTGTGGTTGAGCGAAAGGTAACTGAGGCACAAAGAAGTGACCTGCCCAAGGTCACACAGCAAATCCCTCTGGCTCCCAGACCCGTGTTCTGGTACCTCTTGATCAGGAAGAATAGTCCTTAAACCTCCCACTAAGGCCACTCTGCTTCTCAGTTGAGCGATCACATCACATTATGTGCCCCAGGGACCTCTGGGGCCCCATCACTCTGAGGAGGGAGACCAATCAGACAGGCTATACAGAAGCCGGACTCCCGGGGACTCTCCTCACCTCTCCCCGGACCCACTGCCCTCACATCTCTCCTACTCCGATGCAGCCCGCACTCTTCGCTCCTCTATCGCTAAACTTCTCGCCGTACCTCGATCTCGTCTATCTGGCCACCGACCTCTCGCCCACGTCCTGCCTCTGGCTCGGATCGCCGCCCCTCCTCATATCCGACAGGCCATTCCTCTCCTCTCCCCTCGGAGCCTTACTGAAGGCACATCTCCTCCAAGAGACCTGGGGTAGATAATCAGATTGGTCACAGACTGCAGCCCATACAGGGCTCCCAGTCGAAGAGGGAGAACAGTTTTTTATGCCCAGAGTCGGGTGTGCTCTGCAGAACTCAGAACACAGATCTCTCAACCTCTGATTTTTAAGTTCCCTCCCCACCATTTATCTGAACTTCCATTACACCCCACCTTACACTCTTCATTCCTCTCCAGCTATCCCACACACCATGCCTTGGTCTCCAACAGCCGACCTCTTGCTCACTCCCCGCTTCTCACCCGAAAGAACTCGGTTCTCCTGAACTTCAAAATCTCTCAGAAATCACACTTCCTTCCAAGTCTTCCCCAATTAACGTCCTATTTCGCCAACTATCCCTCCACTCCAATTTCGGTATCTTGGCACTACTTTCTCACTTAAAGAGTACTCACAGTCTCACAACATTTTATGCACATAATTTTATACTCTGTCACTACCTCCCATCTATGATTTACTTTAATGCCCGACTTTCCCAACTACATCGTAAGCTCCTTAAGGGCAGGGATAGAGTCTACTAATCCGACTGTATTCTCGAAAGCACTTAGGTACCATAGCCTGCACAGAGCAGGCACTCAGTAAATTCTAGAATGATTAGGAGCTCTAATAATAATAATAACTGTGGTATATGTTAACCGCTTACTATGTGCCAGGCACTGCTCGAAGCGCTGAGGTAGATACGGGCAAGGTCACACAAAAGGCAACTGGCAGACCTGGAAGTAGAACCTCGGTCCTCTGAAACCCAGGTCCATGCTCTTTCCAGTAGGCTCTGCTGCCCCTATTTCTAGAGACTTAACGTGACATTCACCTCCTGAGTCACTTTTAAAAATCCCAAACATCATATAAAATTTTAAACTAAATTTTGAGTGAAAATGTTAAGAAAAACTCAAGTCAATCGGGTTGGACACAATCCCTGTCCGAGATGGAGCTGACAGTCTCAGTCCCCATTTTACAGATAAGGTAAGAGAGGCACAGAGAAGTGCCGTGACTTGCCCAAGGTCACACAGCAGACAAGGGGCAGAGCCAGGACTAGAACCCATGGTCTTTGGACACCGAGGCTCATGCTCTAGATTTAACAAGACAGTGTAGCTGGCTATACAATCTGAACTTTTCTTATGTTACTAATTTCAAAACAGATGCGGAAATGACCTTCTAGGCATAATTTCCTACCCCGCTTCCTGAAAATTTAGATCGAATGGAACTTATAAAAGCTGCCTTCACGTGTAGTAAAACCATAACGGCAACTGCTTTCTACTCTGCTCGACCTACCCCACTTCCTGGAGCTGAATTCATTCTTCCGCCCTCTGATTTTACATTTCAAACAATCTTAAGCAGACATCATCCAAATAATCCTTCAGGCATTCTGTTCTCCATGTCTGTCTTTGCAGATACGGATTATGCTTTCATTTTCTCTGTAAGGGGATTCTGAAAGGCCTTTAGCAGATATCAGAACGTGAGACAAGTATGAAATTGAATATTCAATGAACAACAGTGGTAAAACTTTCACTGATATGTCTGTTGGTCCCGAAACCACCTTTATGAATACTCCAAATGAGAATCTGTTAATCTGCCTCTCGTGCCCTTCTTCTGCAGCTTAATCGGAGGCATCTTTTTATCGATTGCAGTTGCAGCATAAAATAATTAAAACCAAAACATTCTAAAGTCTCCAAGGTAACAACCTTCAACTAAGTTTTAAAACGCCCATTCTTGACATTCAGAAAGTTCCAAACAGAAATGCCGGACGGAAATACTGCTATGCCAGAGTGACAGTAATGAGTCTCAGTTACTACAGTCTGGATTTTTTGATGTTTAAAAATATATAATTTTAACTTGTTTTCTCGAGTCGGATACAATAACATCTGCAAGGCAAATGCTTCTTTGGTAAAATCATTCTCCTCAAGATTTGCAAATGACAAATTGCTAAGCGAATGCTTTGCAACGTGGCTAGCTGTCGGCAGTCAAAGCAGTGCTATATTGACCTGGCGGAATCCAAGATTTACAAATATCCCAAATTCGGTTTGGGGATTCGGGGCTGTATTTTGGAGCAAGAAGAGGGTCACTCGCGCAAGTGAGATGAACTACCACTATACAATCAATAAACATAATTAAAATTAGGTGTGGATATCAGTTAGCCAAGAAAACTCCAGGCACTTTACAGAGTGGGGAGAAGGAAAATCGCTCACATCCTTGTCGTATTTAAAAATGATCAAACCTTCTAAAAATCACATTCCAAAATCCACATCAATTCTATTGCCAGGAGGAACGCAATAACAAATGCGCTACCCCAACTTTACTTGTCCGCAGCAGATTAGGGTGCACTTGTAAATTGACTCGAGTTTTTCCTAATATTTTCACTCAAAATTTAGCTTAAAATTTTCTATGATGATGGGGATTTTTAAAAGTGACTCAGGAGGTAAATGTCAGGTTAAGCCTCTAGAAATCGGGGCAGCAGAGCCTACTGGAAAGAGCATGGACCTGGGTATCAGAGGGCCTGGGTTCTACTTCCAGGACTGCCAGCTGCCTCTTGTGTGACCTTGGGCAAGTCACTTAACATCCCTGTCCCTATTGCCTCATCTGTAAAATGGGGATTCAAAGCCTATTTCTTTCTTTCTTTCTGGTATTTCTGTAAAATGGGGAGTCAATGTCATTTCTCCCTCCTACTTGGACTGTGAACCCTGTGTGGGACAGGGACTGTGGCCGACCTGATTATTTTATATCTACCTCAGCACTTAGTACAGTGCCGAGCATGTGGCGAGCGCTTTACAAATACCGTATTTTCCCATGTTTTGTCTGCTGTACGGATGGGAGGAGGTGAACAAGGCAGCAGTAAAATGATAACTATGGTTATGGAAATGTATTCCTTTTTTACCTCACCCGCTGTAATCACTGATCATTTTCTAATTTTCAGCCATTTACCTTACTTGGATATTTGGCCTGGACTGGAGAAAATCTTCTAAAACTTCACGCTTCGGAGCAGTTTCACTCAGTTCTCAACTCTGTATTAGGACCTCTACTTAAGCAATGATTCTGCAAGCAAGGTCATAAAATATTTTCAGTTTCAAGGAGGGATAAGATTAAACAAAATAAGAGCAATTACTAATAACTTTCTCTGCTGAGAACTGAGGCTCTTTCAAATGCTCCTACCAAAGCAAGAATATCCCTTATAGGGGCCAGGAGGGAAAGACTTAAACAGCTTAAAAAAGGCTGCAGAAATCGCTAAAGCATCACGAACTTAACCACATTTATAAAATCAAATCAAACCTTTAGGCAAATGAGGTGGGGGATTTTTGGAGAGCTATTTCCATAAGAGAACTGACATTTTAGTGAGGCGAAAATTAACATAAAATCTAAATTTATTGATCTGAGTAAATTAACCACATTACAAAGTATAACGATTAAATTCCAAAGAAAGTTAAGCTAGGGTGGGAAAAAAAAAGTGACCACTCAGCTCAAATACAAAAATCTCTTCATGAGTTATGTCCGAGGGGAGAGTTCATTAGGGTTGAAGGGGAATTAGAAGGGTTATTTTGGTGGGTCTGTGTTGATGCCATATTTCTCCTTGAGGAGTTTCAGCTGTTCCTCCTTCTTTTTTGTGTCCATCTTCTGGAATGCCTGCCAAATACAATGGAAGCCACAAAGTTAACCGAGGTACGAATGGGAATTCAAGCAAGAACATGACCTCTTCCAGGCCATCCATTTCTCCACTTGCCACCCCTACCCTAACCTCAAAGGAGGATCCTCGGGCAGAAGCCTGGAGTGCTGAAGGTCTTAGGATGCACAACGAAACAGAGGAGAAAATGGGGGAGAGTGAAACTGGGCCATGAAAAGCATAGGAAGTGGTAACCTGGGGCTCAGCGTGGCTCCAGTTGAACTCATATTAGAATCCTGGGGCCGCTGATTATTACTGCTCCTCTTTTCAATATTTGGGAAGGAGGATGGAGAAGTGAGGTCTAGTGGGTAAAGCATGGGCCTGGGAGTCAGAAAGACCTGGGCTCTAATCTGAGCTGTGCTACTTGTCTGCTGTGTGACCTTGGGCAAGTCAGTTCACTTCTCTGGGCCTCAGCTGCCTCATCTGGGAAATGAGGATTAAGACCGAGAGCCCCATGTGGAACAGAGACTGTGTCCAACCTGATTAGCTTGTATCTACCTTAGCGCTTAGGACGGTGCCTGGCACACAATAAGCGCTTAAGTACCATAAAAAAAAAATCAATCATGTTTATTGAGTGCTTACTGGATGCAGTATGCAGTATAAGCACTTGGAAGAACACAATAAAACTGATTTGGAAGGACAGCCTGCAACGCCCCTCAATTAGGATTATATTTCTAGTTCAAATTTTCTCTGAGGAACACTTCCAGGAAGTCAAAACTGAATTATCAGTAGCCCCAGAGAAAAAGGTCAGACAATTAATCAATACTTAAGTCGGACCTGCCTTTCTAAACCCAGACTGGATGGAGGCTATCGTTTACAATGGGAGACACCGCTAGCATCATAAAATACATTAAAATTTCTTGAAAGTGAAGTGATCTCATATTTCATAATGACAAAGAAGGGGCTGCTCTAGGAGGGAGATCTGTAAGCTTGTAGTGGGCAGGGAAGGTGTCTACCTACTCTGTGGTACTGTACTCTCCCAGACGCATAGGTACAGTACTCTGCGATCAACTGCATTTCCTGAGCGCTTGCTGAACTGTACAAAGCACAGCACGCACAATATAACAGACACATTCCCTGCCCACAAGGAGTTTACAGTCTAGAGGTGGAGACTGGTATTAGTTTAAATAAATTACGGATATGTACATAAGTGCTATGGGGCTGGGGGAGGGGGGAGGGTCTCCACACAGTCAATGCTCAATAAATCTCACTGATGATGAGATCTTTGCACTGTGGTCTTCTAAAAGTGAAATTAAATAGTGGGTTTCCAGGACTGATGAAAGCTCCCCCCCCAAATGAACCTTGTTGGGATCTACACGGCCCTGAGTCCCCATGTCACAGGGACGCTAGGCTAGCACATAGTAAATACGCCCGGGAGCCCAGAGTACTGTCCTAAGGAGCGAAGGAAACCCTTCTATAATTTTTTTAAAAAGTACTTGTTAAGCACTTGTTATATGCCTGGGACTGTACTAAACATTGGGGTAGATACAAAATAATCAGGTTGGACACAGCCCTGTCTCACATGGTGCGCACTAAATCAAAGGGAATGGGATTTATTCCCCATCTCCCTGATGAGTTTAACTAAGGCCCCGAGAAGTGAAGTGACTTGTCCAAGGTCAGAGAACAGACAAGTGGCCAAGCTGGAATACTCAAAACCTCTGACTTCCAGGCACAGGCTCTTTCCACTAGGCCATTCTGCTTCCCATGTTGCTATGCTTACTCTCGTCGATGTGCGTTTTCGAGCCTTTCTTCTTCCCCTTGGAGGTTCTGCCCTTGTCTTTTCCCACTTCTTACACTACACGGCTCCCTGGGCCACAGGCATGTCTAAAGTCGACGTTCAAGTATTCTTCCTGACGCATCACACATTATAGGCACCTGTATAGATTTGGTTTTTGGCCCTTCTGCTTTTTTCAAGAGGCCCGCTACATTAGAACTTCAATTCCACTCGGAAGTGTCAAATAGGTCAGAATCACTCAGATCATATCTTTGGAAGTACCATGGGAATTCAGGGGAGCTGTATTCAAATCCCCGGCCTACAGGGCTCCTCTGTGCAGGCAGTAGCTCTACTCTGAAAGAAACCAGCTGTGCAAAAGCACACCGGTGAATACTTACCCGGTTAGCGTTATAGTACAAGACTACGAGGTATCTATTGCACACGTTAAATCCTGAGAGGTGATCACAAGCGTTTTTGGCATCGAAGATGTCTTCATAGACCACGTAGGCTGTTCCTCTAGTCTCGGGTGTGTTCCCACTGCATGGTAGAACCAGGTTTGTTTAGTCCAAATCTACCAATCCACGAACCAGTGATTTCCTCTTTTATACATTTAGTACTAACTGCAGAAACCGGGTTCTTTTATCTTCTCTGTTCTCAAGCACTATGGATGAAGCTATTTTCACACTGAATTGTAATTTCTCAGGCTACCACAATCAGTCGATGGTATTTACTGGGGACTTCCTGAGCGTCCAATAGCGCTGGGTTGGTAGACACGTTCCCTGCCCTCAAGGAGCTCACAGTCTAGAGCACAGTACTGGGCTCAAGGGTGTTAGGGTACTGGGCTCAAGGGTGTTAGTGTACCGCCGAAAGGAGTGGCTCACCGCTTCTGCTAAAAAGAGGCCACCACCCCAAACCTGACCCACTTTTTCCTTTCATCTTAATGAGGGAGAGATAGGGATGGGATCCTGTCTTTGCCTTCTATTGTATGTTTCCCAAATTCCCAATACCTTGCTCTGAATACAATACCGGATCAATAAATGCAATGATGATAATGGCTTAAAGTTTCCTATCACCTGGGCATAACCCATACCAGTTCCAGAACACTGAGGCACTCAAACTGCACAGATACAAAATATGAACAAGCCTGGGCAAAAACCTGGGGCATTTAAAATGAGCATGAGCCACTGGAGAATAGTGTAAGGAAGGCAGGCCAGGTGAACTGCCACCACCCTGATACGGGGACACATTTTTCTAAAATTGTTCGGGACGACTTAAACGAGTTTGGTGCTTTCCCAGCTCAACGAAGACATTTTGATTACTCTATTAGACGAGTACTATTATACCATTTTTCTGATTCACCAAGACGAGGCTTTGAAAAGCTTTGTAGAACAGTTTCCATCAGCACCACACGGTAATAATGCGGCCTAAGTTAAGTCTCTCAAAATTTACTGTCAACTGAGGCTTTCCTGCATTTTCCCAAGTCAAGTCCTCTGGTTAGCTTTCCTTTAAACTCCTGGGTTCCCTTGATCTTTTTTTTTTTAATAACACTTATTAAGCACCTGCTATGTGCCAGGCACTGTACCGAGTGCTGGGGTAGAGGAAAGTTAATCAATCAGCTTGGGCACAGTCCATGTCCCACATGGGGCTCACAGTTTTAATCCCCATTTCACAAGTGAGGTAACCAAGGCCCAGAGAAGTGAATTGACTTGCCCAAGATCACACGGCAGTCAAGTGGCGGGGCCGGGATTAGAACCCAGATCCTTCTGACTCGCGGGCCTATGCTCTAGTACCTATCAATCAAGAAGAACAGTCTCTACACATTCCATAGTCACAACAGAAGTCCCCTGAAAATCTCATTTCCCAAAGGCTACCCTAATTCTAGAGCTCCTTTTCTTGAGAGTATATAAGGGTATCATCCTGACCCGCATCTATTTTAATATCTGTGCACAGATTAATAAATCAAAATAAAGAGATCTTATGCTCTGGTAACCTGCCACATACAACAGCCTGTGAAGAGGAAAGCCGAATCAACTTTTTTTCCTGCAACGCGTTTTTGTAAGAGTCCAAAAAAGTTCAAAAAAGAAAACCCATTAAGTAAGAAATCTTTCTGGCCCAAGTGTTTGGAGGTAGCACCGGGCAATCTGCTTTTCCAAGACTACTTGCAATAACCACTAACTTCAATATGACTTTGAGAGAAAAGCCCCTCTTTTTGTAACCGCATATGCGTCAGACATTATAGACCGAGACATCACCTACTAATTCAAACCTCTTCTAGTTATTTTTCCTGCCCTCTGCCACCCTACAAAGGCTGCACAAGTATAAAACCAAAACCTTCTTTCACAGTTCCCTGTTAAAGTCGGCAGGTACGCCTTCTCGTAACTACACAACCTTTCTAAACCAGTTATACGACCGACCAGTCGGGAATCCCTTTCTCCACTGTAGAAAAGATTAATTTCACTCTTCCTTTTCTATGAACTATCATCTTCTGTATTTCTAACAGGCATTACTTAGGCTCTAGGGTATCTTTCATCATTTAACCTGAGAACATTTTCCAAAATCTGCAACAACCACAATAACCAAAAAAAAAACAAAACCCATAAGACTCACACTCTGATTTGTCGAATAGGTCCGTACTTGCCAAAAATATCATACATTTCTTCAGCTGTGATTTTGTACGGCAGGTTTCTGATGTATAAAATCCGGTTAACTTCAGGAGGCAATCGAATCTGCAATGAAATGAAATATATGTTCAGTATTATAAAAGTAAACTGAACAGATTTAGGTTTCCTGTGACTTTAAAAAAACACCAAGAACCACAACAGCAAAAGAAAAAAAAAACAAAACACTGACTTGCCCAGAGCTTCAGAAAAGTGAAAATCATAGTATTTTAGTGCCCGTAGTAGGGTCTTCTAAACATGACCGGCTGTAGCCCTGTTTCAGGCAGTTGAGAAGTGGCCTAGTAGAGAGAACCTGGGCCTGGGTGTCAGAAGGACCTGGCTTCTTACCCTCCTCTGCCACTTCCCTGCTGTGTGACCTTGGGCAAGTGACTTCACTTCTCTGTGCCTCAATTACCTCATCTGGAAAATGGGGATTAAGACCGGGTGCCCTATGTGGGACAGCGACTGTGTCTAACCCGATTTTACCGTGATTGTGTTGTCTTGTTTTTATCCATCCGTCTCCCCCGATTAGACCGTGAGCCTGTCACTGGGCAGAGATGGTCTCTATCTGTTGCCAAATTGTTCATTCCAAGCGCTTAGTCCAGTGCTCTGCACGTAGTAAGCGCTCAATAAATACTAATGAATAGTATTTATTCAATTATTACTCTTGAATTCAATAGTATTCAAGTTGAACCTTGCCTCAACCCCAGCGCTTAGAAGAGCGCTTGGCCCATTGACTCAGCCACTTGTCAGCTGTGTGACTGTGGGCAAGTCACTTAACTTTTCTGTGCCTCAGTGACCTCATCTGTAAAATGGGGATTACCTGTGCGCCTCACGTGGGACAACCTGATAATAATGATAATGTTGGTATTCGTGAAGCGCTTACTATATGCAGAGCACTGTTCTAAGCGCTGGGGGAGATACACGATAATCAGGTTGTCCCACGTGAGACTCACAGTTAATCCCCATTTTACAGATGAAGTAACTGAGGTACAGAGAAGTGAAGTGACTGGCCCACAGTCACCCAGCTGACAAGTGGCAGAGCCGGGATTCGAACCCATGACCTCTGACTCCCAAGCCTGGGCTCTTTCCACTGAACCATGCTGCCTCCCCCTAATAATAATGTTGGTATTTGTGAAGCGCTTACTCTGTGCCGAGCACTGTTCTAAGCACTGGGGGAGATCCCGGGTCATCAGGTTGTCCCACGTGAGGCTCACAGGTAATTCCCATTTTACAGATGAGGTCACTGAGGCCCAGAGAAGTGACTTGCCCACGGTCGCCCAGCTGCCAAGTGGCGGCGCCGGGATTCGAACCCAGGACCTCGGACTCCCAAGCCCGGCCTCTTTCCACTGAGCCAGGCTGATGACCCTGTATCTCCCCCAGCGCTTAGAACAGTGCTCTGCACGTAGTAAGCGCTTAATAAATGGCACCGTTATTGATACTGCTGATGATTAGGTGCCAGGCCCCGTCCTAAGCTGCTGCCTCCGAGGCGGCGGGGCCCGCTACTCACGTTGGCTCTCTTGGCCGCTTGCATCGCCATCTTGGCCGCTTTTTAGGTCGCTCCTCCGGCTGCCGGCAGAGAAAAGAAAATAATAATAATAATAATGAGGATGAGAATAGAGGGAGGCGAGCTCAACCGCCACACTTCCGCGGCTCTGGCCTCGCAGGGCGGCCACTTCCGGTCCCCGGGGGGGGTGGCCGGTCGCTCCGGAAGTGACGTCAGCGGCCGGCGGCCCCGGTCACATGACGCGAGGCTGACGTCACCGCCAGGCCTCGCCCTCCTTCGACCTGTGGGGAGCCCGCCCATTCATTCATTCATTCCTCCGTCCGTTTACTTATTCATTCATCCATCCAGTTATTTATTCATCCATCCGTTCATTTATTCATTCATCCATCCATCTATTCATTCATCCATCCATTTATTTATTTATTCATTTATCCATCCATCCATTTATTATTCATCCATCCATTTATTCATTCATTTATCCATCCATCCATTTATTCATCCATCCATCCATCCATTTATTCAATCATCCATCCACTTATTTATTCATCCATACATTTATTTATTCACCCATCCATTTATTCATCCATCCATCCATCCACCGACCCATCCATCTATTCATTTCATTCATTCATTCCATCGTATTTATTGAGTGCTTACTGTGTGCACAGCACTGTACTAAGCACTTGGAATGTACAATTGGGCAGCAGATAAAGATAATCCCTGCCCAACAATGGGCTCACAGTCTAAAAGGGGGAGACAGACAGCAAAACAAAACAAATAGTCGTCAGGCGTCAATACCTCAGTTTCCTCAATAGATGAGCTGCCTCATCTGGAAAATGGGGATGGAGACCATGAGTCCAGTGCAGGTCAAGGACTGTGTCCAACCTGACTAGCTTGTATCTACCCCAGTGCTTCATATAGTGCGGGGCACATAGTAAGTGCTTAACAAATATAATAATAACAAAAACGATAACAGAAAGTGGACACTTTTCCCTGCCCTCAAGGAGCTTATAGTGGCTTTTATTTTTCAGAGCTTATAAAACAAAGCTATTTCCCCTCCCCAAATGAAGTAGTTTTCTTGAGATCAATTACCCCAGATTTGAGCTTCTTGGTCTTCCTGCCTGGCCTGGCACCTTTTCCCCTCCTCAAGGTGGTAGAGGCATTTCCAAGACGATTTTGCCGATGTTCCCGTTGCCCTCCATGTGTCTGTGAGCTTCCCCGATCTTGTCCAGTGGGAAAACTCTATCGATGACCGGTGCCAGGTGGCGGGGGCTTTCTCCAGGTGGGGAGAAATGCGGCAGGATGCGCTCCGTGAAAGCTCTCACTAATTCCTCTTTATACTGAAAACCGGGAGATAGAAGGTCCGTTACATTTCACCCTCATCAAAAGCCTTCCTTAAGAACTCGAGGCAGTAATAATCAAAATAATGATAATAATGATGATGGTGACAGTAATAATAACAGCATCAGTTAAGTCTTTACTATATGCCAGGCACTGTACTTAACGCTGGGGTAGATACAAGATGATCAGGTCAGACACGATCCCTGTCCCGAATGGGGCTCACAGTCCAATAGGGCGGAAGAACAGTTACTGAATGCCCATTTTACAGATGAGGAAGCCTAGGCATGGGGAAGTTAAGTGAAGCCCAAGGTCACACATGGTGGCACAGGGACTAGAACCCAGGGCCCCTAACTCCCACATTCTTTGAAGAACTGGGCAAAAAATTCAATTAAAATGGGAAGCAGGGTGGAGTAGTGGATAGAGCACAGCTAGGAGTCAGAAGGCCATTTCGTAGGTTCTAATCCCAGATTTGCCACTTGTCTGCCGTGTGGCCTTGGGCAAATCACTTCACTTCTCCGTGCCTCAGTTACCTCATCTGTAAAATGGGGATTAAGACTGTGAGCCCGAGCCCCATGGCATTTATGTATCTGTAATTTATTTAATTGTACTGATATCTGTCACCCCGCATCAACACCGAAACTTCGTTTTGGGCAGGGAATGTGTCCATTTATTGTTGTACTGCACTCTCCCAAGAGCTTAGTACAGTGCTCGGCACACAGTAAGCGCTCAATAAATACGACCGAATGAACGAATGAATGGCAAGGACCGTGTCCAACCTGATTAGCTTGTATCCACCCCAGCGCTTAGAACGGTGCTTGACACATAGTAAGAGCTTAACGAATACCATCGTTATTACAAAATTACAGTATAGACTCTGCTTCATCTGTGCTGCCAAAATGAACAAAAGTGATTAAGCTAAGTAGGTTCTGGGAGGAAACCAGAACCCCGATTTCGTTTCCACCGAGACTCACCTTCTTATCCCGGGGTCTGAGCACACTGGTGATGAGGCTTCCCCGTTTATGGAGTAGTTTGGAAAGCAGCTGCCCCTGGACTTCTCCTCCGCCCAGCAGCCCGTACAGGATCCACCGACCGTCAGTCGCCAGACAGCTGAGGTTCTTTTCCCAGTAGGATCCGCCGACGCAATCCAGGATAACATTGACCCCAGCCCCTTCACCGTGAAACACAGTCAGAATTATTGAAGGCTCAGAAAATTAAGTGGCAAAGAGTGATTTAAAAAGTACATCAGGAATGGCAGCAGAGGTACTAAGCAATTAACTGATGGGAGGGTGATAATAATAATAATAATAATAACAATAATGATATCAGTGTCATTTGTCTAGTGCTTACTAAGTGCTTGGGTAAGTTCCGGATCATCAGGTCAGACAATGTTAGTTAGTCCCTGTCCAACCTGGGGCTCACAGGGTAGGTCTATAAAGCAGGATTTGTATTGTTTGGACTTCTTTATTTTTTTTTATGGTATTAGTTAAGCACTGGCTACGTGCCATGCACTGTACTAAATGCTGGGGTAGGTACAAGATGAACAGGTTGGATACAGTCCCTGATTAGACTGTAAGCCCGTCAAGGGGCAGGGACTGTCTCTATCTGTTACTGATTTGTACATTCCAAGAGCTTAGTACAGTGCTCTGCACATAGTAAGCGCTCAATAAATACTATTGAATGAATGAATGAATACAGTCTGTGTCCCTTCTGGGCCTCACACTCTTAATCCCCATTTTACAACTGAGGTAACTGAAGCACAGAGGAGCGAAGTGACTTGCTCCAGGTCGCACAGCAGACAAGTGGCGGACCGGGGATTCGAACCGAGGTCCTCTGACTCCCAGACCCGGCCTCTTTCCACTAGGCCACGCTGCTTCCCGCTCCTTATTGAGCACTTACCCTGTGCCCGGTACAGTACTGCTAATCTACGGATACAGATAACCTTGTATCTATCCCCGCACTTAGGACAGTGCTTGGCACATAGTAAGCGCTTAACAGATACCATCATTATTATTATGATGATTACTGAGCGCTTGGGAGATCACAACAAGAGTCAGCTGACCCGCTCCCAGCCCTCAAACTTTCTTACCTTTGGTGAAGTTCAGGACCCCTCGGGCGAAGTCCTCCTCCTTGTAATTAAAGCCGGCAGCCGCTCCAAGCTTCTTGGCAAACTGGACTTTCTCAAGCGACCCACACGTGACCAGGGGGATCGCTCCGGCCAGGCGGCTCAGTTGGACGGCAGCGGTGCCGACTCCGCTGCTTCCTGCGTGGATGAGCACCGTCTCTCCGACCTTCACTCCGCCTAGTCGTGATCGGAATCGTGGTATCTGTTAAGCGCCTACTACGTGCCAAGCACTGTACCAAGCGTAACCCGGTCCCACACGGGGTTCACAGCTCAAGTCGGAGGGAGAATGGGTATTCATTCAATCGTATTTATTGACCACTTACTGTGTGCAAACACACTCCCTGCCCACGACGAACTTGAGGTCTAGAGGGGGAGACAGACATGAATATAAGTCAAGAAACGACAGATACGTATAAAAGAGTTGTGGAGTTGGGAGAGGGGACGAATAAAGGGAGCAGATCAGGGCGATGCAGAAGGGAGTGGGAGAAGAAGACAGGAGGGCTCAGTTGGAGGAGAAACGTTGATTCCCCATTTTGAGGATGAGAAAACCGAGGCACGGAGAAGTGAAGTGACTTGCAGCCGCAAGGCGGAGCCGGCATTAGAACTCAGGTCCTATGACTCCCAGGCCCTGGCTCTCTCCGCTGGACCACGCAGCTTTGCCTTCAGCAGCCACAAACGAGTCACCGTCCCCTTGCCCACGATCGTTAATCCGGGTCACGGCCAACCCAGCTACCTCACCTCCCTACCCCGGCCGGAAAACGTCGATCAAACCCTCGCCTCCGGCAGGACCACGGGGCCATGCCACCGTAAGCTAGACCATAAGCTCCTTGTGGACAGGGGGTGCGTCCACACAGCGGCATCTATCTTCATGTCTACCAGGAACTCCCACAGGTCTAACCAAACCGCAATTATTCCTTGGGCGAACGAGGCAAGTAGAGGCAGAATGCTGAAATGAGTCATTTAACTAACGCTTCGAGTGTCGGTGGCGGATGCCTGGGGGGTGGTGGTTGGGGATCTTCGGCTGATGGAGAGTAGTCCCCTCCCGGTCCCCCGCTCCCGCCGGCTCACCTAAGAGATGCAGCAGTTGGAAGGCCGTGATCCAGGCCTCCGGGATGGCCGCCGCCTCGGGGAACGACAGGCCGCCGGGGACGGGCATGAGCAGTCCTTCCGGGACCGGGACATACTCGGCCTGGCCGCCCCCGGCCAGGAGGGCCATGACCCGATCGCCTCGCTTCCATCGCCCCCGGCAGCCGGGCCCCGCTTCGGCCACGAGGCCGGAAGCTTCCAGTCCCAAAATTTCACTTGCTCCTTCGGGTGGAGGATACAGGCCCTTTCTCTGCAAGAAACGATGGAGTCGGTCGGTGGATCCGGTCGGGTTTTCCCCATTTCTCCCTCCTCCCTCTTTTTACCAAACCAGGGAGGATCTGGGGATGATCGCCGGCCGCTGGGTGGCTGACTTAGTGTTCAGCGTCAATTCCAATCCTTTTTTTTTTAAATGGTACTTGTTAAGCACTCACTATGTACCAGGCACTGTACTAAGCCAGAGAAGCAGCGTGGCTTAGTGGAAAGAGCCCGGGCTTTGGAGTCAGAGGTCATGGGTTTGAATCCCAGCTTTGCCACTTGTCAGCTGTGACTGTGGGCAAGTCACTTAACTTCTCGGTGCCTCAGTTACCTCATCTGTAAAATGGGGATTCATTGTGAGCCTCGTGTGAGACAACCTGACTACCCTACATCTACCCCAGTGCTTAGAACAGTGCTCTGCACATAGTAAGCGCTTAACAAATACCAACATTATTATTATTATTATGAATAGCTGGACACAGTCTCCATCCCCCATGGGCTCACGGTATTAATCCCCATTTTACAGATCTTCTGCGATGGGTCCGTTGGCAGAGCCATCCTTCTTTCTGGTATTCGTTACACGCTTACTGTGTGCCAAACACTGTTCTAAGCGCTGGGTAGGTACAAGTTAATTATGTCAGACACAGTCCCCATCTCACCTGGGGCTCACAGACTGAGTAGCAGGGAGAACAGGTATTTCATCCCCTTCTGACAGCTGAGGAAACTGAGAGACAGAGAAACTAAATGAGTAGCCTAAGTTCATGCAGCAAGCAAGTGGCAGAGTCAGGATTAGAACCCTGGTCCTCTGACTCCCAAGCTTGTGCTTTTACCACTAGGCCATGTTGCTTCCCATCCCAAAGCCTATGACTCCAAAGCCCATGCCCTTTCCACTGAGCCACGCTGCTTCTCATGAGCCCCACGTGGGACAACCTGATTACCTTGTATCTACCCCAGGGCTTAGAACAGTGCTTGGCACATAGTAAGCGCTTAACAAATACCATAATTATTATTATTACTAAAATTCCATCTCTTCCAAGAGGCCCTCCCCAACTAAGCCTTCATTTCCCCTACTCCCTCTCCCTTCTGTGTCACCGGTGCAATTGGATCTGTACCCCAGAAGCACTTGCTATTCACCTCACCCTCAACCCTTCTGCACTTAGGTACATATCCCTAATGTATTTATTTATATTAAAATCTGTCCTCCCGTCTAGACTGTAAGCTCCTCGACGGCAGGGAATGTGTCTGCCGACTCTCTTCCAAATGCTCCGCACCCCGAAAACACCCAATCGATACCATCGATTGATTGAGGCGCATGTCACCCACAGATGACTGAAGAAGATTATACCTGAAGTAAGTCTGCCCTGTTCAGAGCACTGGCGTGAACCTTCACGAGGATTTCACCTTCTCCTGGAGATGGTTTGGCCACTGTTTTCAAATAAAGATTTTCAGGTCCTCCTGGTTGGTCAAAGTGCACAGCTAGCATCGTTTCTAAAAAAAAAAAAAAATACAAAGGGAAAGCTTACAAACTTTTTTTTTTTCACTATTCTCACCAAGTAGAACATGCTATAAATCTAGAAATCCTTTCCTTCTTAACTGCCACCCAATTCCTTTGGCATGGCTCCCAAAGTTTCCCTTTTTGTCTGTCTGAGCCACATGGAACCCATTTATTGTAGCATTTATTGAGCACTTACAACGGGCCAGGCATTGAACTAAGCTCAGGGTAGACACATGATCATCATCACTGTTTCCACTAAGGGTTCACAACCTAAGAAGATGGGAGAGGAGTTATCTAACAATAAGAATGATAACTGAGGTATTTGTTAAGCACTTACTATGTGCCAAGCACTGCACTAAATCCCTGGGGTAGATAATGATAATTAGGTTGGACACAATCCCTGTTCCACATGGGGCTTCCACTCTTAGTTGGAGGGAGAATGGCTATCTAATCCCCATTTTACAGAGGGAGAAACTGAGGCTCAGAAAGGTTAAGTGATTTGCCCTAGGCCACAAAGCAGGGCAAGTAAAGCTTGGATTCGGATCCAGGTCTCCTGACTCCCAGTGTCGGGCTCCTTCCTCAAAGTGACACTGAGAAGACAGACCTATAGGAAATAAATGCGAATACAGTATGAACAATAAGGGCAAACTTTCATAAGAACATTTCCCTGTTTTGGGTGAGATTCTCTAATGTTTAATAAAGCTTGAGCTCTGTCTAAGAGCTCTCCTCCAGACTGCGAGCTCCTTGTGGGCGAAGATCATATGTCTACAGGCTATACTGGATTGTATTCTCCCAAGCACCTAGTAGAGTACTCGGTACACAGTAAGCCACAGCATAGCCTAATGGATAGAGCACGGGCCTGAGAGTCAGAAGGACCTGGGTTCTGATTTCGCCTTTGCCACTCATCTGCTCTGTGACCTTGGGCAAGTCATTTCTCTTCTCTGGGCCTCAGTTACCTATAAAATGGGAATTAAGACTTTGAGCCCCATGTGGGACAACCTGATTACCTTGTATCTACCCCAGTGTTTTGAACAGTGCTTGGCACATAGAAAGCGCTTAACAACCACCACAATTATTATTATTACTTTATTATCATTGCTCTGAGCGCAGTAGACATGGATAATGAGCTCCCCTTATCCAGAACCAATACTCACAAGTAATGGACAAACAGTAGTTTTCTGGCTGCAACTGTTTTGAGAAAACCATTATGAGCTCTGGGGTAGGTACACTTTTTTCTGCCATATATACTTTTTTGTGTGTCATACAGAGTTGTCCTCTGTATTAGAAAACACCATAAACAATAATCACGATACTATTGCATTACTATTTGTTTATTACTGCATAAAATTCTATATGATCATCATTATTGCACTTCTTAAATGTCAAGCAAGGTACTGAGGTAAAGGATAATCAGAGGATACAGGGCTTACAGTCTAAAGGGGAGAGCTAAGAGATATTGAACCCTCATTTTTCAGATGAGAAAACTGAGGCACAGAGAAGTTGTGACTTGCCCGAGGTGACACAGCAGGCAAGAGGTGGAGCCGGGAATAGAACCCAGGTCTCCAGACTCCCAGGCCCAGGATCTTTCCAGTAAGCTGCAGTGAAATTCACTTAAGGATTGCGTATTTGGTTTAAAAGTGAGACCCACAGATCCGGCCACGGTGTACTCGCATAGTGTGTACCTGATGTCTAATGTTTGTGGTGCCTGGCACTGTTTTCTCTTTGGCTTTCTTGTCTCTCCTTCCTCTCTCTTAACAGGACAGATTTAAATCCCCACGGCAAAAAGCCACATAGGCCAGCCTGACATCAGAAGGGTCTTGTGGCCTTGGTTTCGCAATGAAAAACCTGCTGGGGTGGGAAGTTGGGGAAGACCGGAGGGAAACCATCCTTGATCCCAGGGTCTCGGGCTGAAATGGAACTTGGAGATTCCCTGGGTGTCCCAGGGACAAAAGCCCCCTGGGGAAGGTTGAGTCCCTGGTGAAGCCCACCTGCCGCTCCCAGGAATGACACCCTGTGCATGGGGACCCTGGGGACAGATCTTGGGGTAAGCCTGGAAGGGGACAAGGGGGGAGGTGGGGGAAATCTGGGGGCACCCTGAGGGGCCTGGAGGGGGTGACTTGGGGACAGCCTGGGGAAACATGGCAGGGGAGACACATGGGACGGGGCTGGGGAAACCTGGGAAAAGACTGGGAGAAGCCTGGGGAAACATGGGAGGGGGTAGGGGGGAATCTGTGGAAACCTGGGAAGAGACTGGGAAAAGGCTAGGAGAAGCTTGGGAAACATGAGAGGGGGCTCTGGGGAGTCTGGAGAAAGCTGGGAAAAGGCTGGGAGGAATCTGGAGAAAGCTGGGAGAAGCCTGGGGAAACATGAGAGGGGGCTCCAGAGGAGTCTGGGGAAAGCTGGGAAAAGGCTGGGAGGAGCCTGGGGAAACCTGGGAGAGGGGTTGAGGGGGGTCTAGGGAAACGGGGTGGGGGGAGAGCTATGGGGGAGTCTGGGGGAAGGCTGGGAGAAGCCTGGAGAAACAGGGGAGGGGGCTCCAGGGGAGGCTGGGGAAAGCTGGGAAAAGCTTGGGGAAATATGAGAGGGGGCTAGAGGGAAGTCTGGGGAAAGCTGGGAGGGGGCTGAGGAGGCCTGGGGAGACTAGAGGGCGCTTGGGGAAAGCTGGGTGCAGGGCTGGTGGGCTCTGGAAGCCTGGAACAAGCCACTTCTTCTCCCCCGACTCCCTATCCCCTTTTCTGGGCCTGAAGCGTTCCTCCCTCCCTTACCTCCTTTCCTGCTCGCCAGGAACCAACCAATGAATCCCCCAGCCTGGAGCACTGGAGGAGGAGCACTGAGGGAGGAGGAGCACTGCAGTCCGGCAACACCAAGGAGACGAGGCCCGCAGAGCTGGACACGCCCCCTCCCCTGCCTTCCTTCCTTAAAGAAAAAGCTTGCCAATTCCAGGCCGCATTCCCGGGGAGCGTGGCTGTGACCCTGGGCCCGGGAGCCACCCATCCTATTTAATGAGCGCTTACTGGGTGCAGGGTACTGTACTAAGCGCTTGGGACAGCACACTAGAACAGAGTCGGCAGACACACTCCCTGCCCACAACTAGACATTAATAGAGTTGGATTGCATCCCACTCAATTTGCTTGTATCCACCCCGGCGTTTAGATGCCAGTGCCTGGCACACAGTAAGTGCTTAATAAATACCATTATTATTATTATTATTATAAATGATGGCTTTGTAGGATGCGAATGGAGGGCAGAAGCCCTGGGCAGATTAGACAAAAGAAATTGTCCAGACACAATCCTTGTTCCACAAAGGCCTCACAATCCAAAGGATTATACAATTTAGAAGAGGAGGGTGAGGGTAGTCCTGGATCCCTTTAGTAGCACTGAGGAAGGTAAAAAGGAAAAAAGGCCAGAATTTCTTTGGAATACTACTCCTACTAATAATGACATTTGTTAAGTGCTTACTATGTGCCAGGCACTGTATTAAGTGCTGGGGTGGATATAAGCAAATTTTACAGATGAGAGAATTGAGGCCCAGAGAAGTGAAGTGACTTGCCCAAGACCACACATCAGAGGAGTGGCAGTGCCGGGATTAGAATCCATGCCCTTCTGACTTCCAGGCCCGGGCTCTATCTACTACGCCACAATGCTTTCAACTTATTCCTCAAAAGTAAGTATCTAGCAGTGGGGCAGGGATAATAATAATAATGATGATGATGGTATTTGTTAAACGCTTACTATGTGCCAAGCACTGTTCTAAGCTCTGGTATAGATACAAGGTAATCAGGTTGTCCCATGTGGGGCTCACAATCTTAATCCCCAATTTTACAGATGAGGTGACTGAGGCACAGAGAAGTTAAGTGGCTTGTCCAAAGTCACACAGCAGACAAGGGGCGGAGCCGGAATTAGAACCCATGCCCGGATGTAGATGTCTCCCCTAGCAGCTGTTTCTTGTCGCTGTTCATCCCTCTCCATGACCCCCGCCCTATCCTCACCCTGACTATTGCTCCCAGAATGTTCTTCTAGCCATGATTTGATTTTGTCCTTTCCACCTTATTGTTCCACTTGAATTTGCCCATAAGGAACCTCTCCCTGGGGTAAATACTGCATTTGGAAGTTGCATTTTGCCAAAATATGATCTATTATGTAACTTCTTTTGCAAATTCATTCTGTTGCTGGGACTCACCTTTGCCATTAGAGGTTTCTTAGTAGAAGAATTGCTACTGCACATGCAGTAATGAAGGAATATGTGTCAGCTCCTTGTTGGGGAAGGATGAAATTTGGCAGCCTGGTGATTGTTAACGTTCTGAAGGAAAACTCTTTTCAGCTCAAGGGATATTCAGCCCCGTGAGTTTTAGTACATTCCTTTTTGTATATTCCTTGAAGTTGTATTTTAATAAGAACAATTACTACTACTACTTTGAAAGCATATTTGTTTTTGCCAATTATGAAAAAGTACAACCCTTCAAATACTCCTGTCTTCACAGTCACTAACACCGTGGCAAACTCTTCCTGGAGGGCCATACGTGAAATTCCAATTTGATCGGCTCAAGTTCCGTAACAATAATAATAATGATAATGTCTACTTGTTTTGTTGTCTGTCTCCCCTTTCTAGACCATGAGCCCGTTGTTGGGTAGGGTTTGTCTCTGTTCCTGAATTGTACTTTCCGAGCGCTTAGTACCGTGCTCTGCACACAGTAAGCGCTCAATAAATATTATGGAATGAATGATGATGATATTTGTTAAGCGTTTACTATGTGCCAAGCACTGTTCTAAGTGCTGGGATAGATACAAGGTGATCAGGTTGTCCATGTGGGGCTCACAGTCTGAATCCCAATTTTACAGATGAGGTAACTGAGGCAGAGAAGCCCAAAGTTACACAACTGCCAAACGACAGCGCCGGGATTAGAATGCATGACCTCTGTCTCCCAAGCCCGTGCTCATTCCACTAAGCCATGCTGCTTCCAGCAGCAGCATTTACTGATTGCCTTCTGCATGCTGAGCAACTTTTACATGCAGAGCAGTGTTCTGGGCATCGGCTGTAATCTGAAGTCTGTGCCAATAAAAGTACGAGACAGAGTTTCTGATCTCAGGGAGTTTGCAATCCAAGGTTTCTTGCTGAAAGCACCTTCTTTCAGTCCATCAGAGCTCTTTTGAGCCTGAAAGAGTAGCCCTGTAACGACAGGTGTGAAGAACACTGTTGGGGGCGATTGTAGACAAACCTGAAATTTACAATGCCGTGTGCCCAGACCATGCCCACTTTGGCCTGGGCTGATGATAATCCAGTTTGTTGCTTGGCAAGGGCTTGAGCAGGGCTGAAGTGAAAAATGTCCCAAATTCAGGACATTGCTTTCAGATCCTAGAGAGACATTTCACGTGCGTCTCAGTTGACTGGCGGACACTTAGGGAGGGAGATGTGTGCAACAGCTGCATGCCGCAGAGGGGAGGAGGGAAGACTGGGGTGAAGGAAGAGGGAAGACAGAGAGGCAGGTGGAAGCTCTGGGCCCGCGTAGTCCAACTCCAGAACCATGGATCCAGGCAAAGTTGTCCACAGCACGTCTCGCGTCTCCTGAGGGAACGTTTTAAGTGTTGCCCCACAGAAAGTGACTTCACACTTCCAAGATGGCAGCTGTGCCTGTGGCGGGCTGACCTCAGGAGCCTGGCTGCCCCACATGACTAATTAAGCCTTAATGACCACCCCATCAGGCTACGTCGCGTGAGTTTGTTCACCGGAGTCCGCTATCCCGTTGCCTTCTTCCTCTTTTGGTGCTGTCTCAGGGTAAAGGTGAGGAGGGGGCGGAGTGGTGGGGGACCTGCAGGCTTAGGGGCCTCTGGGGGTGAAGAAGCAGGGCCAAGGCCAGAGAGGTGGAGACCCAATCCGAGGACAGGCACCGCCTCCCAGCCGCTGCCGCCCCAGCTGAGGCGGCTGGGGAAGGGGCTGAAAATTTGAGGTAAATTGGGAATGGGGGGGAAAGGCCTCCGTCTCCTTCCTGGGTTGCCGGGATCTTGCAGACCCCCACTCCTCTCAATAATACTACTGCTACTAATAATTGTGGTATTTGTTAAGCACTTACTACGTGCAGGGCACTGTACTAAACGCTGGGGTGGGTACAAGCAAATCGGGTTGGACACAGTCCCTGTCCCACATGGGGCTCAAAGTCTCGCTCCCCATTTTGCAGACGAGGTAACAGGCCCAGAGAAGTGAGGTAATTTGCCCAAAGACAAACAGCAGGCGAGGGGTGGAGCCGGGATTAGAACCCATGACCTTCTGGCTCCCAGGCTCGGGCTCTCTCCTCTACTCCAGGGTGTTTCCCCACCTCCAGCAGTGCCCGCCCCTGCCCCGGCTGCTGGGGGACGGCGGGGGTGACGCTGACATGGCCTCAGACACGCAAGCCTGGTTGATCTGGGGAAACCCAGCTCAAAGCAGCCCCATTTACCCAGAGCCAGCAGTAATTCCAGTGAGCAGAAGCCATGGCCCCAAGGAAACCCACCCGTCCTCAGCCAGGTTGCCACAGGGCCTGCAGGTAGAAGCGGCAGAGGAAGAGGAGGACGACCACGATGACAGAATGGAAGGCCGGCAGAAAAGGTGCAGCCCTAGCCTGGGGTAGAAAAAAACGGAGATTTCACTTGGGGAAATCAGCCTGGAGATTCCCTAAGTTTAGGGGACAAACGGGCCTGTCTTTACGAACTCCCAAGCATCCTGTGAGACTGTACTAATAAGAGAAGCATTTTAAACTATGAATTTTTGAATGATGACAAACAATAGCATTCACAGACAGCCCACCTGGCAGAGTTTAAGAATCATTCAAATATTTCTCAGGCCCTTAAAAATGTAAGCGACTGCCTCACTCTCACTGACAGAAACCATGTGATTTATGCTCTCAAGAAGTGGCCTTTATGAGATGGGAAATTTCCAGTTGGAGAATTTTACCTCATCCTTCCTTTCAAGCTCTTCTACTGTTCATCCAAATTCTTTCTTCACGGATCTCAAGTTGACTCAATTTTGGAAATTTCTAAATAGCCATTGTTTTCTTATAAAACAGCAGTCCTCAGGGGATCGACGAATTGTGAAGTCCTTTGCCTACTTAATTTTTCTTTTTCTTAAAATAGTCAGCTAGAAGGAAAACAAAAAGACCTTTTATGGGTATTCACAATCTTGACAACATAGATTCGATTTCTCAGCCAGCAATGGCTAGATACTAAAAAACTACAATTTAATTTATGGAATAGTTTTGAATTTGTTAAACAGTGTTACACAATCACTCTCCCTAACTTCAAAGCCTTATTGAAGGCATATCTCCTCCAAGAGGCCTTCCCTGACTAACCCCTTTTTTCCTCTTCTCCCACTCCCTTCTACATTGCCCTGGCTTGCTCCCTTTATTCATCCCTCCCCCAGCAGCCCCACAGTACTTATGTACATATCGGTAATTTTATTTACTTATATTAATGTCTGTCTCCCCTTCTAGATTGTAAACTCACTGTGGGCAGGGAATGTGTCTGTTTTATTGTTATACTGTACTCTCCCAAATGCTTAGTACAGTGCTCTGCATGTAGTTAGCGCTCAATAAATACAAGTGACTGACTTAGTTGTTTTTCTCGAATCATCAAGATGTTAGAAGAAACAGAAAAGAACCTACAATCTTTTAATCTGAAGAATGATAACCAGATTTAGAAGAATAATAATTGTGGTATTGGTTAAGCACTTACTCTCTGCCAAGCACTGTAATGATGATGATGACCTTCTTATCACTACTCTATCTACTAAGCACTGGGTTAGATAAAAGATAATAAGGTCTAAGCAAGACTGGAAAACTGGGTTTGAAACCCCATTTTGCAAATGAGGAAGCTGAGAGAGAGAGAAGTGAAGTGTCTTGCCCAAGGTCACGCAGCAGGTATGTGGCGGAGCCAGAATAAGAACCCAGGTCCTCTGTCGCCCAGGCACATGCTCTTTCCCCTAGACCTCACTGCTTCCCCATATGCCCAGGGAGCTCCATTTGGATACAATTTATCAATTCACCCAAGGTTGGTTTGATAAATTTATCAACTTAAAAAACTCCTGAAAAGTGGACTGGCCCTGAGCTGGGTCTTGGCTAAGAGACGTAAGGAAAAGAGGAGTGCGTCGGATAAATCGGTCACCTTTTGGGCCCACGTGTATTATCAATAGGCCTCTTTGTGAAAAAGGCGAAACGCCTCTGTGACACAATTATTAATAATAATAATGATGTTGGTATTTGTTAAGCACTTACTATGTGCAGAGCACTTTTCTAAGCGCTGGGGGATACAAGGTGATCAGGTTGTCCCACATGGGGCTCACAGTCTTCATCCCCATTTTACAGATGAGGTAACTGAGGCCCAGAGAAGTGAAGTGACTTGCCCACAGTCACACAGCTGACAAGTGGCAGAGCCGGGATTTGAACCCCTGACCTCTGACTCCCAAGCCCGGGCCCTTTCCACTGAGCCACGAATTATACTCCACAGTTGCTGTACATAGCAGTCATGACAGCACAACTCAAGGCAATCTTTATATGTGCAATGGTGGGATTCATTCATTCATTTGATCGTATTTTTTGAGCACTTACTGTGTGCAGAGCACTGTACTAAGCGCTTGGAAAGTACAATTTGGTAAGAAATAGAGACAATCCTTACCCAACAATGGGCTCACAGTCTAGAAGGGGGGAGACAGACAACAAAACCAAACAAAATAAGCAGACAGGCATCAATAGGATCAATATAAAGAAATAGAATTATAAATACAATTATTAATAAAATCAATAGAATAGAATAAGATCAAGACTGAGTCCTTAATTGTCTTTTTCAGACCCACACATATGAATTTCACCACCAAAGACAACAATATATGTGTTTATAGAGAGTTCAGACATGTTTAAAGCAACTTATCGCCCGGTTATGGGGCTCTAATAGTTTATGGCTGGGCTATCCATTAGAAAAGGCAACAGAGCCTGAGCAGAAAGCATTAATACATAAATATGTAAATGATGCATAAAAAGAGTTTTTAAGTCAAGAATAATCGTAAACCCAGTTTTGTTTTGTCACTGAGGTCTAATCTACTGTACCCCCATAGTCGATTTTTTTTCGCTTCTCAGAGCTCTGAAATGAAAGGGAGATAAGGTGGTAGCAGGCTTGTTCGTTTTTACAAGAAAAGGGAGACAACACTATCTCAGTCACAGTAGGGAGGGAATTGTCTCTATTAGCGCTTAGTACAGAGCTCTGCCCATAGGAAGCGCTCAGTAAATCCCATTGATTGATTGAGAGAGTGAGGCGAAGAGAAATAGAAAGGGAAAGCTTAAGGGATAGGAGAGTTTGGTGAAGACTTGCAAAAGGATCATCTTACCCAATTTCTCCACGGCTTCCACACAGACGCTGGGATACATGAACTGATTGTAAGTACCCACCACAAGGTACCTGTCCGTTTTTGCGACCACCACACCTTCGTCATCCTAAATACGAAACGGAACTGATGTGAGTTAACTTTTTCCGTGCGTTAAATACGGAACCAGAAACGCACGAGGATTTTGGAATACAAATGCTACACGTCTCCGGTGCACTCTAACAATAGTAAATCAATCTACCCGTGGGATTTACCGGGCCCCGACTGTGTGCGGGGCACACGACAGAGTTGGCAGACACGTTCCCTGCCCGCAACAGTGCTAAGTGCTCAGTACGGTGCTTTGCACACAGTGAGCGCTCAATACATATGATTGAACGAGTGAATGAATGAGCTTAAAGTTTAGAAGGGGAGACGGACATTAAGATGAATCAATACTTTAAAACACATAAAGTACAGCTATGTAATGATAATAATAATAATAACGTTGGTATTTGTTAAGCGCTTACTATGTGCAGAGCACTGTTCTAAGTGCTGGGGGAGATACAGGGTCATCAGGTCATCCCACGTGGGGCCCACAGTTTTAATCCCCATTTTACAGATGAGGTAACTGAGGCACAGAGAAGTTAAGTGACTTGCCCATAGTCACACAGATGACAAGTGGTAGAGCTGGAAGTCGAACTCATAACCTTTGACTCCGAAGCCCAGGCTCTTTCCACTGAGCCACGTTAAGTGCTGTGGGGGTGAAGGTGAAGAACATATAATAATAATATTATTATTAGAATAAGAAATAATAAGAAATATAATAAGAAATATGAATTTTATGGATAAGAATTTCTTAAGCGCTCACTAGGTGTCAGGCACTGAACTAAGCATCAGGGTGGCTACCAACAAACCGGGTTGGATACGATCTCATGTGGAGCTCCCTGTCTCTGTCCTGCCAAATCTCCGATTCCGCAAATCACGATGGCTTACCCTTTTGGCATACAGGGAATACTCATCCGCTCGGACGCATTTATAGTCCTTCTCTGTGAAGTAAAGCCCTTCCCTTCGTACCTGCACCGACCTGGAAGCGATGGCACTAATGAGCATGTAAGCATCCTGGGCGGACACCTAGGTTGATCGGACAGACAACGTACTCGGCGTGAGACCTCTTTTGTAAAGGATCGTCAGCTGGTTAAAGACAGCTAAAGGGACCCCCTTTCCTTTCCCTAGCCCCCACTTACATTAAAACCGGGGGATGCTACCCACACGGACTGGTCCTGGAGTTTGATGATGGCTGCGTTCTCCACGTGCTTGGTCCCCAGCAGGGAGTCGATCAGCAAGTTCTGGATCTGAGTCAACGGCCCTCTCTTCTGAAAAGGAGAATAACAACTGTATATATTTTCATTACCCTATTTATTTTGTTAATGAAATGTACATCGCCTTGATTCTATTTATTTGCCATTGTTTTAATGAGATGTTCATCCCCTTGACTCTATTTATTGCTATTGTTCTTGTCCGTCCGTCTCCCCCGATTAGACCGTAAGCCCGTCAAAGGGCAGGGACTGTCTCTATCTGTAACCGATTTGTACATTCCAAGTGCTTAGTACAGTGCTCTGCACATAGTAAGCGCTCAATAAATACTATTGAATGAATGAATGAATGATGGTTGGAAAGTAACCTCATCTGTAAAATGGGGAATAAGACTGGGCGCCCCGTGTGGGTCAACTGTATTTATTGAGCACCTCCTGTGTGCAGAGCACTGTACTGAGCACTTGGGAGAGGAGGATAGAACAATAAACAGACACATTCTCTGCCCACAAGGGCCTTCCAGGCTAGTAGGCCAGGGGATAGGGGCTGTGCCCAACTTGATTAGTTTGTATCTACCCCAGCGCTTAGAGGCATGGTGGCTTAGTGGAAAGAGTATGGGCTTGGGGAGTCAGAGGTTGTGGGTTCTAATTACAGCTCTGTCACTTATCTGCTGTGTGACTTTAGGCAAGTCCCTTCATTCAATTCATTCATTCAAGTAGTATTTATTGAGTGCTTACTATGTGCAGAGCACTGTACTAAGCGCTTGGAATGTACAACTCGGCGAACAGATAGAGACAGTCCCTGCCCATTGATGGGCTTACAGTCTAATCACGGGCTTACAGTCTCACTTCTCTGTGCCTCAGTTACCTCATCTGCAAAATGGGGATGAAGACTGTGAGCCCCACGTGGGACAACCAGATTAAAAAAAAATAAATTGTGGTAATTGTTAAGCGCTTACTATGTGCAAAACACTGTTCTAAGTGCTGGCGGATACAAGATGATCAGGTTGTCCCACGTGGGGCTCACAGTTTTAATCCCCATTTGACAGATGAGGCCACTGAGGCACAGAGAAATTAAGTGACTTGCCCAAGTTCACACAGCTGACTAGCGGTGGAGCTGGGATTAGAACCCGTGACCTCTGACTCCCAAGCCCACGCTCTTTCCACTGAGCCGTGCTGCTTCTCATCATGGTCATGCTGATGACCTTGTTATCTACCCGGACGCTTAGAACAGTGCACGTAGTAAGTGCTTAACAAATACCATCATCATTATGATTATCACAGTGCCTGGCACAGAATAAGCACTGAACAAATACCATAAAATAAAAAGAGAGCATCTGTAAAATGGGGACAGGGACTGTGTCCAACCTGATTTGCTGGCATCCATCCTGGGGCTCAGTCTGGTGCCTGGCGTAGTAAGCGCTTAACAAATACCATCTTCATTATTATTATTACAGTGCCTGACTCGTCGTAAGTGCTTAACAAAAACCATCATCATTATTATTATTACAGCGCCTGACACGTAGTAGGCGTTTAAAAAATACCATCATCATCATTATTATTACAGTGCCTGGCACAGAATAAGTGCTTAACAAACACCATAAAATAAAAAAGAGAGCATCTATAAAATGGGTACAGGGACTGTGTCCAACCTGATTTGCTGGCATCCACCCTGGGGCTCAGTCCAGTGCCTGGCATGTACTAAGCGCCTAACAAATACCATTGTCATTATTATTATTACAGTGCATGGCACAGAGTAAGCGCTAGACAAATACCATAAAATAAAATAAAAAGAGAGCATCTGTAAAATGGGGACAGGGATTGTGTCCAACCTGATTTGCTGGCACCCATGCTGGGGCTCAGTCCAGTGCCTGGTGCGTAGTAAGTGCTTAACAAATACCATCATCATCATTATTATTACAGTGACTGACTCGTAGTAAGTGCTTAACAAATACCATCATCATTATTATTATTACAGTGCCTGGCACACAATAAGTGCTTAACAAATACCATAAAGTAGTAAAAAAAAAAAAAAGGGAGCATCTGTAAAATGGGTACAGGGACAGTGTCCAACCTGATTTGCTGGCATCCACCCCGGGGCTCAGTCCAGTGCCTGGCACGTAGTAAGCGCCTAACAAATACAATCGTCATTATTATTATTACAGTGCCTGGCACAGAGTAAGTGCTGGATGAATACCATAAAATAAGAAGAGAGCAACTATAAAATGGGGACAGGGATTGTGTCCAACCTGATTTGCCGCCATCCACCCTTCCCGTTGAGGGGGTCGCTCTGACCAGTAGTGACCAGTTTGCTTCCCCCAACAACCCCCGTTGCCTTGGAGACAAAAGGAGAGGACCAATTTTTTACCCCTCTCCTGATTGGCTGCGGGCACTGTCAGTCACCGGAAAACCCGGGCGGCTCAACCGGAGGTGCCTGGGAGGGCGGGAGCACCGATGCCATGGCAACGAGGGACGCCACTCTCTGCTCCATCCTCCCGCTTAACTGCGGGCCTGGGCAGGGCCAGGGAGGGTGAGGGGGTGGGCTCTCCCAGCACCTCTGCAGGCCCTGCACATTGTAACCGCGCTCAACGATAATAATAATGGCATCTGTTAAGTGCTTCCTATGTGCCAGGCACTCTGCTAAGCACTGGGGTGGATACAAGCAAATTAAGTTGGGAACAGCCCGTCCTGCATGGGGATCGCGGGCTTAATCCCTATTTTACAGATGAGGGAACCGGGAAGTCAAGTGACCTGCCCAAGGCGACCCAGCAGACAGGTGGCAGAGACGGGATTGGAACCCATGACCTGCCGACTCCCAGGCCCGCGCTCTATCCGCCGGGCCACGCTGCTGCAGGATGATGGCAAGGGAGGAGCGGACCGAGACGCAAGACGGTGAGTTCGTAGGGTCTCTTCCTACTGGGTCCCCTTTGCCCCCGACTGCGGAAGGGACGGACTGCAGGTGGGGAGGGGGAGGCCTCAGCGGCTCGCTTCTTCCACCTCTTCTTCTCCCAAGCTGGCCAGGATTGATCAGGACCGTACAGAGTGCCCAGGTCGTACTCAAGCAGTCATCTGCGGCTCTCCCGCGCGCTTAGGACGGTGCTCTGCACACAATAATAAATACCATTGTTGATGACGATGGTGATGGGAGATGACCGAGCGACAGTCCGGCTCTATAGACCTTTCGTCTGATCTGGAGCTTAATGCTACATCGCCGCCACACTTTGTCTGACAGACTCCCAAGGGGCGGGCTGGCCTTCGTCGTTTGATTTTTTCCACCTCTTGATCGATCGTTGCATCTCCGGTCAGCACATTGCCTCGCGAACAGAATTCTGTGGCAGCATTTAGCTGTGGATTGACAGATGCAGGTTCTTGGTTGTCTGTGTGGCTTTCCCGGCGCTTGTCTCGTCGCATGCCGGCGAGTCGTTTCCGACCCATGGCGACACCAGGGACGCTTCTCTCCCAGGACGCCCCGCTCTCCATCTGCAATCGTTCTGGTACTGGATCCAGAGAGTTTTCTTCGTCAAAATCCGGAAGAGGTTTACCATTGCCTCCTTCTCGAGTCTCTGTGCTTGACTCTTTCCCGTGCCGCTGCTGCCCGGCGTGGCTGAGTTTCGACTTGTAGCAGATGGCCTTCCACTCCCTAGCCACTGGCCAAGCTAGGAATGGAAGGGACAGGCCTCTGCTTGACTCTCCCTCCGTAGCCGAGACTGGTAGAGTACTGGGAACTCTCCAGGTGCGACCCTGAGAGGGGCTTTCCTGGTGCAGGCTGGTCATCACCTCGGTTTTCTTTAGATTTATCATGAGCCCGTAATCCAAGGCTGATTCGCTCAAGCGGTTTCCAATCGTTCGCACGTGCTCGTGGGTGTGGGCTTCTAAGGCACAGTCATCTTCTTGAATGATCATCTCTGGGTTGTTGGATTATGTTGCCAATCTGTTTTTTGCTCCAAGAGGCCTTCTCTAAGCCCTCATTTCCTCTCCTCCCGCTTCTTTTGGCATCACCCGTGCACTTGGCTGCCTGAGGTTCCTCTCTCCCATGGCCCTGGCAAGTATGGAGGCAACTGTCTAACATTCTTAATGTTCAGTTCACCTCCTCTTTGCCACCATCAGCAAGAACCGCATCCCCCATGTCTGGTCCTGGGTCCAGGGGAGGGTGGGGGGCTGTGCTTGATGTGGAGGGAAATGGGAAGCTAATGGAGATTTTTGAGGAGTGGAGAGGGAGACTGTGAGTGACGGTTCGAGGGAGGTGATTCTTGAAGCCGAGCGTGGTACCAAATGGTGTGGGGAGAGGCTGGAGGGAAAGCAGTCAGGGAGTAGGCCGAGACAATACTCTGCTCTCAATATGAAAATGGCCTAGTGGAAAGAGCACAGGCCAGGGAGTCAGAGGAGCCGGGTTCTAATCCCAGCTCCACCACTTCCCTACTGTGTGACCTTGGGCAAGTCACTTCTCTGTGCCTCAGTTCCCTCATCTGCACAATGGAGAGTCAATCACTGTGTTCCCTCCTACTTGGACTGTGAGCCCCATGTGGAACCTGATTGTCCTGTATCAACCCCAGTGCTTAGTTCAGTGCTTGACACGTAGCAAGCACTTCACAAATAGCACAATTATCAATATACTAATTACAGCAGGGTGGCTAGTAAGAAGCAGCACGTCCTAGTGGACACAGCAAGGGCCAGGGGATCATAAGGCCCTGGGTTCTAATCTGGACTCTGCCACTTGTCTGCTATGAGACCTTGGGCAAATCACTTCACTTCTCCGTGTCTCAATTCCCTCATCTGTAAAATGGGGATTAAGACTGTGAAGCCCCCACGTGGGACATGGGCTGTGTCCAACCCGATTAGCTTGTTTCTACCTTAGTGCTTAGTACCGTGCCTGACATATAGGATGCGTTCAACAAATACCGTAAAAAAAAAAGAAATTTGACAAGAGCTTGGACCAGATTGGTAGCAGTTTTGGGAGAGAGGAATAGATCGATCCAGAAATGTTGCATAACAAGAACTGGGAGTGGACTGAAAGTGAGAGCGGAAAGATATCGAGGGGTTGAGGATGGCACCAAATTTGCAGGGCTCTGGGACAGAGAATGGCGGTGTTATCGACGGAGATGAGAAAGTTAGGAGAAGGCATGGATTTAATCAATCATATGAATTGCGTACCGTGTGCAGAGCCCTGTACTAAGCACTTGTGAGAGAACAATATATCAGAGCTTACAGTGTGGAGGGAAGATGAAGTAGTTTGGTTTTAGATATGTGGAGTTTGAGATGCCGGCTGAACATCCAAGTGAAGATGTCCTGAAGGTGAGAAGCGATAGGAGATTTGTAGGTTGGATGTGGGCTACTCTTGGATACGTACCACTTGTTAGCTGTGTGGCTTTGGGCAAGTTGCTGAACTTCTCTGGGCCTCAGTTACCTCATCTGTAAAATGGGGATGAAGACTGTGAGCCCCACGGGGGACAACCTGGTTACCTTCTATTTACCCCAGCGCGTGGCACAATAGTAAGCGCTTAACAAATACCATCATTATTATTATCATTACCCTTTAAGCACTTGATATCCATCCCACCTTCCGCTCCACAGCACTTATGTACACATCCATAATTCAGTTAGCGTAATGTCTGTCTCCCATTCTAGACTCTAACCTTGTTGTGGGCAGGGAGCCTGTCTACTGAACTCTGTTGTACTAACTCTCCCAAACACTTACTATAGGACTCTGCACACGGTAAGCACTCAATAAATTCCGCTGATGGATTGAGGCAATCAGATATGAAGTCAACTGCGAGGCCTACTAAGAAAAATTGACCACCCATGGTAACTAAACCCCTAATCCCATTTGTCTCATGAGCCAGTAGTTTTGACCTAGAGGTCTGAGAAGCAAAGAAGCCTAACGGAAAAAGCACAGACTTGGGCTATGAGTCAGAAAACCCCAGCATTTAGCAGCCAGGAGACCCCAGTGTTTAGCACTTGGAGTACAGTGAGACTTAATAAATACCACAAACCATGAAGATTTCAAGATTTCACTTATTTTCTATGGAGGAAGAAATAGTGACCACGTACCTTTCCAGAGCATCTAATGAGGCGGCTAAAGTGCATTAGATGGCTTGGAATTGAACTTTCATTTATATTATCATCTGAGGTGGTCCACCTACCAAATGGGGGAAAAAGTTTGTGCTTAAATCTGAAAAGGGAGATTAGTTTTAGCCCAATTGCATAAAGTTTTGCTAAAGTTAGACTTCTTATGTTGTATTTAGTTCAGTTCTCTAAACCTAGGAGGCATTAATTTATCATGACTTTTTAATACAGTGCCTGGCACATAGTAAGTGCTTAACAAATACCACAATTATTTATTATTATTATTCATGTGATCATCCCCTGCACCAGTTACTCTCAAAACCAAGCAGCTCATACCACTTCCTTGTCCTTTTCTATCCCGAAGAACTTAAGTTGGCAGAAATCAATCGAGAGCTGAAGCCAGGCTACCATTCATAAATTTATATTTTTCTTTTTCTGTACAGTTGGCGATGACAAATCTTCAAGAAGCATTTCCTATGGAATTCTTCAAACCAAGGACTTTACACATACAATTTACATTTAGGAAACTTCAAACTGAAAAATATTTTCCGCACTGTTGGAGGTCACAGTATTTTCAGGAAATTGAGTTTCTCCCCTATTCTTTTAAACCATATCGTCTCTGCCGAGAATGATTTAACAAAACTTGACTGAAGGAAAGCTACCGAGTTTCCATTTTCTATTCAGTGCAGTAGATGTTTTGACAGAACATACAACATATTGGAATTTTAAGAGACTCCTTAAGTGCTAAGGCCTTTAGCAATTAACCCTGCCCTCCCTCCCCCCGCAAATTAACATCCTGAGAAGGTACAATTCCAGTAGATATCACATTTCAAATGGAATGAGATTAGCTCTCAACTAAACCATTCCTCAGTGTAACGCCTGAAAGTGGTAACACTTGTATACGGCTGCTCAGATGCCACATTCCTACTTTAATACTTTTTATGGCCCTGAACATGGGAATCCTGGCACCTGAACAGTTCTAGAGAGTAGCTAATGTTAATAAAAGGCACTGGGCTACAGTTTTATTCCTATACAGTCACGTCCACATTTGCATAGATTGCCAACTGGAATTCGAGACGGTTGACGCGGAACGCTCGCTCAGCCTTAGGCGAAGTCTATTCTGTGCAATTTTCAGTTTCCAGACAGGGAAACGGCCCGACTGGGCTGGGCTTCAGAGCCTCACTCAGGTCACCGTTCTTGGCTCAAAGAGCTGCAGGTCAAAGCGGACCCAGACTTCACCCGTGGGAACCTCGTGTAGCAGTAATCGCCTCGTGGTAGGGCCCTTGCTCTCCTGCTCCGTCCGGATTTTGGGCAGTGGAACTTCCGTTCGACCTAAGAAATCTGTCGAGTCAACATTAACAAGGTTAGAAGAGGCCCGCTTCAACTCCACTCCTCGAGACACGGCGGAAGAGAATCAAGGGGACGATTTTATCCACCGTGGCATTTGCTGAGCGCTCCCTGTGTGCGTTCCTTCGTTCGTTCAGTCGAATTTACTGAGCGCTTACTGTGTGCAGAGCACTGTACTAAGTGATTGGGAAAGTACAGTACAATAGAGTTGGCAGACTCATTCCCTGCCCACAGAGGACTTACAACCTAGAGGAGGAAGGGTGTGGAAAATAAAAAACATAATATAACCTGTTGCTCTTCCCATACAACTCTGTAGAAGCGTGGGGGTGGGCAGAATGATTTCCTTTTAGTGCTGAGGGAACCAGAGCTGCGATATTTAAGGGATCTTCCTCAGGACACACAAGAGGAAGGGTGACCAGGGCTGCACATATTGCACTTCTGGCATTTCACTGGTCTTCCCTTTTTACCTCACAGAGATATTCATTTTACAACTAGTGGATGCAATGTTTCAGATGGGATTTGGTGGGGAACTGCTCCACCTTTGTTTAAGTAGAGACCTAAATAATAATTTAAACCCAGAGTCCTAAACGTAGGCTGCCAATGGTCAAATTGAGTAGCGGTGTGGCATAGTGAAAAGAGCACAAGTCTGGGAGTCAGAGGACCTGGGTTCTAATTCTGGCTCCATTTGTCTGATGCGTGACCCTGGGCAAGGCACTTAACTTCTCTGTGCCTCAGTTACCACATCTGTAAAATGGGGATTAAGACTGTGAGCCTATGTGGGGCAGGGACTGTGTTCAACCCAATTATCTTGTATCTATCCTAGTGCTTGGTATAGTGTCTGGCAGATAGTAAATGCTTAACAAATACCATGGGAAAGAAAAATCATGGGCAAAACAACTCAGGCGCTTCTCCCTGCCAAGCCCTGAGAGGCAGTGTGGTCTAGTGGAAAGAGTACAGGCCTACGAGTCACAGGACGTGGGTTATAATCATTGTAGGCAGGGAATGTGTCTGTTTATTATTCTACTGTACACTACCCAAGCGCTCAGTAGAGTGTTTTGCACTCACTAAGCGCTCAATAAATATGACTAACTGAATGAATGAAGGAATTGTTCGCTGAATGACCTTAGAAAAGTCAGGTAACTTCTCTGTGTCTCACTTTCCTCAACTGTAAAATGGGGATTAAATCCTACTCCTTCCTACTTAGGCTGTGAGCCCCGTGTGGGAGAGGGACAGTGTCCAACTTGATAAACCTGTATCTACCCCAGTGCTTACAACAGTAAGCACCCTCCCCCAAAAAAACCTAGTCCTTCTCCAAAAACCCTTTAACTCAATCAACTGGTGGATTTGAATTATCTTGAATCTCTGATGATTGAACTTTGTTGTGTTTTCACACTGATTGGTTTAAGTTAGATGAGTTTTTCCTTGCCTATGGGTGAGAAAGAGAGAGAGTACAGGTTCGGCAGGGAGAAGGGCGCAAAGTGACTTCCATTTCTAAGTCAGGATTTCCCGGTAGCCAGGCCTTCTGAGAAACGGGAATGAGGATTGGGAGACTGCGGCTGGGGCAACGGCACACGCGGGCTAAATGGTAGGAGAGTCTCTAGGCCCGAAGCCAAGAGCGTGGTCCATTTTACCGTCAGGTGAAAACTGGTCCCGGTCAAATATGGTGAGGCACAACACGTCCTGATACAGATCCTTAATGAAGAACTGGCAGTTAAAATTCCACTTGGGATTTAACGTGTCCTGAAGGGTTCTCGTAGTGTAGCTCTGGGACCCCATGCTGATTTCACAGTATGGATTGCTTTTCCCTAAACAAAACACAAGAGAAGCATGTAATTCCTTTATGTTATTGATCGTTTATATTCACGTCTCGTCTCCCCCTCCACAATGGAAGCTCGTTGTGGGCGGGAAACCTGTCTACCAATTCTGTGGTCGTGAACTCTCCCAAGCGTGTAGTACAGTGCTCTGCACACAGTAAGCACTCAATAAATACCACTGCTTGATTGACCATTTGTGAAGCGTGCTACATTCGACGGGCACTTGATGACCGGCAAAGCTTGACAAATTCAAGGTGTTATTTTACCAACCCAAAGGCAGGGAGCATTCAAGTCATTAGATGAATTGAGGCCACTTGATGTGCTTATGAAAGCACATTAATTCTAACTCACTTCCTTTGACTATGTCTGCTACTCTTCTCTGTTGTAGTGTACTCTCCAAAGTGCTTAATACAATGCTCTGCACACATTAATTGCTCAATAAATACCTCTGATTGACTGAATGGTTATCAAGCTCCTACCATTTTCGGCACACTCTCTTAGCTGCTTTGGGGGATTACAAAGGAATTAGAAGACAAGGTTTCTGCCCTCAATGCCCTTAAAGGAAGAATAAGTCAAACAAAAGAATATTAAAAAGGTAAATTTCTGGCAAAACAGATATTCATTGAGAAACTTTCAGGGTAGATGGAAGTGACTGGAGTCAGGCGAGAGGGCTTCAAGGTAAAGGTGAGTTTTCAGTGGTGTTCGGAAGGAGGGGGGAAAAGATGACTTTGTAATATTAATGATAATGATGGCATTTTAAGTGCTTACTGTATATCAAACACTGCTCTAAGGACTATGGTACATCCAAATTAATCAGGTTGGCCAGAATCCCTGTCCCACATGAAGCTCACAGTCCAGTATAACAGAGAGAAGAGTCCAGGTTTGGGGACAACATAGGCTCAAGCTTAGAAGCAGGAGCCGATAAAGAAAATGTGGTGGTTGTTTGGCTGGCAAGGAGTATAGATCCAGGGTGCGGAGGGAGCTGACGGCAGGAGATAGAGGGGCACCAATTGGTAGAGAGCTCTTGGAAGTTCTCGATTAGGAATCCGCCCAGGTCTACTACAGTGTGGGCAGTGTGTGCTTGCAGAACCCCCGGTTAAAGAAAAGTCAGGTCACGGCACTCACTGCGTGTCTGACGCACTCACTGCGTGTCTGACGCACTACGCGTGTGCTCAGACACTGCTTCCGACCCCTCGGCCCGCTGAATCCATACAGACACACGTTGTCAGAGGAACATTTCCTATTGCTGCTGCATGCACTCTAGCCGGAGCACTTTTTCTGGAAAGCTGGGTGGCTTAATTTGATTTACTAGGCCTTCGGAGCCATTGGAAGATTTTTGAAAGCCACCGTAGAACAGAGCTTGAAGCAGACTGCCCTTCAATTCATCAATCATTCAATCAATGGTTACTTACTGTGTGCACAGCACTGTACTGAACGCTCAGGGGACTGTGATATGTGAGTTGGTGGACACGATCCCTGCCCAGTCTAATGCTAGGGATGGGGAGGGGAGGAGAAGAGAATATATGGAGAGGCTGAGGAAGAAGCTACTTCTGTAACCCGTGCATGAGGTCATGTGGGATGGAAGAGGGTATGATTCCCATTTATCTAGGGAACTGGGAAAATAAAGGAGCTAGGGAACGGAATGGAGCTGGCTTAGGGGGAAAGACAGAAAGCTCTCGGTTTTAAATCTCTTTTGTTTTTAGGCGCTGAAAGAACATTCACATGGAGAATTGCTGACATCAGTAGGAAGCCCAAGATGGTCAGAATAGGTTTGAAGACTGCAGAGCACCATACTAAGCGCTGGGGAAGAGGATATACAGAGGGAATAGGCATGGACCCTGTCCCTCGAGGGACTGGCATGGTTCAGCGGGAAATCCTCTGTGAATACCTGATGAGTGGAACCACTTGAGCCCCTTGGGGAGTGAGAGCGGGCGAGGAGAGTAGCTGGCTTCTGGCTGAGCCAACAGCGGTGTCCACAACTGGGTGGAGGTTGGGTCAGCACGACCAGTTGGAGAAGAGGAAAATAGAGAGGGGACAGAAAGTACGTCACTGACCAAATCTTGTGAGTGTCCAGAAGCGGAACCACTGAAGAAGCCGGGAGGTTTACGCTATTGGCATTAGCAAGCACATGTCCAGCGAGAGGTGAGGTTATAAATTAGATTGCAGCAGGGGGTTGGGAGGGGTGGTTCAAGAAAAATGTTGGTAAGGTAATGGATAAAGCAAATATAAATGACTTAGCTAAGATTCAAGTAAAATTTTTACCATTGGGTTTACAGGCTTTTAATTCTGTTGCTTCAATAACGTGGACCATCAGACGTCCTATTCCCGAAGTCTTTTGAGAGCGAGCTGCAAAAGGGAGAATTGTGGCTATATAAATAAGGACGGCAAAGAGATAGAAGGCAGCCGCTACTGTCTGTCTTGTTTTATTCAATATTTAGCTAGTGAAATCTCATGCATTAGAATTATACCTGCATTCCTAAGGGTGGGATTGGCCGTAATGCTTTTCACCTCCAAATTACTTAGAAATATAAAATAAATTTCGATCCCCAATACCCTTTGGAATGCCTTTCAAGTCTGAATCCTAAGTGGGGTTTTTTAAGGTTTCATTAATAATAATAATTTTTTCTTTTCTTATGCTGTTGAATCATCTCCGACCCATAGCGACCTAATAATAACAATTATAATAATAATGATATTTGTTAGGTGATTACTATGTGTTAAGTACTGTTCTAAGCACTGGGGTGGATCAGTTAATCAGGTCCCATATGGGGCTCACAGTCTAAGTAGGAGAGAGAACAGCTGTTCCCCTTTTACAGATGAGGGAACTGGGGCCCAGAGAAGTGAAGTGACTTGCCCAAGGTCCCACAGCAAACAAATGGCAGAGCCAGGATGAGAAGCCAGGTTCTTCGAACATCCAGGCCCGTGCTCTACCCATTAGACAACACTGCTTCTGGAGTATCTCGGAGTTAGAGAGATGGGTGGGGCAGGAAATGCAGTTACGTTTTCCCATTGCTGACTTTTCCCTGACCTGTAACCGAGCTACCTGAACCTCAGTCTCTCTTTAGTCACTTCCAGCAGTCAGGAAACACCAACGTTAAACACCACAGTTTTTGCAGTTGGTACCTTGATAAGCTTTTTCGCGTTTTTTCTTCTCTGTCTCAATGTACTGCTCAGATGCACCTTTAATTTTCTGGACCCAGGCCGTCCTGCAAGAGTTAAATACTTATCGATCAATCAGTCGAGGGTATTTATTGAGCGCTTACTATGTGCAGAGCTCTATACTAAGTAAATATTTACGTCTTTTTGTCACTGAACGTCACTCTTGGGTTCAAATATCCAAAGTCATCAGTTCTTCCAAATCAGCATGGCCACGGCCACCAACCTCTCATCTCCTCTAGGCTGTTGCGGGCAGGTAATTCCCGCTGTATTGCTAATTCCTTGTACTCTCCCAAGCGCTTAGTACAGTGATCTGCACGAAGTAAGCGCTCGCTAAATACCATTGATTGATTAATTGCACACAGTAAACGCTCTATAAATACCACTGAATGAATGAATTACCGGGTTCTTGGTTAGGGTGGAGGGAAAATAAAACTCTTTCCTTTTAGTCATTTCCGCTAAACCCCCCTGGAACCAAAGTCAAAGTTCTTTCTTTATATTTCTTAACTCTTGATCTGATTATTTTTATCAGGGGTTGAGAGGCCACGCCTTGAGCATCAGATATGGCTCTTCTTGGAACTGAATGTGGCTCGAGTAGAGTCACCCACCCACAGACAGGGCAGTGTGAGGAGGGGGCCGTTAACTTTGCTCCCACGGCGTGAATGCAAGCAGCCGGACAGGTAGGCGTTGGTCTGTCCCGCTCCTAGAGGCCAAAAAGGAGCCAAGATGGCAGCCCCAGGCTTCCCTGCATGGCAGGGGAAGCGAGAATGGCTTTCAGTCCCTCAGACCACCACGTGACCAGCAGCGAGCGGCATCCTGGCCACGGTGGGCCAGCCGAGCTGGACGGTGGACCACTTCCACAAGACGCACACTGGGGGAAGAACAGCCTACGGGAGCACTGAAAGAGCCTGAGGCTGGGCTGTTGGGCCACCCGTCCCCCTTCTCCCCGGTTCTCTGCTCATCCCCTCCATTTTCCCATCCCCCACGGGCCGCAACAGCTTGCCCTATGATGTTATCCTATTGTGCGGTGCACAGCAAGATGGAATGGAGTCACGTATCAGGCGGGGGCCATAGATATTATGGCTCTTGAAACACCGAGTGCTCAAAAGCTCCATTTCGTTTGGCTCTTCTGTGTGAAAAGGTGGCCGAACCACGATCTGGATTATTAATATTCAAATCCATTTCAACAAAAATAGCCCCTTCTCCTAACAACATGACCTGCAGCTAAACCCATGAGCTAATCGTTCTGACGAATAACCTAAGAAAGGAGAGACGCAACACAGAAAAGACATAATTCCTGTAGAGATTAGAGGTGGGAGGGATAGATGGCAGAAAGCTTCCCCAGTTAACAGGGCTTAGAGAGGGAAAGGCTTTTGATCTCTTTAATTGTAGATTCTGTGGGAAGACCAGACAGAAACAGGGCTCAGGAAACCTCAGCCTGGGTGCTGGAAAAGGGAGAGTGATTCTTCTACAATCTCTCATATTCGTCTTTGACAGGGCTGAGGAAAGCAGGGGGGAAAACTTGACAGTACAGCAGGAATATGAAGATGTTATTCCAGAGAAGAAATGTATAAAATGATTTTTCAAACAAACCTCCTGCACATATGGGCTATTTTTAGTCAGAAGGCTAGCTCTTAGATCACACGTTTTGACAAGACAGAGACAACTTGTATTAAAATGTTCCATATGGAGAACTCTCTATAATGGGACACCTTGTCCATGTAATTCTGGAAAAAAGAAAAAAAACACCCACCACAGTTCTGAAAGGGCATAAGAGGAAGTAGTTCTGCTTCCTTTACAATGTGCAGAAACCCAAGTTTAAACCTGATTCACGGTACTAAACTTTGACTTGTTTTTGCTTCTCCAGGTCTCCCCCTGGCCCTGGAGAGGAACGATTCTCTGTTTTCCACAGTCAGGGCTCACCTCTCATTAATGTTGTCTGTTCTCAGGGTGTAGACTCGATCGATGTGGGAGATGTGGAAGATAGGCTCATCGCTGGAAGGGTCTGTTGGTAGTTTGACCAAGACTTCGTTCAGGAAAATAGGCTGGAAGGATTGTGGCCACAACAGAATTTGGGATCGTGAGCTATAAGAAGTCACTCCTCTCAAACACAAAAGCCCCTTATCTAGGTTGGCGGGCCAAAAAATACAGATTTCAGATCTTTAAAATGATGATGACGATGGTGACGGTAGTTGTTAAGCGCTGGGGTAGATACAAGATAATCAGGTTGTCCCACATGGGGCTCACGGTCTTAACCCTCATTTTACAGCAGCGTGGCCTAGTGGAAAGAGCATTGGCCTGGGGGTTAGAGGATCTAGGTTCCAGTCCTGGATCTGCCAGTTGCCTGCCGGGTGACCTTGGTCAAGTCACTTAAGAAACTGTGCCTCAGTTTCCTCATCTGTAAAATGGGATTCAATACTTGTCCTCCCCCACCTGTCCATGTGGGATAGGGATGGTGTGTCACCTGATTAACTTGATCTACCTCAGTGCTTAGAACAGTCCTTGACACAGAGTAAGTGCTTAACAAATACAATAATGATAATAATGACAATATCCTTTACCAAAGGAGAGCAAATAAGTTTGTAATAAACACTGTAATAAACATAAACGCTGAGCCGCATCGCTGTCCCACATCACTTGACCAATGACCTCTCATTTCAGGACTGAGGTTTAAACTGTAGGGGTCACTCACCAGAGCTACCAAGCTGGGTTCTTCCAAATATCCTGACGTTCATTTCCCAGTCTCCCTCTCCCCTAATAATAATAATCTAATTGTGGTTTTTGTTAAGTGCTTACTATTTGCCAAGCTCTGTCCTAAGTGATGGGGTAGATACAAGACAGTCAGGTCTCACATGGGGCTCACAGTCTAAATACGAGGGAGACCAGGGATTGAATCCCCATCCTGAAGATGAGGTAACTGAGGCACAGAGAAGTGAAGCGACTTGCCCACGGTTAGGCAGCAGACAAGTGGTGGATTCGGGATTAGAACCCAGGTCCTCTGACTCCCAGGCCCATAGTCTTTCTGTTAGGCCATCCTGCTCCTGTTACATTCCCCTCATGTTCTCCTTTCCATCCAGACAACCCCTAGCCGCCGAGTTCCAGTTCTTTCTGACCAGTCTCTACCCTGCTTCTGGGAACTCCCAGTTTGGGCTGGATAAGCAGGAAGGGAATTTATCCCAATACTATACTTGGCCCCGCCCCACTTAAACCCCCAGTGACAGTGGCAGGGCTTGTTTATAGGACCCTGCTTTTCCCTTTTCCCACAGAAGTTGGCTGAAGAATCAGGCTTATTAAAAGACCCAGAAATGACAGGGTTTCACTTATCCCCATGCCTATTTCACCAGAAAACCTGAGGAAATGCTTGGGGAATGGGGATCATTAGGCTGGAGGAAGGGAAGAGATTTATGAATGGTGGGAGGTGCAGGAGGAACATTCCGGAGCCATACCATGGCAATCTATGATTCCCTGATGTTGTAATCATTATAAACAAATTACTCACCGTTTTGTACATTTTAAATTGGGAGTTGGATTTGGAGCTAAAAAGTTTCTCAGAGCCCGAAGAGACAGCAAACTGCTTGACCATATAGGTAAGAAGCAGAAAATCGTTGAAGAGGAATCCATACAGTTCTTTATTGCTCTTCGTCTTGTACAACTTTCCACTGTGCAGAAGCTTCCGGGGTCCCAGGCAATTGGTGAGTGAGTTGAAAATGAGTTGCTAAGAGACAAAGTACATCAAATATCATTTGGATTTCCAAGTGATACATTTAATGCCCTCAGAAAGTCTTGTTCTTTGGGTGGGTAAAATGATTGAAATGGGTTTTCTTCAAGAGGGAACCAGATGTAAACTAGAGCCTCCTGTCATTTTTAAATTCTATATCAAACGATTGCAATTCTGGGATTATTATGGGATTTGTTCAAGGCCTATTATGTGTCAAGCACCGTTCTACATGCTGAGATAGATACAAGAAAATTAGGTTAGACACCATCGCTGTCCCACACAGCGCTCAAGGTCTAAATCGGAGGGAGAAGGCTTTAATCCCCATTTCAAAGATGAGGTAACTGAGGCACAGATTTGGCCAGCAGGAAACTGGTGGAGCCAGGATTGGCACTCGGCTCCTCTGCCTCCCAGGCCTGTACTCTTTCCACTAGACCACACTACCTCTTGTCCTTTTTAATTCTTCTTCATTACTGCCTCCCAATTCTTCTTAATTACTGAATTATGGAAAATTACATCAGCAAATTAGACTATCCATCCAATGTAATGACAGAAACAGAATCTTACTTATCAAGACCCACTGCCCTCTTTTTTACAGAAAGGGAGAATGTTGCTCAGAGAGGTTAAGTTGACCTAATGGACAATTACGGTTTGACACAGTCAAAGCAATGTGACAACTGGGGCTAATATCATCCTTAACAGTTTCCTTTCTTGACTGTATGAAGCAACACTTCATGTTATAATAACAACAGTAATTGTATTTTTTAAGCGCTTACTATGTACCAAGCCCTGTATTAAGCACTGGGGTGGACACAAGCAAATCGGGTTGGAAACGGTCCCTGTCCCACATAGGGCTCACAGTCTCAATCCCCATTTTACAGATGAGGGAACTGAGGCACAGAGTGAATTAACTTGCCCAAGGTGACACAGCAGACATGTGACGGAGCTGGGATTAGAAGCCATGATTTTCTGACTCCCGGGCCTGTGCTCTATCCACTACACCATGCCGCTTCCCCAGTAGCCCTGCATTAGCCTCCCTCCTCTACACTGTCAGCTCCTTGTAGGCAGGGAACGAGTCTATTCATTCTGTTGTGTTGGTCTCCCAAGTGCTTAGCACAGTGCTGTGAACACAGAAACCTCTCCATAAATACCACCAATCAATTGACTGATTGATTCCTGAGGCTCCCTGCCTCCAAAGTCACTCCCGTGGTGGAAATGGATTTCCCGGGTGAGGTAACTGTCTACTAGGCCAGGCTTGCCCTCATTTACCTCAGCAAGTCCTTCACACTGGATGTGGGTCTGGGCCCACTCGAGGCGTTCCGAGTTTTCTTTCTCGCGCACTCCCTCGTTGACCTGAGAGCAGAGCTCCTCTGCCCGCTCCAGGGCAAGTTTCAGAGAAGAATGGTCTACGTGATTTTCCGGTGTGTTTTCTAGAATCTGGTAATGGACAGGGAGGTGGGTTTTAATCACACCACAAAATAGATGTTTATATACAAAAACAGTAACCCCCCCTCCGAAAACACACACACATTGGCAATAATTTCTGTACAAAAAAATGTCCAAGACTTGAATGCGTATAAAATCTTGGACAGAAACAGCAACCCACTGCCATCTCTTGGTGCTAAGTTACATTGCACACTTTTTAAAAAATTGGTATTTGTTCAGCGCTTACTATGTGCCAGGCACTGTACTAAGCACTGGGGTAGAAACAAGCTAATTGGGTTGAACACAGTCCCTGTTCCACATGGGACTCACAGTCATTTTAAAGATGAAGTAACTGAAGCCCGGAGAAGTTAAGTGACTTGTCCGAGATCACACAGCAGACAAGTGGCGGAGCTGGGATTAGAACCCAGATCCTTCTGCCTCCCAGGCCCATACTCTATCTACTAAGTCATGTTCCTTCTCACTTATTCCTAGTTATTCATTTCTCCCCAACGCTTTCGGCTCTCTCTTCAAAATATTATTCTAGTACAGAGTCTTTCAACGAGACACCTCAACGCCAACCCCCACTCCCCACTCCCACACACAAAATCCTTAATTACCCACCTAAGAGAAAGGTAGAGTTATTATCAACGCCTTCTCTAGGTAGAAAAATACACCCTGTTTTTTTTCCCTGGGCCACAAAGCAAGTCAGTTGAAGATCTGGGAAGGGAAGCCAGGAAGGCAAATGCCACACGATAGAGCACATTCTCCTGGCCCACCATTCCATCGGCACAGCTTAAAGAACCGGTACTTCATCACACAAATAAGTACTCACACTTTTAATGAGAAGTGGATAGCGGGTTATTCTCTGCATAGGCTTCAGCAAGAAGCTGGAGAGCGGCATTCCTTTACAGCGAGGGTCAGAGGCCAATTTCTGCGGTATAACCCGGAGATTTCACAGGGTTATTTATTCAATCGGAGTTATTGAGTGCTTACTGTGGGTCATATGGGTTATGACATCACTAATCGAAGAAATAAAAAGCTATCACCTCATAGCCATGACTCACTGTTCCTTTACAGAGATCAAAGGATCTGTGTGGTCAAGAAACGAAGGCTGTCAAACACTCTTTGGTTTAGCTCCCTGTTTGCATACCCCTTGGCAAAAGGTGTCCTCCCCTGGCTGCTGCTTCTGGAGCAGAGCACCCTTGCCCCTAAGGGCTAAGGAGGGAGGGTGGGCTCAAGGTCAAACCCCCAGTCTTTTACAATCAAAAATCTGGTCCACCAGCATACTGAAGGGGGATGAAAAATTTATTTCAGAGGAGGAGAGAGAGGGATCGTCTTGATATACCAAACAAGCTCTTAAGTTGCCGTGGTAAACCAATTTTGGAGTCGTTTGCTTTTAAAGTGAGGCTATAAAGGGGTAACGCGTATTAGCGTGTCCAAACGCTCAGAGCCGAAGAGATATAAGCGATAGGAAATGAAGTAGTGTTGTTTTTAAAGAAAGGGATAAACTGGGAATCTCTTTTTTATCTTCTCTTTGAAGGATTTCCTGGGTACTTGGTTTGAGCGTGGTTACAGCGACGATCCTTTATGTTCTTCTGGCCCAGTGATACAAACAAGATAAATGAACCCCAGGGCAGGGAACGTGTCTGCCAACTCTTTAATACTTTACTCTCCCAAGCGCTTAGTACAGTGCTCTGCACACAGTAAGCGCTCAGTAAATATGATTGATTCATTAATTGGTGACTTTTGGAGAAACAGAGGAGGGGGAGTGAGGGGGGAGGCATTGGCAGAAGTGGGATGAGCGCATGTACATACTCTAGGGATTGGTAAAATTTGCGGCTGGCCAGAGATAGCTGAAATCCTAGCTATTTGGAAGGAGAAGGAAAATGACAGTGCCATGCTCCAAGGAGATGGCGCCCGGGGCACAGACCTTTAAGAATTCTTTGAACTCTGCTTCTTCGTCAGTTTTCTGTTGCAGCAAGGTTGCTCCACTGAGCTGACAGCTGCAGAATCTGATGTAGGCCTGCATGTGAGACAGCTCTGCAGCCAGGATGTCCCCAATCATCTGCACGGGCATTTTCTCTCCCCCGGTTTTCTTCCGCACGCGCAAAGCTCTAGGGAAAAAAAAACAACCCAAAAAACCCGATGTTTCTTATTTCTCTGCCTGGATTTCTCCATGAACCCACAGAACCTTGACTTGGGTAGCAATCCTCCAGCGTGTGTTCCTCAAAAAGCGGCATGGCCTAGTGGAAAGATCATGGCCCAGGAGTCAGAAGGACCTGGGTTCTAATCCTGGCTTTCCCCGTTTGCCTGCTGTGTGACCTTGGGCAAGTCACATCCATCACTTCTCTGTTTCTCAGTTACCTCATTTATAAAACGGGGATTGAGACTGTGAGCCCCATGTGGGACATGGACTGTGTCCAACCTGATTACCTTGTATCTACCCCTGCGCTTAGAACAGTGCCTGGCATATAGTAAGCACTTAATGAGTGCTATTTTTTTTAAAAAAAAGGGAGTTTCTGGTGTGGCTTCTATCGGCCTACCTAGAGTCAAAAGCAATCTATCCCCCTCCTTGCTCCCATGTAGCGAAAGCATGAAATTCTCAGAAACAGATTGACAGTAAACATTTTTATGCCACCAGAAAGTTTCATGAAAATGTGCCTCGGTTTTCATTTTAGAATTCTTGGCTATACAAGATATTGCCTTCGTCTGAGGATTCTTTTGAGCATTGTTTCTGAGAATGACACTCTCCCTCCCTCTAAGATTATGAGCCCACTTTGGGATTGGGTTGATGCCTGATGTGACTAGCTTCTATCTACCTTATTACTTATGTACACCAAATATTTACCAAATTCCACACCGATAATAATCATTCATCCCAAATCGCCTCACCCTGCGGTTGACAGTAATAATGTGGTATCTGTTAAGCGCTTACTGAGTGCCAAGGCAATTTCTGCAGAGCGCTGCCCGGGAAAAGCGAGAGGTGCTGGGCCGGGGATCTCGGTGGCTGAGGTGTGTGGGGATGGAAGAGAGAAGGAAGAGTCGGGTGAAGAGAGATGGTGCCACCAGGACACGGTGCCAGCAGGAGAGGTTGCCATCTCCCTTCACCCACTCTCTATACGTCTCGGAAAGCTGACGGGGCTGAGAGGAAGGTGCTCACCTGAACTGCTCCACTCCTAAGGCAATGTTTTGTACCGTGCCTGAAGGGAGAGTGCAGTGACTTAGGGGACTATGTTACGGATCAGGTTTTACAACATAAATTCTCATTTTAAGCAGATGCCCACGGCCACTAAGGAGGAAGGATAGACTAGGACAGAACACATATAGCAACTGCTGCAGAAAGTGAGCAGGGAATTTTCGATGAAACTAAATTCTGGCATGAATGAATGAAACCACATTTTGGCAACTTTTCATTGTTTGCCACCTAAAAATTAAACGAAGGCACTTGTAAAATTGTTAGCCAACTGGTTACGCATTTAATGATGATGATGTTGGTATTTGTTAAGTGCTTACTATGTGCAGAGCACTGTTCTAAGTGCTGGGGTAGATATGGTGAAATCAGGTTGTCCCACGTGAGGCTCACAGTCTTCATCCCCATTTTACAGATGAGGGAACTGAGGCCCAGAGAAGTTAAGTGACTTGCCCACAGTCACACAGCTGCCAAGTGGCAGAGCTGGGATTCAAACCCACGACCTCTGACTCCCAAGCCCAGGCTCTTTCCACTGAGCCACGCGGCAGTACGGGTTTCTCTGCAGACCTGGAACTTCAAGTCAAGACTGTGAGCTGGCCAACCTGATTATCTTGTCTCTCTACCCCCCAGTGTTTAGAACAGTGTTTGACAGATAGAAAGCATTTAACAAATACCACAATTAGTAGTATTATTATTTGCTTCAGTCAGACTGTTGCCATTATTAAGAAATGATTCATTCGTTTTTGACCTAGTGCCTGCCTTATATAGCACACTGTATTTTTCCAAATCAATCTTTTCAGAACCAAATGCAAAACCAATTTGTCTCTGACCAGACTCATTATTTTTTAAACAAGTAACACTAACATTTTGTAGCTTCTGGGTGTTTTATTTATCAAAAATAGAAGATTAAGAAATGGGAAATGAGATTGAAGTTCCTTTCAATAAACAGAAAGCATGGCTTAGAAGAAAAAACATGGGACTGGGGAGTCAGAAGACTTGGGTTCTAATCCCAGCTCTGCCTCTGGCCTGCTGTAGGGCCTTGGGTAAATCACTTACTTCTTTGGGCCTCAGTTTCCTCAACTGTAAAATGAGGGTAAGCTTACATTATGAGCCCATGTAGGACTGAGACAGTGATCTGATTATCTTATATCTACCCCAGGGCTTAACAAATGCCATGATCATTATCAGTACTATTACTATTATGGTTAATAATAACGAAACAAAACCCAGAATCTTTCATTTTAGAGAATGATGATCAGATTTATTCATTTGATTGTATTTATTGAGCTCTTTCTGTGTGCTAAGCACTTGGGGGAGTACAATACAACAATAAACAAGCACATTCCCTACCCACAACAAGCTTACAGTCTAGAGGGGGATGATTTTGATTTCAGCAGGACAGTACCAAAATTTGAGGGTCTGCCTTGCCACCCCTTCTGTTTTTTCAGATGTGATACAGAAGGGAGGGCAAATTGGGGAAATGATGGCTTAGTTGAGGAAGGTCTCCTGAAAGAGCTATCATTTTTGTAAGGTTTTGAAGATGAGGAGAGTGGTGGTCTGTTGAATATGAAGGAGGAGGGAATTCCTGGCAAGAGGGAGCATGCGGACAAGAGGTCAGAGGTGAGCAGATGAGATTTTTATCTCCCCAAAAGTATGAAGTGTAGGAGGTTCTAGTTTCTTTCCTCCTCTTTCCTCTTTTTCCCATTTCTCCCATGATCCCCCTTTCCCCTTATCCCTTTGTCTTCTCTCCCTGTCCTCTTTGCCCCATTCCCTGACCCTCCTCTGCCTAACCAAAATGACCAGATTCTGAAGGGGAAATTAAATACTGGGTACTTATTACTCACTTGAGCAACTTTGTGTTTGACATAATGAGCTCTTTCCAGTTCACAAAGATGAGTGCCATTTCTCCTTCAGTAAGAGAACCTGACTCAGCCATTGGTTTCTGGAAAACCTGGAGACAAATACAGTTTGTCAAATATTAATCAACCAATCAATCAGTGGCATATTTTGAGCACCTAATGTGGGCGGAGCGCTGAACTAAGTACACGGGAGAGCACTATATTACAGAGTTGATAGACAAACTTGACCTCAAGGAGCTTACAGTCCAGACGGGGAGAGCAAATTAAAAAAAAAAAATGATCCAGGCAGCAGAGTGACGTATAGACTGGGGTTGGGAGAGACTGATGCAGTAGTCAAGAAGGATATTAAAAGAGCTTGGACCAGCATAGGAAAAGCTGAGATAGAGAGGAAGGAGATGATTCTATCAATTCTATTGATGTTATGAAGGAAGCACCAACAGGATTTGGTGACAGATTGAATATGTGGACTGAATGAGAAAGAAGAGTCAAAGATAATGCCAAGGTTGGAGGCTTGCGAGATGGGGAAGTTGGTAATGTTGTCTACAGTGATAGGGAAGTCGGTGGGAGGACAGGGCTTGGGTGGGAAGATGAAGAGTTTTGTTTTGTTCAAGTTAAGTTAGAGGTGTCGGCAGGACATCCAAGAAGAGATGTCCTATAGGCAGAAGGAGATGCAAGACAGCAAAGACTATGAGAGGTCTAGCTGTAGAGGCGGATTTGGGAATCATCTGCGTGAGATGGGAGTCAAAGCTATGGGAGTGAATTAGTTTCCATGGGAACAGGAGTAGAGAGAGAAGAGAAAGGAAGGGAGGCAGAGGAGGAGCTGGGAAAAGATACAGAGAAGGAGGAGCCCGAGAGACAGAAGGGGAACCAGGAGAGGGCATCCTCGGTGAAGTTACGGTTAGATAATGTTTCCAGGAGAATGGGGTGGTCCACAGTGTTGAAGGCAACTGAAAGGTTGAGGGGTATTAGGATGAAGCCAAAGCCATTTGATCTGTAAGAAGGAGGTCATCGGTGACTTCAGAGAGGGAGTTATTGTGGAGTGAAGGAGGAGGAAACCAGAATGCAGGGGGTCATGAAGAGAACTGGAGGAGAGGAAGTGGAGGCAGCGGGTGTAGACAACTCACTCAGAGAATCTGGAGGGGAAGGGGAAGAAGGAGATGGGGTGAGGGTATTATGGGGTCAAGGGAGGGGGTTTTTAGGATAAGGGATACATAGGCATGTTTGAAAGTGTGGGGAAGGAGCCATGGGAGAATGAGTGGTTGAAGAGACAGCAGGCAGGGAAGAAGGGAGAGGGTAAGTATTTTAATAAGGTGCGAAGGAATTGGGTTGGAGGCGTAGGTGGGAAGGGGTAGATTTCAAGAGGTGTTAGTAAATATTTGTAGTCATTCCAGTATGACATTTAAAACTAAGGAAACAGTAAAGATCTCTAAACAAACAAAAGGAAACAGCATGGTCTAATGGATAAAGTCTGGGCCTGGGAGCCAGAGGACCTTCTAATCCTGGCTCCATCACTTACCTGCTCTGTATCCTTGGGCAAGTCACTTCACTTCTCAGTGTCTCAGTCTCTTCAGCTGCAAGATGGGGAGTCAACACCTGATCTCACTCCTACTTGGGCTGGGAGGCCCATGTGGGACAGGGACTGTATTTAGGCCTGATTACCTTGTAGCTGCCCAGCACTTAGAAAAGTGTTGATGCAGAGTAAGTGCTTAATAAATACCATTACAAAAACACTATTTTAAGATGCCAGCCTACATACTCATTTTTTTTTCTTTTTACCCCTCTGGGTTTAACTTTCATGTCCCTTTCTTTATAAACTCCCATGCTGATGACTTAAACGGTTCTTTCACCATTTAATATGTGGACAACTGAAATACTCCTAGATGAGATACTGTGAAAGAATAAGAGCATCATATGCTGAAATGTTCAGTTCTGGAGAGAGATCAGTTCAAGAGAAACTACGTTTGGTTTGACGGACAATCTGAAATTTGCTAAGGATAGCAAATGGCAATTCAACATCCTGAAATAAGGCCATCTTGGCCTAGAAAGTTGAAGGGCCAGAAGCAAAAACAGGTCAGGAGGCATTAGGAGAGCATGGTAAAGTAATCAACAACCCTCTTCATGCTAGCAACAGGAAAAGTGTCATAAAGGCTCAAGGATCAATTTCAACATCTGGATATCAATCTGAAACTAAAGCTGAGGAATCAACTTTCAAAATCAAGAAACTCTTGCCAGATTTCCCCAACTTCCTGGTTTTGTCTAGGCCAGAGGTATCCCGTTAAAGCATTTTCCAGTACTTGTATTTCCAATCCCTGCCTTGGCAGAGTGGTGCAGAGAAGAAACACAATGAAAAAACCTAAAAAGGCTGACTAAATATTTTGAAAGCTTGAAAATGGTTCTGATTTTCCCCAAAAGAGGAGAAAAGGGTTTTCATTTCTTGCTGCAAGTAAACGTCTCCTTCCATAATGTCTTACCAGTTCTGTTTACAGCCTTGGTCAGATCATCTTGATGCCTTAGTTGTAAATATTATTCTGCTTTTTTTAAATTTTTTTTATGATATTTGTTAAGTGCCAGGCACTGTACTAAACCCTGAGGTAGATCCAAGCTAATGAGTTTGTACAGTCCCTGTCCCTCTTAGGACTCACAATCTTAACCCCCATTTTACAGATGAGGACACTGGGGCACAAAAAAGTGAAGTGACTTGCCCAAGATTAGAACCCAGATCCTTCTGTCTCCCACAGGCCCGTGCACTATCCATTAGGCCATGCTGTTTTTCACGCTAAGCCCCTGTTAGGGTATAAATTCCTTGAAGGCAGGGAATGGGACATTCTGTCATTTTGAATTTCTCAAGCCCCTAGAAACCAGGTGTTATTTCACAGACACAGTGAAATAACGTTCAACTAGTTAGGTGGCCTAAAAGAATTCTGAAGGAAAATACAGATACCAACCATGATGTCAAAGATAACTGGAAATGCTGAGGAACACATGGATTGTAAACTCTGCAAGGGGCCGGGTCTGAGTCTAATTCCCAAATCTATGCTCTTTCTCATCACTTGTATAGTGCTCTGCACACGGTTAGCACCTAATAAAAACTATTACTACTACCATGACAGATTTTTGATGGAAAAAAAAGACTCTCAAGCATAGGGGCAACGGAGTCAATTGAACAGTGGTATTTTACTGAGCACTTACTCTGTGCACGGTACCCTACTAAGCGCCTAGGACAGGACAATAGAGCTGTTAGACATGATCTCTGTCCACAGGAGTTCACAATCTAATGGAGAAGCTTACAGTCTTCCTTCTCAGGCCCCATCCCACCTAAAACCCCTGCCTCCTGGTCACTCCTTATGCTCACAAGAATGAGTTTGGGTAAGTCACTTCATTTCTCCATGCCTCAGTCACCTCAATCTGTAAAATGGGGTTTGATATTATGAGCCCCTCGTAGGACAGGGACTGTGTCCAGTCCGATTTACTTGTAGCCATCCCAGCATTTAGTATAGTGCATGGTAGCAAATACTATAATAATAATAATTTATATTAGCATTATTGTTAAGTCGACAATTGTGCCCTCAGCATACAAGGAACTCCCCAAAGTACTCACCCTTCTACAATACTGCAACACCACTGGTTCTGTCATCTGAAAACCCCAAGTTTCAGAAACAAGGAAACTGTAGCAATAGCATAAAGCTCAGGTAATGACATAGGGAGATGAGGTATTTTTTCTTCCAATCACAAATAAGAGATCTTTCCCCATTCTCACCTCTATTACTAGCTGAAGGTCATCCATGTATTTCTCCTCAGTTTGAATCAGCTCATGAATATAACCCTGTCTCTTCCTCTCAACTGGCTGCATAGTATTGAGGGTCTGGAGATCAGCACACCCTATAGAAGTATACAAATAAAATGGAAAAATTCAGTATGTTTCCGTTCCTTTTCAGATAAAGGGCCACGTAGTTCAGAAAACCATAATTTTCATAACAGATGTAATACGGGACTTTCGAGTTTTCTAAAAATGATCTAACAAACTGAACGATTCTCTGGTGACAAAAAAGAAGACACGATTCACTCAAAAGAGCTCAATCAATAGTATTTATTGAGTGCCCAGTACAGTGCTCTGCAGTACAGTACGCACCTGCAAAGTACACTAGAGGTAGAAGACACAATGCACCCAGGGACTCAGGCACTACACACCTTTCACTGAACGGGAAATAACAAAATCTCTCTGAAATGTCAGAGCCCTTCTTTTTTCTTTTCGTTAGCAAATGCTTCCATTTTAGCAAACAAATCACACAAATCATATGCATGTTGTCTCTACGCTAGATCAGGCCTGGGCAAGGACACTTCACGTTTTTCCACAGTTGCATTCATAATGGTATTCGGATATTGTTACTTCCTCTTTGAAATGATAACATTTCAGTAGAGGAATTTCCATCTGCAAATCCTCCCCCAATATCCAATTTTTCCACATTTCACATTCATTTCTTTTGAACCCAGTCCACTTCACAGAACTATAATTCTTCAGTTTAATTAATTTTGGTTCTGAAAAACAGTAGCAGTTTCATTATTTTCACACATTCACATCTTCATTTGCATTCTTGAGTGGTTGTAAGAGTGGAAAGGTTTTGATCCTAATAAGCATCTTTTTTGGCGAAACCACCCACTACTGTGTTATGGATAGCAACTGGAAGTTGCTTATACCTAGAATTTCAATAATAATAATAATGGTCTTTGTTAAGCGCTTACCATGTGCCAGGCACTGTACTAAGCGCTGCGGTGGATTCAAGCTAATCAGGTTGGACACAGTCCCTGTCACACTCAGGGGCTCAGTCTCAATTCCCATTTTACAGATGAGGTAACTGAGGCCCAGGGAAATGAAGTGATTTGCCCAAGGTCACAAAGCAGACAAGTGATGGCGCTGGGATTGGAACCCATGACCTTCTGACTCCCAGACCTGTGCTCTATCCACTACGCCATGCTGCTTCTGCAACATACCAAACATCAGAACCGTTACTCTTTCTAAATCACGACATCCTGAATCTTGCACAAAGTACAAGCCATGTTGGGTTTGGGTGGGAAATCAATCGGCTGAAAACTGTGAGATATCAGGGAGGGAGCTGTACTCATCTGCAGAATTCATCAGGGTACCGATGTTGAAATGCTGAAGTACAAAAAACTTGATGATAAACAACTTGAAGCAATTATGTGACAAATTATAATTCTTTCCTGTTAATTAATTAATGAGGGGTAAAGTTATCCAATTAAATTGAAAATGGAAATACTATTAAAATGCAATTTCACTATCTCTACGGAGAACTAACTCACATGATCACAAATACAGTTTTCTGCCTCCTTTAATTCACTCAGGAAAGATTGATAACTCATTTTGAGGAGCAGCATGGCCTAGTAGAAAGAACACAGATTTGGGACTCAGAAAACCTGAGTTCTAATTTCTCTTCTGCCAGTTTCCTGCTGGGTGGCCTTGGGCAAGTCAGTTATCTTCTCCGTGCCTCAGTTTCTTCATCTGTAAAAATGTGTTTTTTTTCTTCTTCTTAGACATGAGTCCCCTGTGACTGTGTCCCAACTGATTATCTTGCATCTACTCCAGAGCTCGGAACAGTGCTTGACACATAGTAGGCGTGTAACAAATTTCCGTAATAATAGTTTCTTCCCATTAAAAATGGCTTGCTTTACTCACATATCAAAACAAACAGGATCTGTTAATGAGTCTTTTTTCAAGCTCCCACTGGGTGAAAGAAAGCAGACCAGGTTCTGACTTGAGAACCCCAGATCTGACCCCTTTGCTCCAGTGAACCTGGGAACAAGCAGAAGAAGTGGACCCACCCCCCCGAGCCCTCATCCCCGATCCAATTTGAAAAGTGGAGAGCCTCTGAAATTCTTATTCATTGATACAAATTATTAACAGTCATTGTTCCACTTAATGTCCTGCTTCTGGCCTGGAACGCCCACCCTCTTCGTGTCCGATAGGAAATCACTCTCTTCCACCTTCAAAGCCTTACTGGAGGCACATCTCCTCCTGCCCTAACATCTCCTTCCTCTTCCCCCACTCCCTTCTGCATTGCTTTTATTCCTAGATTTGCTCCCTTTATTCACCTCTCTCTCAGCCCCACAGTACTTAAGTACATATCTGTAATTTATTTATATTAATGTCTGTCTCCCCCTCTAGACTGTGAGCTTGTTGAGGGCAGGGAATGTGTCTACCAACTCTGTTGTCTTGTACTCTCCCAAGGGCTTAAATATTCATTCAGTCACACTTACCGAGCACTTACTGTGTGCACGGCATTGTACTAAGCTCTTGGGACAGGACAGTATAACAATGAACAGACACATTCCCTGCCCACAAAGAGCTTGCTCTGCAAACAATAAGTGCTCAATAAATACAATTGATGAATTGACTGATATCAAGACAGGAAAGTGGGCACAGCAATAATAATAATGATGATGGCATTTGTTAAGCACTTACTATGTGCCAGGCACTGTACTAAGCTCTGGGCTGGGTACAAGCAAATCAGGTTGGACACAGTTCCTGTCCCTCATGGGGTTCTCTGTCTCAGTCCCCACGGGGATTAACCCAGATCCTTTTGACCCCCACGCTCATCCTCTGTCCACTGGGCCACGCTGCTTCTAAAGTTGGTGGTGATCATTTGTTCATTCACTCAATTTATTGAGTACTTATTTATTGAGCACTGAACTAAGAGCCAGGGAGAGTACAACACAGCAATATTGTATCGTAGTGTACGACATTGTATAATAAAATACTGTACAATATTGTCTACCAACAGAATTAGTAGACAGGTTCCCTGCCCACAAGAACCTTACAGTCTAGAGTGAGACAGATATTAATATAAATGAATTGCAGATTATGTGGCTAAGAGCCATGGGGCTGAAGGTGGGGTTGGATATCAAGTGCCCAAAGGGTACAGCTCCAAATGCATAGGCAGTGCAGAAGGAGGGAGTCGGGGGAATGAGGGCTTAATCGGGGAGGGCCTCTTGGAGGAAGTGTGACCTTTAATAAGGTTTTGAAGACAGGGAGAGTGGTGTTCTATATGTAAGGGGAGGGAGTTCCAGGCCGAGGCAGGACGTGGGAAAAGTGTTAGGCAGCGAGGAAGATGAGATTGAGGCCCAGTGATCAAGCTGGTGCTAGAGGAGCGAAATGCATGAGTTGAGCGGGAGTAGATCAGTGAGGTAAGGTAGGAGGGGGTGAGCTGATTGAGTGCTTTAAAGCCCAGAGTAAAAAGTTTCTGTTTGATACAGAGGTGGGTGTGCAACCACTGGAGTTTCTTGAGGAGTGGGGAGGTGTGCACTGAACTATTTTTTTTAGAAAAATGACCCTGGCAGCAGAGTGAGGTATGCATCGGAGTAGGGAGAGACAGGAGGCAGGGAGTTCAGCAAGGAGGCAGATGCAGTAGTCGGGGGGGATTATGGATCAACATAGTAGCAGTTTGGATGGAGAGGAGAGGGCAGATTTTAGCAGTGCTGTGAAGACAGAACCGACAGGATTGGGTGACAGATTGACTAGGTGGGTTGAATGAGAGAGATGAGGTGACAATAATGCCAAGGTTCTGGGCTTGACAGTGGTGTTGTCTACAGTGATGGGAAGGACAGGGAGGACAGGATTTGCATGGGAAATAAGGAGTTCTGTTTTGGACATGTTTAGTTTGTCGTGTTGGTGGGTCTACCAGGAAGAGATGTCCCCAACGCAGGAGTTAATGTAAGACTGCAGGGAAAGAGATGGTCAGGGCTGGAGGGGTAAATTTGGGTATCATCTGCGTAAAGATGGTAGTTGAAGCCATGGGAGTGAAAGAGTTCTCCAAAGGAGTGGGTGTAGATGGAGAATAGAAGGGGTCCCAGAATTGAGCCTTGAGGGACCCCCGGTGTCAGAGGGTGGGGGGCAGAGGAGAAGCAAGCAAAAGAAACAGAGAAGGAGCAGTCAGAGAGAAAGGAGGAGAACCAGGAGAGGACAGTGTCAGTGAAGCCATCTCAAGGAGAAGGGGACGCTCCACATTGCCGAAGGCAGCTGAGAGGTTGAGGAGGTCATTGGTGACCTTAGAGAGGGCAGTTTTTGTGGAGTGAAGGGGTTGGAAACCAGATTGGAGGGGATCAAGGAGAGAATTGGAAGAGAGAGAATGAAGTGAGTGTTTGGAGTTTGGTTCTCAAGGAGTTTGGGTGGTTATAACGAACTTCCCCAAGCATTCAGAACAGTGCTCTGCACACAATATCGATTGATTAGAGGGAGCTGCGGGGTAAAGGGAGTATTTTTTTAGGATAGGGGATATGTGAGCATGTTGAAAAGCAGTGGAGAAGAAGTCTTAGGAAAGTCAATGGGTGAAGATGGCAGTCAAGGAGGAGGCAAATGTTTTAATAAGATATGAAGGGACGGGGTCAGAGACGCAGGTTGGGGGAGTACAATTTGAGAGGAAGTGAGAGATCTCTTGAGATACTGCTGAGAAAGATGGGAGAGTCGAAAGGGGGCAGGAGGAGGGAGGGACTGGGAAGGAACAGGGGAGATTTTAGGGAGATCATGCCTGATTGTTTCAATTCTGTCAGTAAAGTAGTGCTCTGGTTATCACGGGAAAAAGATGCAGGGGCCAGAGGGACAGGAGTTTTGGAGACAATGTGGCGGAGTCAGGATTAGAACACGGGTCCCTTTGACTCCCAGGCCCATGCTTTACCCACTAAGCCACGCTGCTTCTCATGATATGACTCGGGGTGTTGGGAATCAAATGGTGTACTGTGTCTGCTCTGGCCCTTCTGTCACTCACTTAAATACACGTGCAGTTGTCCAGTGCATAAAGGACAGAAAGCAAAATGCCTTTGGGCACTGGGTGTTCACCCCACCCTCAACCCCACAGCACTTAGGGATATTTCCATAAAATATTTATTGGTATTAATGTGCTTCTTCCCCGCTAGAGTGTTAGCTTTTTCTGGGCAGGAAATATGTTTACCAACTTGGTTGTACTGTACTCTCCCAAGTGCTTAGTACAGTACTCTGCGCACAGTAAACACTTAATACCATTGATTGAGGGAGTTAAATATCTTTCATTCATTCAATCGTATTTACTGAGCGCTTGCTATGTGTTCTGCACTGTACTAAGCACTTGGAATGTACAATTCAACAGCCGGCGTGGGCAGTGGGTGTAGGAGACCATATGGATGGAGAAATATTGCTGTCGGGCAGAGGAGTGGGCAGAAATAAAAGTCTGAAAGGATGAATTTGAGATATATGAAGTTAGCCATGTGCTTGGATTTCTGCCAACAACTCTCCACAACTCGAGCACCAGAGTGGGGGAAGCAGATTCTAGAGTGATCCAGGGTTATGGGTTAGTTGTATGAGATTGGTGGAGGGACAGAGGATTTCAAAAGAGAGGGCATTATTAAGGGTTTTGATTTCTGCACCATGAGAAGATAGCTGGGGTATGGAAAACAAATGGGGCATGACAACTTTAAAATATTGGAGGGGGACAAAAGAAAGGAGATCTCTGTGGGAGAACAGGACAGACTTGCAGGGAGAGGGAGAGGAAAAGGCCAATGGGGAGAAAAAAGGCGGGGGAGCGAGAGAGAAAAGAGAATGAGGTTAAAAGCTAAAATCCAGGGAATCAAGACTGTTCCCAGCCACTCAATTACTAATTTAAGTCAGTGAATAGTAAAGTTTGCCAGCTGCTCTAAAAGAAGCACTCATACAAATAATATGGCTTTATGTGTCCCTTTAATAAACATACTTGCATAGTTATATTACACTTTTGTAAAAATGGATTTGAAACAGATTACCTCATGCCAAGCGTGCCCAGCATTTCACAATCTCAAAACCTTTAATAGTAATAGCTTTCAAGACAAAATAATCTTTTAAGGCAATAAAAAGCACTTTGCAACAATTTAATAATTTATTACATTAAAGCAGCAATAGAGCAGCATCCATTAGTGCCACTATGGGAAAGAGTCTCACTCAGCTTTTCCATTTTAGACTCCTATTTTCAAAAGTTTATAGCTTTGTAAAAATTCACTCAGATCAATTGGCAAACATAGCTTTGAGCTGGAGCAGATTTCTCCACGTCCACTTGTCTCATGTAAAACCATCAAAATACAGTTTAAAAAAGGGACCAGAATTTTAAATTATTTCAGCTTTGACATCAATTATTACAACATCCGTAATATGGACTGGATGAATTGGAAATTTCAGAACAGAAAAAGTAGTTTGGGACAAATAATTAGTATTCCAGACACCAAAAGTTCAAGCAACATGTACCTTTTCAGTTCTCTGTTTGTACCTCATCTTTCCACGAATATCTCTTTTACCGTTTCCCCATCTTAGAAGATCACTACATGATTTTCCATCTGAATTTAATTTCCTCTCTGAAGCCCCACATACCAATACCCTCTCTCCTTTAAAGAGAGGGATTGCCTTTCAGAAAAAAGACTCAGAGCTGTTTCTCATAAATGAGCAAAATGGAGAATTCAGAGGCTGGCTACATGTCTGAATGTCACGTATCGCATGCTGTCTGTATACAGGTACTATTCCACCTTGTAAGAGGGTGGGCGATTATTTGGGCTGGAGAGACACTTTCTAGAGTGAAGTGTGTGAAGGGCAACTCACAGATCCAGCAGGGGTGAGAGGAAAGGGAGACAGAACACAGGCCTGGGAGTCAGAAGGACCTGGGGTTCAATCCCGGCTGTGCCACTTGGCTGCTGGGTGACCTTGGGCAAATCAGTCGCTTCTTTGGACCTCAGTGACCTCATCTGTAAAATGGGGATTAAGACTGTGAACTTCTATCTACTCCAGTGCTTAGTACAGTGCCTGGCACACAGTAAGCGTTTAGCAAATACCATTCAACAAGGAGAGGGTCGAGGGTTGTGGGGTAGGGGGAGCTGGATTTGAAAGGCAGAAGCCGCTGTATTTTTGGCCGTGGCAGGTCCTCTTAGCACAGAGCCTGCTAACAACTGACTCGGAAACCCTAACCTCCCTCCCACCGCTCCCAGGCCCACGGGGAAGGAGGCTGACCACCACCACACCTACGGTTGACTGGGAATCAGACGGGATTCTCTGTGGACCAAACATACTAGCGGCAAGGATCTGGCAGCTCGGGTTTTGCCCGCCTTGGCTACGCTATATAAAAAATGGCAGGACATCTAAATTCAGTGCAAAGATTCAAGAATGGCCACACGAGCCTGATAAAGCTCTCATCCGTCCATTCCCTTTAGTGCAACAGTGTGAGGCGTAAATCTCCCTGATATTTCCAAACGAATCGCGAACTTAGTTCCTGACATCTTTTGAACATTCAGAACTAAGCGCACTGGATTTTGGATTCTTAATCCATAGTTTCCTTAATCCAGACTTTTTGGTTGTGTATGAATTGCTAATTCTGCTTTCTAGTTCATATTTCTTGCTTAATGTTCCACATGTATCTGTGTACACACGGAAAAATGTTTCTGTTGCAAATTTAAAAATAATTTATTCATAAACATCAGATGGGGCAGAACTGTCATTCATAAAGAAAACCTTTGAAGGTGGAGTTGTGGCTAAACAACAGCTCCTCAAACTCCATCTTTTATTTTCAACTGCTAGGACACCCAAATGCAATCTGGATTGGCTTGGCCTCTGATTTGTACTCCTGAAACTCCTGTAATTCTGAAACAAAGGATTCAAAGGCAGAAAGGAAAGACCGGGTGATTTGCCCCCATTACGAAAGGAAGGTTCGGTCTTCTCCAAAGGAGAATCTAAGAGCCTACAAATTCCTGCCTTGGATACACATATAGTTCAGAGCAAGAAAATTTTTCTTTGCGGAAAATGAGCGTACTCTTACTTCTCTACCTGAATCTGTAGAGTCCTCTGATAATGAGAAGCATGACAGATGAACAGAGGTTTCACTATGTAAAAATCTAGCCATGTCATACATAGAAAAATATATGAGTTCCAATTGACATCTGAACACGTAATTATACATTCTTAATGTCCATTTATTCCCAACTGTAGCAAAATCTTCATTTAAGCAAAATAAAATTGGATTAAAATTCATCATTTTTAGGCACCAACAAAAACATTTCACAGAAAGACGGTTTCTCTTTAAGACAAGTTTCTTGACATACATAATGCACATTTCACTCAAAGAACTTTGGGATAAACTATTAAATATCATGATTGTATTAATACTTTTCCTGACTGAACTTCAGTGTTCATATATCTTAAACTGTATAGTTCACTGTAAACATTTCACTGGGCATAAACATCATTGTTAGACTTCCAAAGAGTTCAATATTGTGACCACTGAAATTCCTTTGTTAAAATAAGCTCAGAACTGTTTGGTCAGACAATCTTTCTTTAAATGTATTTTCTATTAAAGGGACTAGTACAAGTCCTAACCAGAGACAGTAGTGTTTCTGAAGAGGTGTTGATGAGCAAGCAAGCGGTTTGTGTTCAGAAATCCCTTATTAGAGAAAACAGTGTAAGCTTTCACCCCCTTTCCTGCTTCTGACCTGGACTGTCTGTGCCTGAAAAAGAGAAGAGGCGTTTTCTATAACTTTCTATAACGTGAGTTTGACAGGGGCCCAAAGCAGGGTTCTACTTCAAGACCCTCCCCTATCACACCTCTTCAGGAAGCTCACTTGGACACGCTCAGTTGCTATCGGACACAGCTGTGCCTCTGAGAAGCACCAAGCACCATGACCTCCTGCCACTTCTGCTCCCCAAATTTTAGGATCCCATTTGGCGGTGGCTAGATCCAGGCTGAACTTGACCTACACCAAAGCTTTACTTCAGGTTCATTCAATACCCTCTGGAGTGTAAGCTCCTTGGGGGCAGTGTCCACCAATGTTTCACTTCTCTGTGCCTCAGTTACCTCCTCTGTAAAATGGGGATTAAGACCGTGTGCCCCACGTGGGAGAGGGACTCCATCCAACCTGATGAACTTGTACCTACCCCTGTACTCAGAACAGTGCTTGGCACATAGTAGGCACTTAACAAATATCATTATTATTATTATCATCATCAACTCTGTTGTACTGTACTGTACCAAGTGCTCAGCCTACAGTAAACCCTCAAATACCACCAATTGATTGACTGACTGAATCAATTAGGAAGGCCGGGTCAGGACATCTGAGGTTAAAATTCTGTCTTTGGTATTGCTGATTTAGGAATATTTACTCAATGATTAAAATATTCTAGAGGATTCTTTCAGGGATTGGAGATCCTCCCCAGGGAATGGACTGCCAATGCCAATTCACACACTTCAAACATGTGTCTGATCCCAATTTAGCAACTACCTAGGAAACGAAGGAAACTATAACCCACCAAACTCAGGGGGCACTGTGCCTGGAGACATCACCACAAGCTTGCCAGAGAGTGTTTAGGAAATGAGAATGGGAGTCAGGAAACCTGGGATTTAAGCCTGGCTCCACCACCCGCCCACTGTGTGACTTTGGGCAAGTCACCTAACTTCCCTGTGCTTCAGTTTCCCCATCTGTAAACTGAGGAATGCCTGTTCACCCTCCCCCTTAGAATGTGAGCCCCAAGTGAACCAGGGACGGTGTGTGATCTACCCCAGCGCTCAGCAAACATCGTCAGTGCTTAACGTAGACCCCAGTTATTATTATTGAGTCGGGGGGCTAGGATGGTGTAAAGGATTAAATAGGTTCTAAATTAAAAGCTACCAGAGGTGAAGGGGGCGCTGCCCTTGAGAAGCAAAACAGTAAAGATGGCAGCCACCCATTCCATCTGTTCCCAGTCTGGCAGGCTCTGCATCCTATCCCAGCCCTTGAACCCATCTGGAAGTGAGTCGTGGGGCCAAAGGTGGTACCAAATATGCGGCTCAGATACAACTCCCAAAGGGGTTGAGGGATTGGATGCTCTCCTCCCTCAGACAGCCCCCTTCTCCACCCCTCCCCGGGCTTCAAGGTCAGCTCCCAACCTCTTTCTCTTGGGCAGGATTGAGGTCACTTGGCGCTCATATCCGGCTCTGAGGGAAGTCTGAGTCCCGATTGGGATCTGGCCTCTCTGCGCCCCCAATAAGAGGCTAGATGGGGGAGCTCTCACCTGGCAGCCCGGCCCCGCTGAAACCTCATCCATTTTATGCTCTGCTTCTTCCTTGACGCCCCAACCCAAGTTTTCGCGTCCTTGCAAATGAACAACAATAACAATAATTGTGGAATTTATTAAGTGCTTACTACGTGACCAGCACTGTACTAAGCACTGGGGCAGATACCAGATAACCAGGTCAGACATAGTCCCTATCCCACATGGGGCTCCCTCCCAGTCTAAGTGGGAGGGAGAACCGGAGGTATTTATGAGGGGAAAGAAAGGTCAAGCTTTCTTTTTCTTTTTTCTTTGCTGAGGGATGTTAAAGTGAAAAGAAAGTCAAGACACAGCAGAAGATCTGCAGGACACCATGTGGAGCAAGAGGCATGTGGCGGAGAAGAAAGAGAGGCTTATTCCAGACTGAGTCAGGCTGAACCTCCTCTGAGCAACCTAGGGCTCTAGACCGTAGGCTTGCTGTGGGCGGAGGATGTGTCTGTTTATTGTTGAATTGTACTCTTCCAAGCGCTTAGCACAGTGCTCTGCACACAGTAAGCGCTCAATAAATACGATCGACTGACTAGGGTAAGAACCTAGTACAAGAAACATTTAGGGATGGGAAGGACCACATTTTGCGGCTCGATTTGATGTTATGCTCTTTTCATTTAGGCCTGATGCTGTCCTCTGATTCATTCAATCATATTTGAGCGCTTACTGTGCACAGCCCTATGCTAAGCGTTAGGGAGAGTACAGTGTAACAATAAACACACATTCCCTTATCTAATATAGGCTTTTTTATTATTATCATTACTACTACTAATAATATTTAAGTGCTTACTATATGCCAGGCTCTGGTCTAAGCTGTCTCCCATGTTTAGAAAACCGGTCCAAGTAAAACAATGGACCAGACAACCCAAACCACACAGTACATTCAATCCAGAAATAACAGTAGAGAAAAACCAAATTTTTAACTCCCAAAAGGCCTGGACTGGCAGTCCCACCACTCCACTAGTTTGCCATGGAGAATGCCGATGGGTACATCTGCCATGTCACTACTTGCTGATTCCAACTTTTTGATGAAGACTGATGGCCTTAAAAAGGTGCTTCAGACGGCACTGGTGATCACAACCTCTGTAAGCTCACCCCTAGACTGTAAACTCACTGAGGGCAGGGAATGTGTCCATTTATTGTTAATGTTACACTGTACTCTCCCAAACGCTCAGAACAGTGCTCTGCACAAAGTAAGCACTCAATAGATATGACTGATGGTGTTGATGACTGATGGTGTTGATGTTGATGGTGATGACTTGGGAAGGGATCGTGTTTCCAGGCCAATCATGGGAATCGTCCGTTCCAACCAGAAATTGTTTGGAAAGGGTAAATGAACCAGTACAAAAAGCAACACAATATTGATTTCAGTAGTTAATCAGAGGTTGCTTATCTTCCCCTTAGATGACCCCCAGGGTTTTGCCGCTGGCTTACACATGAAAGGGTTGGAAACACTCCCTTTAGACATATTCATTAAAGAAACTTCTCCACTCCTTTTATAACCTAACACCCCTACTGTAAGAAACTTATCCTACTCCACACTGTCTCATCAGAATGCACGAGTATTTTCCAGGAGGAATCCTTTCAAGTTCCTCTGCTTAAAACTAAACTACATGTGTTTGGAGTCTGGAGAATAGAAAAGTAATCGGTATTTATTTGGGGGTAGGGGGAAGCACATCTGAAGCCAAATAAGGAGCTTACTGTTAATACGGTTAGATCACACACCTTAACACAATTTTAAGCAAAAAGCATTTGAATTTTGCCAAGAATGCTGGATGCAATAACAACATTATAAAAACACAACAGCCCATAGAAAAACTGCCAAGATAATCTGTGCAAATAGTGGGTCTTTGTGTGTCTGAACTCCCACCATGTCAGGAAAAACTCGATATGCATGCTAATGACCTATGATCACCAGTAAGAAAAGAAGGAAAATACTAGAGGATACCAGAGTGAACAGCAGTGAAAGCCACACAAAGACCCACTATCCTTTCAAGTCTTACAAATAAATTTCAACTGTAAATTATAAACACAAAAATAGAATTGCAAGTGGATCTAACATTCAAACGAAGCAAATGAATTGTGTAGGAAATATTTGATCAGGGCTTCCCACCCTGCCTCCACGCTATAGTCAAACTTGGATAGTGGGTCTCTGTGGTGCTTTCACACTGGAAGACAACATTGCGTCCTAAAAAAAAAAAAAAAATAAAAAAAAATGAAGGATAAAATGAACACAACACAAATTAAGTGGAAGTGTGAAGACATGACTGCTAACGACATGCAACAGAGAATTACGTTAAAAGATTAGAAAGCGATGACCTAACGGTCAACCCCCCTCCCCAAATGTTCTACTTCTCTAGATTTTTAATTCCTTGTCATTAACTGAATATAAGTTCAACCCCCCTCCCCAAATGTTCAACTTCTCTAGATTTTTAATTCCTTGTCACAGCTGAATACAAGGAATTTCATCTATTTACAAAAGAAAAATAGCTTTTTTAATACCAGCCAGGAGCTAATGATGAATAGGTACAAATATGCATAAATATCTGTAAGCAACTTGTTCCTTTAACAACTCAAGGCAAAATCTGAAGGCATACTGTCATATCAATAGTGCAAAAAGGATTATGAACTTGGTCAATACCCCTACAACTGTAATTGTAAAAAAGCAGATAAATCTAAGATACAGATATTATCGTAATCAGAGATGTAGTACAATACACAAACCAGGAACACCTAAAATCACCAACTTTAGAATAAGGGTCTTCTGAGCCACCTAATAATAATAATAATAATGATGTTGGTATTTGTTAAGCGCTTACTATGTGCCGAGCACTGTTCTAAGTGCTGGGGTAGACATAGGGGTATCAGGTTGTCCCACGTGGGGCTCACAGTCTTAATCCCCATTTTACAGATGAGGGAACTGAGGCACAGAGAAGTTAAGTGACTTGCCCACAGTCACACAGCCGACAAGTGGCAGAGCTGGGATTCAAACTCATGAGCCCTGACTCCAAAGCCCGTGCTCTTTCCACTGAGCCACGCTGCTTCTCTATTGGGTGCTCCCACTATTGGGTGCTGGTTTTTCATAACCTTATCACTAGGTATTACAAATGAATGTCTCCATCAATAAAATGACCTCATTTTTACTTGTTAGATGAACTTCGGGCTAGATTTTTTTTCAAAAGAACTAAGTTAATGTTTTTCTTAAAAACATAAAACCTATCTCAATAATCAATAAGTATCTCAATTTGGACACGGACAGAACGCATGTGGAAAAATGTTAACCCCTTCCATTTAGTAGGGCACTCCACAGAGGATCACAATGAAAACTGCCTTCAGGTGTCATTGGAAAACACTTAGCTATCCAATCCAAAAAAAGGTTTAAAATCTCATATTCATCTGTGTCCTTGGACACCACAAAAGTAATTTCCCCCTAGGTCCTTAGGTAATGTATATGCTGGTGAAAAACGTAATTTAGAAATCTGGGGTTGAGGGAGAGAAGGGAAGAAATCATGCGGTATGAATTAGTAAAAATCTAAATTTTCTAAGTTTTTTTTTTTAATTGCTGTCGGACTAGAGAACTGGATTTGCATGTATGTGTCTAATAATAATTTGTGACGTGCTTACTATGTACCAGGGACTGTACTAAATGCTGGGGTAGATACAAGGTAATGGGGTGGGACACTGTCCCTGTCCCACACAGGGCTCACAGTCTTAATCCTCATTCTCCAGATGAGGAAACAGAGGCACTGAGATGTTAAATGACTTGCCCCAGTTCAAACAGCAGACAAGTGGCAGAGCTGGGATTAGAACCCAGGTCCTTCTGACTCCCGGGCCCATGCTCTATCCACTAAACCACACTGCTTCTCTGTGTCTGTGTGTGCAGAGCCTATGTTTAGCTTCCTGGTGTCTACATTGGCCTTTCATATTTACTGAGTGTCTTTCAGTGCTCTGCAAACAGAAAGTGCTCAATTAATACCACTGATTTCAAATCTGCCAAATACAAATGGGGATTTGAGTGCTGTGCGTTTCTCTTCCCTGTCATTTAGCTAAATCTTTGTCTCTGGCTTAATGAGGCTTCATTAACCTCAGTGGAGACCGGAGAGTTCTTTCTTTAGACGTAAGCCTGCTTTAGGGGCATAGAGAGAAAGTAGGGAATAAGAACTGGTCTGAATTACTCTGAATTGGCGATTTGTGGGGTCTGCACTGACCACTCTATTATGGCACTCAGAGCAGCAGGAGGAGACCACTATGATTAGGAATGGGGAGAGGGTGGTAAGTGCTACTTCCAGCTGTTCAATTTAGGGGCCGGGAGGGAGGCAGTAACCCTTTCTCGAAGTCATGGCATCCCCCCATCTTCACCCTCAAGGACTGTCCTGTCCTCCAATGGCCTCTGTATTGACAGTGCATGACCCAAGACCCTTTCTAAAAACGGGGCTTTTGTGCTCTTGAAGGTGGGCAAAGGTAGAGCTAGGGGTCTGTAGGTTTGGGGAGCCATGGAAAGAGGGACGGGGGGATCAGAGGGTTTTCTTTTCCCTACATTTCCTTCCTAAGCATGAAGCTAGGAGACTCACTGGTGGGGGGGACAACTTTGAAGGTTTGAATTTCTACGCATAAGGTGATACTGACATTTAGTACCAAAACCCAGAGCTAAGATGCTGTCCTAATGATAATAACTGGGGTCTTCGTCAAGCACTTACCAGGTGCCAAGCGCTGTACAGTGCACTGGGATAGATAAAAGCCAGATTGGACACAGTCCCTGGGCCATGTGGGGCTCACAGTTTAAGCAGGAGGGGGAACAATGTTTAATTCCCATTTTACTGATGAGGAAACGGAGATACCACTTGTTTCTGGATCAACACTGTGGAATTCCAGGGGCCCTCTTGAAAAAAAAAAAGCTGCTCCTCCTAAGAAACAGGTTCTCTTTGGATCAGAGGATCTAGGGGAACCAAGTATTGATGAAAATATGTACTGGGTTGACTCCAACTCCTGGAGTGGTACATGGGAGCCAATGTTTTTGTGGGAAGGTTCAGTAACAAAAGAAGTACCACTCCATGGATCCTGGAGAATCAAAACAAAACACTGGAGCAAATGAATCATTATTCTTCCTCAGAAGACTAACTGGGCCTAAAATAACTTATTGACTGTTTACAGTCTATTTACTGCTCAGAATTGTGCAGTTTCCAGATTATTAAAGCCTATAGTCTGTAAGGGCGTAGGGGCAGGGAACATGTCTGCTAATTGGAAATAAGGATACCCAAATTCTAGTCACCACTCTGCCTCCTGCCTGCTCTATGTGACCCTGGGCAAATCGCTCAAATTCTTCAGTGCTTAGTAGAGTTCCTGGCACATAGTAAACACTTAAAAAATACCATTATTATTTCCTGCCTCATTTTCTTTTCTGGAAAGTGACGATAAAATACCTGTTCTCCCTCCCTCTTAAACTGGGAGCCTCGTGTGAGACAGAGAGTGTATCCCATCTGAGCATCTCGAATCTCAGCACTTAGGACATAATAAGCATTTAGTAGCATCATCATCATTATTAATGCCATCGATGTGATTGTGTCCCGGGCACTGTACTAAATGCTGCGGAGGGTACAATACAAACAGGAGAAGTGGTTTCTGTTCTCAACTGCTCTCCTCACAGCTCCCTTCTTTCCCATTCTTCCTCAATTTCCCCATCTCCTTCCTGCTATTTCCCTTCTTCCTTTTCCCTTTCCCAAAGTCACCTGCGAACTCACAATGAAATTCTGGCACTCCTGTCTAAAACCACTACTCCGGTCCAAAAATCTGTGCTATGAACTATGACTACTGCAATTATTACTGCTCCTTTTCATTCTTTAGTATGAAGAAGGCTACTTAGCCATCAAAACTTTTATACTTGCAGGCTGTTAGAAAACTGAAGTCATTTTCCTGGCACTGGTCAAGGAGAGAAAAGTCATAATTTTCACACCTGTTGCCACCAACATAATAATAATAATGTTGGTATTTGTTAAGCACTTACTATGTGCACAGCACTGTTCTAAGCGCTGGGGTAGATACAGGGTCATCAGGTTGTCCCAGGTGGGACTTACAGTTTTAATCCCCATTTTACAGATGAGGGAACTGAGGCTCGGAGAAGTGAAGTGACTTGCCCAAGGTCACACAGCAGACAAGTGACGTAATAACTCATCTCTAATTCAGGATAGAGAAAATGAAAAAAAAAGACTTCTGAATAGGGTATTTGAATCCCTCTCTTCCATTCCCATCCAAATTCTGTATTTGTCAGCTGCCTCTACGTCCTCTCTTCTGCCTCTGATACTGAAACTTTTCAACCTATCCTCCTGACACCACTGAGACCGCTCTCACCAAGGTGATCCCCGTGACTTCCTCCTTAATCCTAACTTTCCTCAACCTTTTTGTTTTTTAAGGAAATTTGTCAAGTGTTTACTCTGCGTGGCATACTGTATCAAGCTCTGGGGTAGATAGGGTTGGACAGCCTCTGTCCCAACAATAGGGCTCAGTCTTAATGCCCATCTTACAGATGAGATAATTGACGCACAGAGTAGTTAAGAGACTGGCCCAAGATTGCACAGTGAGACAAGCGTCACAGCTGGGATTAGAACTCAAGTCCCCTTGGCTACTTTCATTACTGGGGGCCACTCTGTCTCCTAGAAAGACTATGTAACCTGGAAGACTATGAACAAAGTTCCCTTCTGGTCCTCTTTCCTCTCTAGCCGATCCTTTGGTTTTCTGGTTCTTACTCGGCCGGCTCTTCCTCTGTCTCCCACCCTGTAACTGTGGATGGCCCTCGAGGCTCTATGTAACAGCTCCCTCTCCCCTCACATTCACTCCTTTGAGAGGCTCACCTGCTCCCATGTTTTCAACCACCACTTCTATGTGGATGTCTCCCAAATCTACCTTGCTACTCCTGACCTATCTTTTTGTCCACAATCTCGCATCTCCTCCTGCCTCCACGGCATGACACTATGCCACTAGAACCTCAAACTTCCCAAACTCCTCCCCATGCCAACTTTCTTCTCGTAGTTGAACAATCACCATCCACCTCTTTGTTGAAGTCCAAATCCCTGATTTACTCTTGACTCCCTCCCTTTCTACCCCCATATTTGGTCTAGAAGCAAATCCTAGGAGTTTTTTCTCAACTAGAACACCAGAATCCACCCCTTCACCCTCCTTTTTAATTCAGTATTTGTTAAGCACTTACTATGGGCCAGGCACTGTACAAATGCTGGGGTAGATGTGACCTAATCAGGTTGGACACATTCTGTGTCCCACGTGGGGATCACAGGCTTAATCCCCATTTTAAGGAGGAGGGAACCGAGGTCCAGAGGAGTGAGGTGATTTGCCTAATGTCACAAAGCAGCCAAGTGGCGGAGCCGGGATTAGAACCCAGGTCCTTCTGATTCCCAGGCCCGTGTTCTGTCCAGTAGGCCAGGTTGTTTCTCAACCCTGGTCCAAGACTTATCATATCCTGGCTTGATTACGGCATCAGCCTCCTCAACGATCCATCACCAGGAGCCTCCCCTCTCCACTTCGCTATCCACAATCATTTTTTCTAAAGCACCATTCTTCACAAATCCCTGTACTCCTCAAATAACAATGATAATAATAATAATTATGGTTTTTGTTAAGCACTTACTACGTGCCAGGCACTGTTCTAACACTGGGGTAGATACAAGATAATTGAGTTGGAAACAGTCCCTGTCCTACAGAAGGCTCACAGTCTTAATCCCCATTTTACAGATGTGGGAACTGAGACACAGAGAAGTGAAGTGACCTGCCCAAGGTCACACAGCAGACAAGTGGCAGAGCCATGACCTTTTGACTCCCAGGTCCGTGCTCTATCCATTAGGCCATGCTGCTTCTCAAAATCCTCCAAGGGCTATTCATCTCTTTAAGCATCAAGCGGACACTTGACCATTGGCTTTAAAGCACTCCATCAGTGCTCTCCTTCCTACTTATCCACTCTCTGCCTGCACTAGACTCCACTTCGCATTTTTCTCAGGTTAACCTATAGGTTGTGCCTCAATTTTGTTTCTCCCGCCACTGACCGCCGTTACTCCCATCCTCACTCCATGATGGAATGCCCTTCCCCTTTAAATCTGTCAGATTGTAGCTCTCCTCCACCTTCGAAGCCTTCCTGAAATCCCATTTCCTGCAGGAAGCCTTCTCTGATTTATTTATACTCTTCCCAAGTCACATCCCCCCAACTGTCACAAAGCACTTCTGCGCGGGGCCGAGCCACTGCGCCACTTCTCCGCCCCCTGAGGTTGACAGCGTACACTCTCCGATGTACAGTTCTTTGACATCCTATTACTTAGGCTCTGACTCATGTACACATTCCCTCTCCCTTCTTATCTGTAAATCAATTGAGGGAGAGTTGTCTCTCTAGCTGGGCTGCAAATTCTTTGAGGGTGTGGAGTATGGCTAACTCTATTGTATTCTCCCAAGCACTTAGTACAGTGGTTTATACACAATAAGCACACAATAAAAGCCAGAGAATGATTTAAAAAAAAATTCACATTTGCTAAAGGCTCCTGATTTGCAATCCTGAACAACTTCTTCAGATATGACCAAATATTTGAATTTTAGATTTACTTACATTGCTGACTTGGATCTGAGTCTGTGGTCATTTTTACGTAGTTTGAAGGAAAGAGACCAGTCACTCCATTGATTTCTCCTTGCCACCAATCAGGATCATCTTTGTTCAGAACATTAATAAGTTGCCCTTTGGAGAAATTTAGCTCATCTTCATTATTTGCTATGTAGTCGTACATTGCTATCACCTGACACACTGAAAGGGAAAAAAGAAAATCTCCAATTAAATAGTTAACTTATTTTCAATCAATCAATGCTGTTTATCAGGTGCTTACTATGCACAGGGCACTGTACTAAGCACTTGGGAGAGTACAGTACAAGTGAGTTGGTGGACATACTTTCTGCCTAGAACAGCTAACGATCTAAAGGGGGAAAAAAGACATTAATATAATTCATTTATTATTATAAATGTCCACAAGGGCTGTGGGGTTGAGGGGTTTACAGCCCACGTCCAAGGGAATTTTGCTTTCTGTCCTTTATACACTGGACAACTGCAAATATATTTAAGTGAGTGACAGCAGGGCCAGAGCAGTCGCAGCATACCATTTAATTCCCAACACCCCAAGTCATGTCACGAGAAGCAGTGTGGCTTAGTGGATAAAGCGTGGGCCTAGGAGTCAAAAGGACCTGGGTCTGAATCCTGACTCTGCCACATGTCTGCTGTGTGACCTTGGGCAAGTCACTTCACTTCTCTGGGACTCAGGACCTTCATCTGTAAAATGGGTATTAAGAGTGTGAGCCCCATAAGGATAGGGACTGTGTCCTGCCTGATTACCTTTTATCTACCCTAGTGCTTAGAAGAGTGCTTGGCACTTATTAAATGTTTAACAAGTAGCATTATTATTACTCTACCTACCCAAAAGCCACCTCCCGCAATTATGTACTTATACACATCCTTAGCTCTTATGCATAAATTCATCTGTATAATTTAATTATTCATTCTGATTTATTCCAATATTTCTTCTTCTTATTTTTTAATGGTATTTGTTAGTGCTTTCTATATGTCAAGCACTGTTCTAAGTGCTGGGGTAGATACAACGTAATCAGTTTGGACACAGTCCTACACTGTCCTATACTGGGGCCTACAGTTTAAGATTAGGTATAATTTACGGAAATGTGAGCTCACTGTGGGCAGGAATGTGTCCGTCTGTTGTTATATTGTACTCTCCCAAACGCTTAGTACAGTGCTTGCACACAGTAAGTGCTCAATAAATATGATTGAATGAAGTACTGAATTGAATCCCCATTTTACGTTTGAGGAAACTGAGGCACAGAGAAGTGACTTGCCCAAGGTCATACAGCAGGCAAGTGGCAGAGCAGGGATTAGAATCCAGATGCTCTGGCTTCCAGTCCCTGGCTCTTTCCACTAAAACACTCTGCTCCTCGATTACCAGTAATAATAGTATTTATTAAGTGTTTACTGGGTGCAGAATACTGTACCAAGTGCTGGGAGTACACAGTTGCGAACAAGACACAGTCCCTGACCCTCAGGAGACTAGTTATTTATCTGTTGTTCTTCCTGCTCCCACTGTATATAAATTCAGTTTTTCTGCCTGTCTACCCCATACGATAATCAGTTCCCTAAAGTGTGTGTTTTGCTCCTGTGGTACTCTCCTGGGTGCTTCGCACCTAACAGGCACCCAAAAAATAGCATTGATTGACTGACTGACTGATTAAAAAGGAAATTAACTCTATTCCTACCAAGATTTACAATCTTGAGTTTCTGGTCCTTGCTTTTCTTTTGTTAAAGTCAAATACTTTTTTTCCCTCCACATATACATTCTTCATTTTATGGAGTTATTTCCCCACTTGGCCAGTTCTACAATAACTACATAAGCGATCAGATTTCTCCTGGAAATATCACAAGGAATATTTGTCAATATGACAGTCTCTAAAAGCAGCATATTATTTTGTAGCAGACACTAATTAGTAAAGGCCAATATTTTCATACTTTTCTAGTAGTGAGTGCACTCTGATAGCTATGAGGTCCCACAGTTAAAATCACCAGTAATAGCAGTAATGGGATCTGTTGTGTATCTCCCGAGAGCAACATACTTTCCGAACCACAATTCAGAAGCACAACACAAGTTTTTTGCTCGCGAGGGGCTTACAATCTAATGGGGGAGGCAGAAATGAAAGTATTTTACAAATAATGAAATCACTCAAATGTAACATAAATGTCAGTCCACTTTCATACCTGGATGAAAGGCAGGGGTTGTTCTTTCACTGCTTGGACCCAAAAGTTTAACATGGCTGGCTGGAAACCATCCTTTTTGACGTTTTTTTCCTCTCGCCTGTGTAGGTATTCAAAGCAATGGAAAACACAAGGGATGTATTCATTAGAGGATGTATACTTAGTTCCAATTAATATAGAAACAGTAAAAAATCCTCCTCCTATTGGCCAAATAATTGTATGCTGCAGTGTCACTTATCCAAAAAGGTAAATGCTTTTGCCCTAGAAATGTAGACAGCCAGTTAATCTGGACCACTAGCAAGTAAGCAGAGTTCTGGTTTTCAACTGAGCCAGTAACTCCACTGCCTCTGTCCCATTCCCACCAAAACTAGGTTGTGACCCATTATTGTTTCCCACCTGCTGTCAGGAAAGGTTTAGGTGTTCACAAAAAGACAGAGATTTCCTTAGCATCTGAACCAGAACCATGGAGAAAAGCTGGGAAGTGATTTTCAATCAGGTGTACTTCTGCGTCAAATTCTTTTTTAAGGGTGTTTGTTATGCACTTCTGTAAGCTCTCTGGGGGCGGAAATATGTCTACCAACTTGTTATATTGTATTATCTAGAGCGCTGAGTAGGGTCTTTCGCCCACAGTGAGCGTTCCGTAAATAAGATTGATTGATTGATCGTCAAACTGTTTTAAGCGCTGGGGTAGATACAAGTTAATCAGGGCGGATACAGACTGTGAGCCCCCTCTAGACTGTGAGGTCACTGTGGGCGGGGACTGTCACTGTTTACTGTTGTACTGTACCTTCCCAAGTGCTTAGTAGAGTGCTCTGCACACAGGAAGTGCTTAATGAAGACGACTGAATGAATGAATAAATGAAGGCTTACTGCGTGCCGAGCACTATTTTAAGCACTGGGGTAGAGATCAGGTTGGACACAATCCCTGTCCCACATGGGGCTCACACTCTTAATCCCCATTTTACTGATGAGGGAACTGAGGTCCAGAGAAGTCAAAGTAACTTGCCCAAGGTCACACAGCAGACAGATGGCAGATCTGGGATTAGAACCCAGGTCCTTTTGACTCCCAGGCCCGTGCTCTTTCCATTAGGCCACACTGTCACCTCTCCTTGGAAAATCACACATCTCTTCATGCACTAAAAGAAACTTTATTATCCACAGTGGTTACCTGCAACTCTCCCTGCCACCACCCACTAGGGTTCTTCTTCAGAATGAGTATCAACTGTCCGGGAGCAAGGCTAAGTTGTTCGGCACCGGATGCCGTGTAAGCTGAAGTAACTTGAGCGATCTCTGGGGAGAAAAAAATGGAATATCCTAGAATTAATGGACTACCATATCATCAACAAATTTCTAAAATCGTCAAGGCCATTATTTGTATATACCAGGCTTCTTGTTTGCTATTCCAGATTTGCCGGCACTTCCAAAACTCTGAAAAGAAAAGACACACATTTTCAATGGAGATACGGCTCTGGTTCATTGTTTTTCTATTAAAAGGGAGGGAGGACAAGATTGTGCACTATTTTAATTTACTATCCTTTTTTTACTCTATTAAGAACCCCAAAAGGGCAAACTTTGAGGTGTTCATATATACTAAATACTTTGACAAACAATCCATTTCCCTGCCAATCGCAATGTCCATGATTCTTTACTGCATCACACAGCTGTAGAGTTCTAGCTTTCAAGTGTGAACCTTAATTGTGATGGTCAAAAACAAAGTCACTCGATTTCTGATCAAAAACAACTCTACCTCCTGATCTTTTGGTTTGACATAATTTGATGGAAAGATTCCAATTCTTTCATCAATACTTCCTGTCCACCATTCTCCATCTTTTTGGGTCACTAATATTTCTTCACCTTCGATGAAAGTCAAATCACCAGGTTCTGAACTTGAATATGAATAAAGTGCAATATATTCTAGAAGGAATGAAACATGCCAAAAATTATAACAGTACTTATAAAAGAACAATAAAATATCATGTAAAAAAAAATCAGTTTGTTAAAGATCTAAACAATAAATGAATGGGTAACCAAAAAAAAACACTCAATCTCCTTGTCCCCTCTTACCTCACCTCGCTGCTCTCCTTCTACCACCCAGCCCGCACACTTCACACCTCTAATGCCAACCTACTCACTGTACCTCGATCTCATCTATCGCATCTTCGACCTCTCATCCTCATCCTGCCTCTGGCCTGGAACGCCCTCCCTCTTCCAATCCAACAGACAATTACTCTACCCCCCATTCAAAGTCTTACTGAAGTCACATCTCCTCCAAGAGGCCTTCCCTTAGCCCTCTTTTCCTTTTCTTCTACTCCCTTCTGCGTCGCCCCGACTTGCTCCCTTCATCTCCCCTCCCAGCCCCACAGCACTTACGTATATGTCCGTAATTTACTTATTTTTATTAATGTCTACCTCTCCCTTTAGATTATAACCTCATTGTGGGCAGGGAATGTGTCTGTTATATTGTCATACTGTACTCTCCTAAGAGCTTAGTACAGTGCTCTGCACAGAATAAGCACTCAATAAATACACCTGATTTACTGAGTAAAGTCACATCTCCTATAAATGTCTTTTCTTAGCCATTCTTCCAAGAGCAACTATTGCTGGATCCCAAAAATATGCTGGGAGAGATGGGATGAAGAAAGAAGGTGGGGAGTGGATAAAAGCACACATGTTTGGCTTAATTCCTGTTTAATTCCTTATAAAATTGAATGTAGCTACCTTATTAAGGTTTGGAGAATGATTTCATTGTCTTATGGTATTCATCATTTATAATTCCCTACTTTTATATTATTTTAACCGTATCTGCCTGCTGAATAGGTCCAGGTGAAATAATTAACATTAAAAAAGGCTAAAGGAAATCTGAAGGAAAAAAAAATCCCAAGACAGTCATTCCAGGGATAAAAGGAATAATATTTCTTTAGCTATATTTTTGGTGACCAAGTAAACGCTTTAAACTTTGAACTGGAAATTCACAGTCATTAATTTGTGCCCAATACAAAAAGGACAAGGGTCTTTGACAATGAGCATTACATTTTCTGTGTAAATTCTGTAACTTAGATAGCATCTGTTGCAGGAAACACACACACAAGCGTATCTATAAACCCACTAAATCATAAGAGCAGAGTAATTTTCTTCATTGGCAATTACGAACCTACTGTGTGCTAAGCACTGCCCTCGAGTAATCCCTGCCCTCAAAGAGCTTCTCTGCATTGTCTCCATTTGAGTTCTGCCAACAAACTGATGCAGCCGTACAAATTGTATTGTTTTCCTCCAGCGTTGCCATCTACTGATAGCAGAGTCCTTTCACGAATACTAGTTTGAGATAGAAGCCTAGATAGAGGTTAGAGGTAGAACCGAGAAGCACAGAGAGGTTACCGAGTTTGCTGAAGTTCAGGGTCTTGGCAGAACTGAACCTAGAAAACGGCCTCTCGGCTCTCAAGCGGTAACCATTCAATTTCCATGTTCGAGTGACATTTTGCTACTGAAAATGTCATTTGAAAATGTGGTTGCTAGGCAAAAACAGTCACATATGGGATTTTGGGCTTCACCTTTAGCCTTCTCTCAATTGGTGCCCTAAGCTTGGGAGGAAGGGAAATGGGCACATTTTCTGGGCCATTTCCATTGGCCACCCCCTACCTCCTCCTTACCCCTACCTCCATTTTCTTCTTGTGCAGAGAAAGTTGGAGGAAATTTACATGAGGGAGAGAGTCAATTGAGTACTTTAAAGGCCATGGAATAGAGTTTCTATATGACGCTGACGCAGAAGGACGACCACTGGAGGTTCTTGATTTGTGGGGAAATAGGGACAGGACACTTTTTCCGAAAAATGATCCGGGTTTCAGAGGGGAGTACGGACTGAAGAAGAGGGAGACATGTCTTTAAACTCTACTGTTTTCGCTTCTGTAATTGATTTTAATGTCCGTCTTCCCCATCGATCGTAAGCTTTTTGTGGGCAGGGATCATGCCTACCAACTTGATTGCATTGTAGGTTCCCAAGCAGTACAGTGCTCTGCACCCAGTAAGAGCTCAATACATACCACTGATTCACTGACTGATTGGTTATATCCTTACCCTCTCCAACCGTGTAAGATGTCGTGCTCGGCTTTTTATTTACAGCTGCATAAATAGCTTCGGATCTGTGGGCCAAAGGAAAAAGTTGATTCTAAAGAGAACTTCCAGTAGAATTTCATGCCCAAAGAGATTAGGGATTTGCTCTGAGGGCAGTTGTCAGAAGACAGAGAGGAAGCACACATTTCCAGGGAAATCTTGTCTTTCAAAACCAGATTAAACATGAATTCAACTAGTTGCTGTAGAGCTTTGAAATTCATAACTACCAGGGTTGAAAACACATTGTTCTAAGAATTAATATCTTGCTAAAGGATTGAAAAGCATTTCCAAGACATACTCTAAATGATGCAGTTCACATTCCACTGAAAAATGCAGCCATCCCATAGAAGCACCACTAGAGAAATGCTCACGGAAAAAAAAAAGGACAGTGAGTTCTCTACCTGGAGCTATCACTGAAAAAGCAGCGTAGCTTAGTGGAAAGAACACAGGCTTGGGAGTCAGACGGTGTGGATTCTAATCCCGGCTCCTCCACTTGTCTGCTGTGAGATCTTGGGCAAGCTACTTAATCTCTCTGTGCCTCAGTTACCTCATCTGTAAAATGGGGATTAAGACTGTGAGCCCCGCATGGGACAAAGTGATTACCTTGTATCTACCCCAGCGCTTAGAACAGTGCTTGGTGCATAGTAAGCACTTAAACACCATAATTCTTATTCTTATTAAAGAGAAATTTAAATGAGGCAGAATGCAAATTTTTAAACTGAAATGTGGCTGAAATATCAAGGCTGAGCTCTACAGTCTCAATTAGGAATCTATGATGACTTAAAAAAGTTATGCTGTTTCTTATGCCTCTGGCATTTGGTCTGTATTCATAAGACAAAAAGAAAAGCATGTATAAATGAATAACAATTTCCTTGGGGTTTTCCATCCAAAACGAGATAACATCCTTCTCTTCTCCATCCCCCCCAAAACAGGCAAAATTCCTAAAGGTCTCACTCTCTCTTGTTTTCATTTGCAGGGATGATCTTAACATAGGATTTAGGAAACCATCCTCTTCCTCCATGCACCTCACCAAACCACCAGTTTTCTTGCTGCTCCAGCACAGAAATGATGTCATGTTTTGAAAAGTTCAAGTGGTTATCTTTCTTTGCCGTCCAGGAGCAGAGTGCCTGAGCTTTTAGGTTTTCCACAGCCTGTCCCTGTCAAAAGAGAAATACAAGTGATCACCCGGCTTCTTAGTAACTACACCTCATATTTACAATAGCTCATGTAGCCTCATTACCTAAGACCTGGCAGGCTGGCTTGGTGGGTTGGTAGAATACTGTACTGCTGGCAAATAAAAATTTCAGAGGAATTTGGAACATGTAACAGTAAGGGCAATCTGGGTTCAGGAGCTCTCTCCTTGACCAGTAGAGTGATGAAATGCCTAGAACTATTTTTTTTAAAAATACATCACATATGATTGGGGTAACAGTTGGATAAGTGCCTATAACTTGATGGTGTTCACGAAACAGTTTTCAAAATAAAGTGTGCCTCAGGAGAATCTGGAGTGCGATTTACAATGGCAGTCCAAAAAATCTCTCCTACATACACAAAATTGTCTGTTTAAATGATCTCCCTACGTCCTGGTAAGTTTAGATTGCGTAGGTACAAAGGGTAACACTAAATCTTCAAAAATGTCTATATGACTTCAAATGAAGACAGAATAAATATCACTACTGAACGCTTCAATTTCTTCTCTGATTTCTAGGTGGTCTTAATGACCTAATTACTCCACTATTTCTGAATGAACACTCACTTTGAACTCTCAGCAGGCAGATGATTCCATTTATTTTGATTCTATTTATTTGCTATTGTTTTAATGAGATGTGCATCCCCTTGAATCTATTTATTGCTATTGTTTTTGCCTGTCTGTCTCCCCCGATTAGACTGTAAGCCTGTCAGTAGGCAGGGACTGTATCTATCTGTTGCCGATTTGTACATTCCAAGCGCTTAATACAGTGCTCTGCACATAGTAAGTGCTCAATAAATACTATTGAATGAATGAATGAATGAATGAGCACACCAGGATCAGGATCCCACCTTTCTGATTGCTACTGTATTTTGCACATGGATATGAAAAGCTTAAATACTTCATTTCTAATTCAGGGTGCATCTCAAAGTCTGTCAGAATATATTCTTTTTATGCCGCCCCACGACTGGAGAGGCCTCTGCTTGGGATCTCTGTCTTAAGAGAGGAACATAATCAACTCTAATAACTTTGTTTCCACTGCTTCCCCTGCACAAAGGAACTAGAGTTCTGGAGTTCAGATTTAGGCGGTTTGTGCTTAGGCTGCAATGGCAGCTAGGTAGAAAGTCCTGTCACTGAATCCTGCTCCGGGCCGGGAAACTTTTCACCAATTTCAGCTCCAAAAAATCCTCATCTCCATCTGAGAAATGGCCCGTTCTAGTACCCACCAAGGAGGTAGCGGGGTCGTTTTGTGATGAAGCAAAAGGGAAGCGAGGGAAATAAAAAAGGTTAACGAATAACAGACCCAACGATATATATACGATCATATCAACGATAATATACCTGTCCATGAATTGGGGATACTGATCCAGGGGATGCCGTGCGAGTAAAAGCTGATTTTTTCTGCCATGTCGTATTGACAGTTAGGTTTGAGAAAGCTGTATTTTGGTAATCGGATTCTGTCGCTTGTTGACTTGAAGAAACTGGTCTGCAAATAGAGCATATGGACATGAGGTTCTGAATTGCCTGGTCCTAATTATTACCTATTATATTTCAGTTCCATGCATCCAGACATAACTAAATCTAGATCTGCAGGAATTAATTTATGATATTTACAATAATAAAGATGGAAACAGTGTGGCCTATTGGAAAGATAATAATAATAATAACGTTGGTATTTGTTAAGCGCTTACTATGTGCAGAGCACTGTTCTAAACACTGGGGTAGATACAGGGTCCTCAGGCTCACAGTCTTACATTTTAAAAATAAAATGTTGGTATTTGTTAAGCGCTTACTATGTGCATAGCACTGTTCTAAGCGCTGGTGGATACAAGGAGATCAGGTTGTCCTACGTGGGGCCCACAGTTTTAATCCCCATTTTACAGATGAGGTAACTGAGGCACAGAGAAGTTAAGTGACTTGCCCGAAGTCACACAGCTGGCAAGCGGCAGAGCCGGGATTTGAACCCATGACCTCTGACTCCCAAGCCCGGGGTCTTTCCACTGAACCACGCCTAGGAGACAGAGGACCTGGGTTCTAATCCTGATTCTACAACTTGCCTGCTGTGTGACCTTGGGCAAGTCAATTAAGATTTTTGTACCTCAGTCTCCTCATCTATGAAATGGGGATTCTATATCTGCTCTCTCTCCCTTACTTAAAATGAGAGCCCCGTATTGGACAGGGACTGCCCCGATCTGATTATCTTGTATCAACCACAGCATTTAATACAGTGCTTGGCACAAAGTAAGTGCTTAATAAATATCATAAGTATAGTAATAATAATCATGGTATTTGTTGAGCGCTTACTATGTGACAGGGACTGTACTAGGCGCTGGGGTGAATGCAAGCAAATCGGGTTGGACACAGTCCCTGTCCCCCGTGGGGCTCACAGTCTCAATCTCCATTTTACAGATGAGGTAAGTGAGGCACAGAGAAGTGAAGTGACTTGCCCAGGTTACACAACAGACGAGTGGTGGAGCCGGGATTAGAACCCATGACCCTCTGACTCTCAGCCCCATGCTCTCTCCTCTACGCCATGCTATTAACAGTCGTAGCGGTAGAACCTCAAAGGACAGGATGCTAAATATTAGCATACTGATAAAAATATGAATTTGCTTACATGCACATTCGCAAACCTTACTGAATTGAGGTGTCAGTGAAAAACTTACTCGGGGGAAGCTGAGGTAGTAGATAAAGATACTGTAGGAGGAAGTAAGGCCTTCTTAGGAGATAAAGCTTTTTCACTTTCTGGTATTTTTTCTACATAGTTAGAGGGAAACCAACCAAAATTTCCTTGAAAGCTACCATATAACCAATCGGGTTCTCCTGTGGTTTTTTCATCAACCTAAAAAAAATAAAAATGGGGTAAGAGAACCACAATGAGCAGGCTCTTTTATGCATTCAACTTGGTGTGTGATCATAAGCATTCAATCAATCGTATTTATTGAGCAGGTACTGTGTTCAAAGCACTAAACTAAGAGCTTGGGAGAATACAATATAACAAGCAGACAATGTCCCTACCCACAATGAGCTCGCAGGCTAGAGTAAAACATTTTAGTAAGCATCTGTCTCCGGGTTCAGTATTCAGCCCATAACATTCATTCTACCATTTCACTAGAAGGCTAACCAGGATCAACCCCCTATTTGGTTTTACTTATTAAAACTACTTAAAATTCTATCAACATCGTTTGTATAAAACTGTACATTTAATTTTCCCTAAGAGGTGAACACAAGAGGATGTGAAACTGAATAGTTATTCCCTAGCTTTATTGCCAAATGCAACTTCACCTGAAGTATTTCCAACTAAGTCTCACTGAAGACAGATACCGTGCTCGTATGCTCTCCCAAATGCTTATGATGAGATTCTAAACATAATAAGCACTCAGTGAACTGGTGAGAAAAGTACAAAGTTGACTAACTGCAAATCCTATTAAAAAAACCCCCTGATGGAAATGATTCAACATGAACGTTTTCTCCAGATAGAGCTAAGACCCCACAACTACCAATTATAAGGAGAAAAGAGGAAAACAAGAGCTTAATATTTAGTTCATATTTTCTCAATTTACATAGCTAAGCTACAAAAGCATTAACAACCTCTAAGTCAGGCAATTTCTTGTAGCGGTGCATGACCCGGAGTTCCCTGTTGTAAACCAGATGTCAAGAATCAGCAAACCCAAGGAGCCTTATTTTTTCCCAACTTCCCAAAACAGGAAATTAGAATCATAAATTGTTTCCATCAGAGTGCTACTGCAATAATATCATTAAGCACCCAAAATGCGGAGAGCACTGTACTCTTTTTTTTTTTTTTTTACACCACTTATGTTTTCAGAGCAAGGAGTTAACTTTGTTTCTTACCTGAATGACATCCCCAGAATTAAAGCTCAACTCATCATGATTTCTTGCTTCAAATGGATATAAAGCTCTGTAATTCACCAGGATAACTGATGTCCTACACTCGGAGGTGTTCGAAGCCCCGCCTGCAAAGAGAACACAATTTGAGTGATTCGGTACATCTGGATGTATGTGGCTCTGGCAACAGCCCAGAAAACAATTAAGTTTTGGGTCCAGGCGGCTCATAATCTTTGAGGCGAACTGAATATTGAACAGAATGTTGAAACATTTTATTCAGAAGCATAGGTAGGAATGAAGAAGGGAGTTGAAAGACAAAAAAGGGTGCTCATTCCAACCATGCTGAGGGGCAAAATCAAGAGAAAACAAGAACACCAAGGAACAAGTTTATATTCAGCATAGGCAGGGATATAACTGAATGCCCAGTTCAGTTGTTCTGAACCCTGCAGGCTTTCAATATTTTCTTAATGACTCTACTAAGGCTGAAGATTTAGAATACAGTGGACAAAGGGGAGTTTAGAAGGTCAGTGTGCTGCATACAATAAGCACTCAATAAATATAGTTAATGGATTATGAGGAAAAACTGAAAGCCAAATGTGGTTCAAGGAGGCCTACAAAACCAGGGCAGTATTGGAAAATATATCACAACATTTAGAAACTGGAATGTGAAGAAACTATTTGTCTCAGAGAAACAACCATCAGTCACTATTTGGGAATACTGGTGTGTGCTGCAAAGGCATACAAAACTCTCAGTTCCAAATAACAAAATACATCTCCACTGTCTAAGCCCAGAGTATTATACAAAATATGAAATGTTTTTTGATTAAAATCTTAGGATTCACAAATTTAAATAATAAATGATGAGCCCCCCTTTCCCCTCCTCCCTCTCCCTTCTGCATCGTCTATGCACCTGAATCTACTCTTTAAGCACTTGATTTTCACCCCACACACTTCACCCTACCTCAGCACCAGAGCGCTTATGTACATACCCAAAATTTATTTCAAGGTCTGTCTCCCTCTCTAAGCTCCCTGTGGGCAAGGAACATGCTTACTAACTCTGTTGTACTGTACTCTTCCAAGCACTTAGTACAGTGCTCTGCACATAGTAAGCGCTCAAGAAATACCATTGATTACCTTCTTTTTTCAATGGTGGATTACAATTTCCTCTCCTCAGCCTGCTTTAGTAAACCTACAAATTTTTCATCTACATTTAACGTAGGAACATGTTTCACTGACTTTAAAGTTGGCAGCATCTTTCTTTTCTATCTCTTCCTTGGAGTGCTTTTGCCTCTCTTCAGCTTCCTGATTTGTCATCTTCTTGTTGCTTTTGTAATTCCATTTGTCTCTGAAAGTCAAGCAGGTTATTTCTTTCCTCACCCCCATATTGTCTTTCCTCCTCAAATCGCCTTCCTCTATTCTTGGCTGCCGCTTCCTCAACTTTCTGCTTTTCTTCTTGAATTTTATCCTGAAGTCGTTCCTCCTGAAGTCGCTTCTGCTTCTCTTCTTCTTCCTTTCTAAGATTTTCTCTCCATAGGTTTTCTTTTTCCTGCTTGGCTTTCCTAGGAGGGGAGAAAGTGTTCAATTTAGACAACACTGTTGGGGGACTAAACTTGGCTAAGAATAATGGAATCCAAAGATCTGGGTAATCATAAATACACCGTTTCACTCCTGTCTTCTTAAAAAATACTACTCCCCTTACCTAATCTCTTTTCCTTTGCCTAGTGGATAAGAGCATGGAGCGTGGGAGTCAGAAGGACCTGGATTCTAGTCCTGGCTCTATGACTTGTCTGTTGGGTGACACTGGGCAAGTCGCTTCACTTCTCTGAGCCTCATTTACCTCATCTGTAATATGGGGATTAAGACTGTGAGCCCCATGTGGGAGAGGGACTGTGCCCAAGCTGTTTATGTTATATCTGTCCCAGTGCTTAGACACATAGTAAAAGCTTAACTAATACCATTTAAAAAAAGGGTCTTTTTCTAGTAAAGCCTCAGTGACAGGACCACCCATGGCAGCTCTCACACCCAACATATATATATATATTTAATCACATCTATTAAGCGCCTACTATGCATCAAACACTGTTCTAAGTGCTGGGGTACTACACTTGACTTTAGTATCACAAGTTGGGAAAATGCAGCAATGAATCAGAAAAAGTGCCCTTTCAAGGTGCAGTGTGCAGCTTGCACTCCACGTAAACAACGTGCCCTTGGGCCTAAGTTGAGTCAGAGGGCTAGGCTCCAGTGAAGACCCAAATGTTGACATCCCCGTAGAGGTCCGGGTGAGATGTCTTCTAAGAGCAGAAGACCGTGGAAATGTACTTGGTAGACTAGGGCCATTATGCGAAGGAGCTCGATGTAAAGGTCAATGAGCAAAGAATAAAGGCAGGGGGCAAAGGCCAGTCACTGCTGCTTGCTGTCCTCCGAAGGGAGGGTGGAGAAAGCCCGGGCAGTGGAGACCTTTTCACCGAAGACGCTTGTGCAGGTCTCGGCCCTAACTCGGACCAAATGCCACAGAGATTAATTATCTCTGTAGGAGAAATTCTCAACGCCCCTGGGTTGAGGGCTTAATAGAAGCAGGGTCTTTTCCTATGAATGTTTTCTGTATGCTAATAAGTGTTTTCTTACTGTGATACTGAATATTCTGGTTTATGCCTTCCCTGATGGAACCCCCTCGTCCCTAACAGGGCTTATTGGCCTGTTAACATAAGGCCACTATGCATCTTTATTTCACCTGATTCCTTTGACAGTGATATGGATTCTCCTAGTTTAGACCCATTTGCCTATCTGAAAAAGAAGAATTGTCAGCCTCCAAAATAAAGGGTGAGGGGAAAATTCAACTTGGCATTCAGCAAGTTATCATGTCACTCGCATCTGGATTTTATCACCTTGCAAGAAATAAACCACGTACCTTGCCATCTCATCTTCTGTTTTCTTCTTCTGAATAAATTCAGCTCTTTTTCTTTCAATTTCTCTCAGTTTCTCTTGCTTGATCCTGTGGAGTTGTTCAAGGGCTAACTGCTGCGTGTTATAGCTTTCTCTCAGATCCTGAGAAGGAAATTCAAGGGTAAATAAAAGGAAAATGTTTTGTTCCTATCAAAATGGTACAGGCAGACCTGGACTTTGAACATTTTGCAATTACGACACATGCACGTATGACATTTCCAATTAAGCTTTACAACAGAGGTCGTGGATTCTAATCCCGGCTCTGCCACTTATCAGCTGTGTGACTTTGGGCAAGTCACTTAACTTCTCTGTGCCACAGTTACCTCACCTGTAAAATGGGGATTAAGAGTGTGAGCCCCATGTGGGAGAACTTGATTACCTTGTATCTACCCTAGTGCTTAGAACAGTGCTTGGCACATAGTACGTGCTAAACAAAGATCATAATTAATATTATTACGGGGAAGGGGATACCCTGAGCATGAAATGAGTTGAAAACAAAATTCAAAAGAGTGGTGTTGGATGGAGGAGGAGAGGGAAGACCACATGGAAGACCACTGGGATAAGGGGGTTGGAGGAGGAAAGCCAGGGAGTGGCAGGGAAGTGGGAAATGCGTTTTAAAAACCACAAAGAAGGGTAAAAGAGATGGGCGATTAAAGAAGGCAGAATGTGGCAGAGCGGGAGATCAACAGGGGGAGAGATGGCTATCTGGTCACCAAGCACAGCACGAAGAATGGTCAACATACCCAATTTTGAAAAGGTAAAATTTGGCTAGCCTAATGGGGAACCCTCCTGAAGTAGTATAGTAAAAATACATTAAAATAACTAACTTATCTAGCATTAATAAAGTATACTTCCTCCCACTTTGATGGTAAACCCCATGTGGGACAGGGACTGTGTCCAAAATGATTATCTTGTGTCTCAGATTGTGATCCCCCTGAAGGACAGTGTTTATTTTCTCCCGGCACTCAGGACAGTACTCTGCACAAAATAAGCTCTTAATAATTGTTTTTACTACTATCTACCCCAATGTTTAATACAGTGCTTGGCACATAGAAAGTGCTTAATAAATAACACAGTAATAACAATTAATTATTAAAGATACAAGTCTTTGTAATTTTGGTAAAAACAGAGTATCTGATCTTGATTCTGGAATTCATCCCCTGTTTGTGACACTAGTCCAATGAAGAAAATTAGATCCAACACACTTCAACTTAAAATGCAGTGCTCAGGAATCAATTTATTCAATCCTTCAATTGTGTTTACTGAGCACTTACATCGCGCAAAGCACTGTACTATGCACTTGAATCAACTGTGCCAAAGTCTGAGGACTGCCTGTATTTTAATTAAGGCCCATATTTCTTATCCATTTAATAATAATGTTGGTATTTGTTAAGCGCTTACTATGTGCCGAGCACTGTTCTAAGCGCTGGGGTAGACACAGGGGAATCAGGTCGTCCCACGTGGGGCTCACAGTCTTAATCCCCATTTTACAGATGAGGGAACTGAGGCACAGAGAAGTGAAGTGACTTGCCCACAGTCACACAGCCGACAAGTGGCAGAGCTGGGATTCGAACTCATGAGCCCTGACTCCAAAGCCCGTGCTCTTTCCACTGAGCCACGCTGCTTCTTCTTTACACATTTACTCGAGATTATATACCCAAATACTAATCGGTGAAGGCTATTTATTAAGTGCTCGCTGTGTGCAGAGCACTGTAGTGAGCACTTGGGAGAAATACAATTCAAGAGAGTTGGTAGATGAGATTCCTGCCCACAAGAAGTTTACAGTTTACGGGTAGCTCCGTTCTCCTGTAACACGGGAGCTGTGGTCATGTCGAACCCCATGTTTAGTACTTGTGCCTGAATCTGCACATATACGCTTACGACCCTTCCCTCCGACGTCATCTAGGTTCTATCCAGGCAGGTGCCCGCCGTCAAAAGAACATTCCTTAATTCCCCAAGATCACTGTACTCAAAACGTATTGTGAACCCATGTGATTAACTTGTACCTACCCCGGCGCTTAGTATAGTGCCTGGCACACAGTAAAAGTTTAACAAATACCATTAAGAAAGAAAAGAGAACTGAGGGTACTCGATTCCCTACTTAGAATTCATTAAAAAAAATCAGATCGCGGATTGGATTATGATGAACATTTAAAACATAAAAGTCTCCTAGGCACCAGTTACATTATAAATCCACTTAGGTCATATTTTAAAAAAGCAATCTATTGAATCTTTGGAAGCAGAGTTGTCGAAGGAGGTTAAGGGCAGCTCGAGGGAAAGCTGAAAACAGCAACAGGTTTGCAGTGCAACTTTTGGTGTGCAGAGGATGGAAGAGATTGACGCTCACGCCTCTTCATCCATTCCAGCAACTAGGAATAAAAGCTCACCTACAGTTACGTCACCGTCAAAAGCAAAGGACACTGATGTACGAACACGCCAAACTAATAACTGAACTGCTCAGGTCTGGGCAGAATCTGGAAAATCAGGTCCCTCAGACCAACCCTGTTCCCTCCCCACCCGGCACTGACGCCGGCAAAAGCAAACTGACTGCAAAAATGACGCTGGGAGAATTTAGTAGGAGTTCAGTAAGTCTCATTCACTGGTAACATCAAGGCTTATATATGCCTGAAGGAGTGTAATAACAACATCTCTCTATCCTTAGATATCTCTATCTAAGGAGGCAAATCTAACAGGGATTTCTACTCTGGACAAACATTAATCTATAAAGGCCTTTTCCCAAACCAATTTCCTTAAACAAAGTAGAACTGCAACTGAGAATTCAATCATGGATGCCAAAAGGCAGTTCTTCATCAAACAGTGAAAAAGACCCAGTTTTTCAGAAAAGAAATCACTCCCTCAAAGTCCCACGTGTGCACATTCACTTAAACCGGATGACACGACAACTGCGGAAATGTTCTGATCATATAGTAGCTTCTTTTTTTCAAACTCAGAAAAATGTCATGGAGCTCCTGAAATGACTCAGAGTCATTTAAAATGCAAGATATTATCGAGAGTGGTTTTAAAGCTTTGAACCCAGAGGATAAGTGACTAAAAAGGTTGGGTTCAGGCTACAGGGCTGGTTTGTTTTGACAGCATGGCTTACTCTCTTCTCCCAGAAATGCCATCTGACCTGGTTATTCACCTGATTCTCTTCCTACCTCTCTAACTGCTCTCCTACAGTCACCTTCACTGGTTCTTTTTCGGTGTCACACCCACTATCTGAGGATGTCGGGAGAAACAGCGTGGCTTAATGGATAGAGCACGGGTCTGGGAGGCAGAAGGAACTGGGTTCTAATCCCTGCTCCACTACCTGTCTGCTGAATTATCTTGGGCAAGTCACTTCACTTCTCTGTGCCTCTACTACCTCATCTGTAAAATGGGAATGGATTCTTTGAGCCTCAAGTGGGACATGGACGGGATCCAACCCGATTAGCTTGTATCTATCTACTCCAGTGCTTAATACAGTGCCTTGCTCATAATAATAATAATTGTGGTATCTGTTAAGTGCTTACTATGTTCCAGGCACTGTACTAGGCGCTAAGATAGATAGAAGCAAATCAGGTTGGACACAGTCCCTGTCCCATATCAGGCTCAAAGATGAGAAAACTGAGGCACAGAGAAGTGATGTCGACTGGCCCAAGGTCCCCCAGCACACAAGTGGCCGAGCCAGGATTAGAACCCAGGTCCTTCTGTAGGGTGTACATGCTAGGAGGAAGAAGCCAGATTTTATGGTTCCTTCCCAGAATTTATGTCACCACACAAATGATTGAGGCCTATACACAATATATACACCATAACTAAAGCAGTGTGGCCTAAAGCATGGGCCTGGGAGTCAGAAGGGCCTGGGTTCTAAACCTGCCACTTGTCCACCATGGGCAAGTCACTCTATTTTTCTGCGACTCAGTTATCCCATCTGTAAAATGAGGACTCTGTGATCCCCATGTGGGACAGGGACTGTGTCCAACCTGATTTGCTTGTATTGATCCCAGTGCTTAGTATAGTACCTGACACATAGTAAGTGCTTAACAAATGCTATAATTATAAACTAAAAGGCATACTTTTAGATTCCTGACAGTGGACTAAAACAGGCAGTTATTCATTCATTCATATTTACTGAGCGCTTACTATGTGCAGAGCACTGTACTAAGCGCAGTTAGATAGCAGAAGTATATTAAAGCAAGCAGAAATGAAAAAAGCGTATATTATTTATAGTGAGTACTTCAAGCAAAGATTTTCAGATAAATGCAAAGAATAATGCAAATAAAAAATTAGAGAAAATTGTGAAATTAAAAAAATGCTAAAGATTAGAAAATAACCTTAAGTAAGAGGAAGAGGTTGTTGAGACAGCTTAGCAGAGACAAAAGGCACTGAAGAACAGAATCATCCATATTCCCACACTGTAAGATAAGGCAGATAAAAAGCCATATTAAACTTTGCATAATTTTGTATATTGTAGGGAAGATAGCTTGGCTGATCTGTCCATCAACAATAAATGATTTGCTTTTTCTAAATCTGTGTTTCCATTATGCAAACAGGTACTGATATATGGTTTTCCCCCAAATTACCTCTCTTTAATAGATGCCACTGAGGACTCGTTCCTATAGTCAAGAAGTTCATTTTATGGTTTATATTAATGTAACTAAAAATAAGCCAAAAAGAGAAAAGCAGCAAAGAAAGTGCACGTTGGAAAACCGTGTGCCACAGGTAAATTTTAGTAGCCCTCTACACCTGGCACTCAAAGCTAGCAAATGTTTAGTAATTTTGGTCTATTCCTCATTTAGAATTATTCACTTTAAGGCTAGATAACTTTCTGTTTTCTTTTGGCACTTGCAGTTGCTTTAGCATAAAAGAACACCTGATTAATACGGTACATTATTCACAGACACACGATATGGATCAGAGAAGTCCACTAGTCCACTGTGGCAAAGGAATATGAATTGAAGTTGTGTAATTTGAAGAGTTAGAAACATAGAGTACTATATGCATTATATTAACTATAAATGGATTAGTATTAGTGCTAAGAAACCTCTCACACAATCGGAGTGAATGAATAAGTCAATCCCATGATTACATAGCTAGTTCAAGTCAGATAACCTTGTTTTTTTAAATTGGAACCAAAGTTAATTTTTTTTTAGAGATAATTTGCTATGTTTGGGGGAAGGCTTCATTGTCAAAATTACTTTAAATGTATTTTTTTCAAGCGTCTGGAAGTCCAACCCTCGTAACTATACCAATAACAGTAAAATAATAGCCGATCCACAGCGGATTAGTGCTTTAGTAAAGGACGCAGTTAATTACACAGGGCAGCTATAAAAACATTTTTACTCCAATTTGTCTCTCAAGACCTAAGTATAATTGGGGTGAAGCGAAGTCTTAGACTTTGACAAAATGTCTGCTTTAACTGTTATTTTTCATAGGATACTCTTTCAAAACTTGAAATACAAAAATAAGACTAGGGGGAGAAAGGGAAAACAACTATAGCATCAAATCATTAAGAATGATAAAAAATAGGAATACCTTGAGTTGATTATTAAATGTATCCATTTCTGAGAGTTTAGATGCCGTTTCTTTTTCAAGGGCATCTAATTGCTCTTTAAGTCTTTGGCACACTTCTTCCTTTTCCAGTGACTTCTTATGAAATACGCCAACACCCAAATCTGAAATAGAAGTTGTAAGACTGTTGTACTGTACTCTCCCAAATGCTTAGTGCAGTGCGCAGCACACAGTACGTTTTCAAAAAATACCTCTGATTGACAGATTATAGTCAGGATAAGACAGACCCATAAAGATTCAAGGATACGTGCTGAGGATCGATGCTAGTGCGGGCCAGTTGGGGCCATAACTGGCTCTAAGCAACTCCTCGTTTGCTCAGACCTATCAAAAAGCCACTCAGAAATTAGTAGGAGAGGTTCACATCCTCTCGCTCCCACTCACTGGATTTTTCAGTAATGATTTGGGAGCAAATTGGCCCTGGTTGAAGTGTTCAACTTATACCAAACCTGGTTGTACAAACGAGGAAGTCAGTCATATTAGGTAAGCACTTACTATGTGCAGCACACTGAATTAAGCACTTGGAAAAGTATAATATAAAGAGTTGATAGATATATTGTTGATAGTCTGGAGGAGGAGACAGACATTAACATCAATAAAGTTCCGATAAGTACTGCTGGTACTCTGGTTAGTAAAATATTCATGTCTGGAAGTGAAGTAAAGTTTCTGATAAGACCACACTGACCAACCCTAGAAAAGTGTTCAATTTGTTTTAAGAGAATAGTTTGCTCACTGAAATTTTTGAAAAAATTCAGAAAAATGAAGTTGATTACTTGCAGACATTATTTCTTTGCCTGGAGTTGATCACAGAGATGCAAGAATTACTTGGCTTCTCTACTTCAATCACTCAATCAGTGGTATTTATTGAGTGCTTACTGTGTGCAGACCATTGCACTAACTACTTGAGAGAGTACAATACCAAAAGAGTGGGCAGACAGGTTCCCTGCCCATAAGGGGCAGACAATCTAAAGCCATTAAAATAAATGACAGATAAGTACCTAAGTGCTGTGAGGCTTAGCGTCAGGGTGACTATCAAGCGCTTAAAAGGCACAGCTCCAAGTGCACAAGTGATGCAGGAGGGGAAGGGAAATGAGGGTTTAGTTGGGGAAGGTCTTTTGGAGGAGATGTGTTTTTCACTAAGGCTTTTCATTCATTCATTCAACAGTATTTATTGAGCGCTTATAATGTGCAGAGCACTGTACTAATGTACAATGTACTTGGAATGTACAATTCAGCAACAGATAGAGACAATCCCTGCCCAATGACAGGTTCACAGCCTAAATGGGGACTCTCTTTCAAAGAGAGAAGAGCAGTGATCTGTCAGATATGAAAGAGGAGGGAATTCCAGACCAGAGGGAAAATGAGGGCAAGAGGAGGGTGTCTAGACTGATGAGATCGAGGTACAGTGAGTAGGCTGGCACTGGAGCAGCAAAATGTGCAGGTTTAAGCAGGAAATCAGTGAGGCTTAAGACAGGGGGTGGTGAGCTGAATGAGTGTTTTCAAGCCAATAGTAAAGAGTTTCAATTTGAGGCACAGATCGATAGACAACCACTGGAGCTTTTTGATCAGTGGGGAGATGCGACCTCAATTTTTTTTAAAAAAAAGATCTAGGCAGCAGAATGAATATATGAATCAATCAATCACATTTATTGAGAGCTTACTGTTTGCAGAACATTGTACTAAGTGCTTGGCAGAATACAAGATTGAGTAGGTAGACATGTTCCTTGCCCACAAACTTACTGTTTAAAGTGGGGGTAGACATTAATATCGATAAAAAAATTTTGAAGGAATGGGGAGGTGTGGACTGAAGCAGCAAGGTATAGTGGCTAAAGACCAGGCCTGGGAGTCAGAAGGTCGTGGGTTATAACCCTCACTCTGCCACTTATCTGCTGTCTGACCTTGGGCAAGTTACTTTACTTCTCTGTGCCTCAGTTACCTCATCTGTAAAATGGGGACTGAGACTGTGAGCCCCACATGGGAGAGGGACTGTTTCCATCCCGATTTGCTTGTAGCCACACCAGTACTTAGAACAGTGCCTGGCCCACAGTAAGTGCTTAGCAAATACCACAGTCATTATTATTGTAGAAAAATGATCCGGGCAGCAGAGTGAAGTAGGGACTTGAGTGGGGAGAGACAAGAGCGAGGAGGAGGCTGATGCGGTAATCAAGGCAGGATATGAGAAGTGCTCGCATCAGGTGAGTCGCAGTTTGGATGAAGAGAAAAGGGTGGATTTTAGTGATGTTGGGAAGGTAGAGCCGACAGGATTCGGTGACAGACTGAATATGTGGGTTGTATCAAAGAGAAGAGTCAAGGATAATGCCACGGTTACAGGCTTGTGAGAGAGGAAGGAAGGTGCTGTTGTCTCCAGTGCTGAGAAGGACAGGGAGGACACTGTTCTCATGTCATCTTTCACACTTTTGTCCTTTTATCTCAAATTGCTAGGTGACCACGGAATGGATCGAAATGAAGTAGTGTTGAGTAGAAGAGTTTAAAGAAAAGAATCGGATCGACATAATGTTGCTTCGCATACAAAAGGCTGGAACAAAATTTAATTTTCGACACTTACTAGGAGTGCTATCTAGTTGAATATGCTGAATTCTTTCGTTTAAGACTTGCTTCTCTGGCACCAGATGAATCAGCTTATTTTGATATTCCTACAAAAAGAAAAAGAAGCAAAATATCTATCTAGATAATAGTATCTGCCGTGTTAGAAAAATCAAGTGGACAGTGGTTTCCAAAAGTCATAAAATAATAATTCCAAGCAAAAAAAATCACACCAAGTGAAAAATCCAATTTAAGCACAGATTTTTCAGAAATGTCAGCAATTATTTATTAGCGGCAAGAGAATTTATGCCTTGCTTGCGAGAACTAGTGTAACTACTCAAGTTCCAGTGAGGTTAATGCCAAATTAAAAAAACAACACATAATCAATCAATGGTATTGATGAGTGCTTTCTGTGTGAAGAGCACTGTACTAAGCACTTGGGAGAGGGCAATATAACAAGAGTTGGTAGACAAATTCCCTGCCCACAATGAGTTTACAATCTAAGAATGAAACTATTAGAATTCAGAATTAGTAGAATATAGTGGAGAAAGAGTCCTAAGAATGGGGCTACCTGGAGCTGTTGCTGGAGCTGTTTAATTTCCATAATTCCCAAGTCACATTGCTTATCTAGAACTTCCAGTTCGCTTTTTTGAGACTGCTTCCGGATTCGAACATCTTGGAGTCGTCCGAAGATCTGCTGGTGTTTACCATTCTATAAGCAGATGAAAAGTTCTATCAGATAGTGGGAAAAAGGTTTACTACAACATGTTCTCATGTGCAGAATGAAGTTTTTATGCCAATGTGCAAATCACTGAGGTGTCACAAATGTCTCTGTATGATTTCAGCAAGACTGGGGAAGAAACTTGTCAGATTCCTATTTCTGTCCCCAGTATGGGACTCCATCTGGCTGTTAATCCTGGAAGGCTGCAGGTGATGCCACTGCCTGTCCTTATTCTGCATCCCATCCCTTATTATCTTCGTGGTCGGGGGTTTGTACTATATCACCTTCTTCATCCCAGTCGCAGGATTCGAGGCCCCAAAAATTCTTTTTCAGAGCAAAACCCAAACCAGCCCATACTGCGACTACTCAGTTTTTGTTTACCTGCTTCTCAATTTTTAATGGATGCGGAGTTTAGCCAAGCTGTAAGAAGGATGAAGGAAGGAAAGGCAGAGGACATGGAATTTTACATGTGGAACTACTATAAAGCTGAGTTTAGGGCACTTTGATGAGTCGACAAACTGCTCGTTAGATGGGTTTCATTTGAATCGGGGCCATACCAGTGCTTCTAGCTCAAGATGAAGACTCTTCTTTTTGGAATTCAACTTGACTATTTCTTCCTGTTCTCTATTGCGTTGATTGAGAAGTTCTTGACGGCGAATTCTCTCCCATTCCAGCCGACGCTGCCTTTCGAGCTCCTGCTTTGCTGCCTGCAAACAAAAAATTCTCATAAATTATAACTAAATTAGTCAGTCGATACTTTTTATGGAGTACTTACTGTTTCTAAAGCATTGTACCACCAAGGGAAGCAGCGTGGCCTATTGGGAAGATTGTGGGCCTGGGATTCAGGGGACCTGGGTTCTAATCCCGGCTCCACCAATGGCTGCTGGGTGACAGTGGGCACTTCACTTCTCAGTGCCTCAGTCACCTCATCTGTTAAATGGGGATTAAGACGTAGGACATGAACTGTGTCCAAACTGATTAGCTTGTAACGACCACCGTTCTTAGTACAGTGCCTGGCACATAGTAAGCGCTTGGCAATTAGGGGCTTGGCAGAGTACCACAGAGAATTAGAATATACAACCTCTGCCCACAGGGAGCTAAGAAGCTAGCTGGGGAGACAGTCAAAAAATAATTACAGATGGAAAAGAACATAAAAATAGAAATGAAGATAAGGGAGGATCTAACTAGAAGGGCATGTAAGCGGATAAGAAGAGAAAGGCTACGAATGAGTGCATAAGCTGGTACCAGAGTGCGGAGTGGTAATTGACAGATGAACCTAGGGTAAAGAAAAACTAATTGGGAAGGCCTCCTGGAGGAGATGGGATTTCAAAAGGGGCTTTCAAGACCGGGAGAGCTGGGAAGAACCTACACAGCTTTTAGTCTCTGAAACCAAAGGAAATGGGAAAAGGCATTAGTAGTAATAATAGTATTTATGAAGTGCTTAACGGGTGCAGAGCACTGTACTAACTGCTGGAAAAGAATACACGTGTGGTAATAAGGCAGGGCCCCTGTACCTCAGGGCGTGTGCATGTGTGTGGGGGGGGGGTGGGGAGGGGTGGGAGAAAGAGGGGCTTGCAATCTATTGGTAATTGTTAGATTACCAATATGGGGCCCGAGATTTGTAGATTTGTACTTCTGTAGTTCAAATATGCTTCTGGTTCTTCTGGAATGTTTTTAAACTCAACAGACTCAGAGTATTTTTAGACACAGAAATCCAGGAACTGCTTAAGGGTGATGACTTTGCTCTGAAAGTAAACTCTGGAGAATACATGCCACTAACAATTTAGTACTTTGCAGAATAGGAGCATTTCTAACATAACTGAGGCTTTACGAACCAGGCAGCGTTAGGGCGATCACGCAGACGGCCCAAGATTTTCCAAATACTGCCATGAGCTTTCATCAAATTTTAACTAGCCAGTTTCTGAAAACAAAAACACAGAGTCCAGCAGATAAAGGATACGCTGCCAATGTGGCACCAAACTCTGGAATGAATGTAGTAGCAAGAGTAGCGACCCACCTTCTATTCGGCTGCAACTCCGCTCTTCGCAAATCAAACCCTTACTGGACTACTCTGTCCAGTTTGAACCCCCCCATGTTATGGAAAAGACATCGTGAAATTAAGAGAGACCAGAGCAGGGAACAAAACTGACAGAAGAACTGGGTAAGAGATATCATGAGGAAAAGTCAAAGGGACTGTCTCACTGAGAACTGAAGTTAAGAAGTGACTTAGTGTCTTCAAGTACATGAAAGGATTCCTTCCGTCAATCAATGGTATTTAGTGAGCGCTTACAGCGTGCAGAACACTGTACTAAGGGCTTGACAGGGTACATTGTAATAGAACTGGTAGGCACAATCTACAGTCTATACAGAGACGTGTGAGGATAAATTGGATAGAACAAGTAGAGGTCAGAGAAAAGAACAGGAGGGCCATTGATGGCCTCCCACCTCACTTTACAAAGAGAGCTCACATTCCGCCCCAGGGCCTCCAGCCATATTCCGCTCTGGGGCCGCCGGCTTTTAAACTGTCCCTATTAATAACTGTGGTATTCGTGAACAGCCCACTACACGCCAAGCCTTGCACTAAGTGCTACAACAGACAAGCAGGCCAAATACAGACCCTGTCCTATAAGCGGCTCACAGGAAATGAGCTTACATTAAAACAGGAAAAGATGCGGGATAGATGTAAGAAAGAATTGCTTATCTGGGTGATAAAAATATTGGAATGAGTGACCGAAGCAGGCTGTTACGCTATTTTTGGACACCTTTAAAAGAAAGAATGTTGGATGCTATTAGTCACTCCTCTAGCTGACAGCATGGAGCCGGACCAGATGATTTCTTGAGCTTTTCTAAGACTAAAAAAAGCTAAGTCGCTGCAAAAAAAAAAATAAATGTGGAACTTGACTTCACTCGCACGTGGGCGGTTTAATTAACATTAGCAATAAAAGTTACCTCACGCCTTTCTATCTCTTTCCTCCGCTCTTCCTCTCTTTGCCTTTCCAGTTCCCTTTGTTTTTCCAAGCGTTTTTCTAATTCGAGTTGTCGTTTCCATTCTTGTTCCTGCAGCTCCCGTTCTCTTCTTTCCCGCTCTTCCTTTTCTTTCTGAGCTTTGCGTTCTGCTTCTCTTTGTTGCTGCTCAAGCAAAACTTGACGTCTCTTTTCAAGTTCCATATTTCCTCTTTCATAGTTTGCTTTTCTTTTGTCCTCAAAGGTAACTAAAACAACAATAAAAAAAAATCCATTAGTTTTTACTGAGTACCTATGTGCATAGCACTGTACTAAGCACTTGGAAGACTGCAATAAAGGTAGTAGGCATGAACCCTGCCCTCAAGAAGCTTACAAACTAATAAGACAGACATGAAAATAACTTAGGATAGGAATAAGAAGGAATGGTGAAGATATACGAGTCCGTGATAAATAGTTTATGCAAGTGCATAGTAGGTGCAGCGGTGCTGGGGAGTAGTTAATAATAATAATAATAATGATGGTATTTGCTAAGTGCTTACTAAGTGTCAGGCACTGTACTAAGTGCTGGAGTGGATACAAGGTAATCAGGTTGGACGCAGACCCTGTCCCACATGGGGCTCACAGTCTTAATCCCCACTTTACAGATGTGGTAACTGAGGCACAAAGTAGTTATTAAGTGACTTGCCCAAGGTCACAGAGACAAATGGCAGAGCCGGGATTAGGACCCACATCCTTCTGACTCCCAGGCCCGTGCTCTTTCCTTTAAGTCATGCTGCTTTTCAAGGCCAAAGGTCCAGAGTTTCTGCTTGACTCAAAGAGGGCCGTGTACTCAAGGAATCTGCAATCGAGCAGGAATGACAGACACTAAAATCATTCACTGATAGGAGGAAGAATGAAAAGCTCATCTGTTCCTGTGGCTTCAACTATCACCTCTGAGTGATAGTTATTTAGCTTGAGCTAAATAAGATGTGTACATAAATCCCTCCAGAGATTGAAGCCATACAAGGGTTGAGGTGGTACAAAAGTGCTGAAGTAGCCATTTGGGGGAGGGGATTAGGGGGGCATAGGGGAGAAGGTGCAGAGGGGTCATGACATGAGGAGAGTCAAAATGAATGAAGGAAGACCTTCTGAAGAATATGAGATTTCAGGAGGGCTTTTGGCTTGTTGTGGGCAAGGAATGTATTTGCTATACTTGGAAGCAACGGTTTATAGTAGATGCCTTCATACAAATCTACTTTCAAGTGTTTTATATTATAAAACTTACCTTGAGAACACTCTAAAAGGAGGAGAAAAATGAGCCGGTCCATATACATATTCTGCTAAATTCAGTTTCCTTACTCAACTTGGGTTTTTAGAAAGGCTTAAACTTTTAATTACTTAAGACAAGGGTTCTGAGGACTTAAATGTGCCCCCCCCACCCCCCCCGCTATCTCATATACCATCTGGGAATTTTAACAATGTGAGTTAGGGAGATGAATGTCTTCAAATAATTTTTCCCAAGTCCAATCACTTCTACCATAAGTAAACAACCACCAAATAACATTTAAGTCAATAAAGCACAGACACTAAAAAAACTCTGTGGCATTAACTGCTTCAAATTCGTTACAATTAAAAATTGAGAATATCAAAGCTACCTGGAATTTTTTTCTGAGGCTCTTCTTCTTGCATTCTCTGATATGAAGGCAGAGATCCATTAAGGGTTTCAACATGTTTTCCTCCTCTGAGAAACAAATTTCTCAAGTTAACCATTATCAAGTGTTGATCATTTAGATGATAAAGCTTCAGTAGGTGCTAGTATTCAAATGAGGACTAAATCACCAGAACAGGTGTGCTAAGTGCTCTTTAATAGGCAGTTTTTAATATCATTTTTCAGAATCCTACTGATTCACCATAAAACAGGTCACCACACAATCATGTACACAACCTCCTAGATCTCTTTGATTCTCTCTCTACCCAAGGGTTCCTGGCTAAACTACAATTCTTAAAGTTACATTTGGGTGGTGCCTCTTACACTTTCTTTGATGCATCTCCAGGTCTCCCCAGCGCAACCATGCAGGTCAGAATTTTTCACAGAAGGACACCCTAAACTTTTGATCCTGGGGAAAATTCTTTGGGTGAGGGGAGGGCAGCCACAAAGGTGGAAAGAAGTTGGGAAGTACAGGATTGTGCAGCCCAGAGACCTAAATTCTCTACGGAAGTACTTTCTTATCTTCTTTCCCATTTCCCTGCAAGTTGATCCAGGAATGGACAACTGGCTTCCAGTGCTTTTTTCTCAGTTGTGAAACAGCCTTCACAGCTTCACAACTCAGTTGTGAAACCGGACATGGTCCTGACATGATTCAAACTAACCTTGTAGAAGACTCCATTCCTATATGGCAGATGAACTGTTTACTTAAACTTATACATTTGAAAAATTTGGGATCCATAAAGCACTACTGAAACTCCATAATTACATCCTTATTATTATTATTGCTGTTGTATCTGTCAAGTGCTCATTATGTGCCAAGCACTGTATTAAACACTGAGGCAGATACAACTTCATCACGTTGGATAGAGTTCCTGGCCCACACGGGGCTCACAGTTTATGTAGCAGGGAGTTCTTCTACCCAAATTAAATAACATCTCTTCTCATGAGAACAGATTCACCTGAAAGATGGAGGCACAAGTTCGGGAGGTAAAGTCAGTGGTAGAGGCTGGCCAGCCTTGGCCATGTCTGTCAGATGCATAGCAAGGATAAACTCATCAGCTTTCAACTGTCCGTCCCCGTCGACATCGGCCAGAGACCTACGGAGAACAAAAAGCGAGGGTGGAGACCACAAAAAATGATCAAAGATGAAAAATTTGGATCGTAGTAATTTCTGGATTATATTCTTTATGAAATGATAGAGTCATCACCTGTAAAACATTAAAATTTGGTGGCTGAAAAACAGCTGCTCACTTCATTCATTCATTCGATCGCATTTACCGAGCACTTACCGAGCTATAGTAAGCGCTTGGGAGAGTACAAACTAATAGTAAACACATTCCCTTCAAACTTCAGTTCACATTCAATTCAAAAATGAGAATTTTTGAATTGAACTCTCAGCACGGTCTCAATCTCCCTTCTAGTCAAGGTTCAGAGGCTTGGCTTTGCAATTAAACGGACTATCTGTCAAAGAAGATGTCTCTTTGTAGTCAGATAACACTTAGGACACTGTTGAGTGTTTTCAATGCGTAAAGCACCGAATGGAGTTCCGGGGAATGGTTACAAACCTATTAATTCAGCGTGGCTTCTGGCACGAAGTGGGAATTGAACAATAGACATACAGACAAAGAAATAATGGGGGTAAACAACCATTCAAGGACACTTACAACGATGGAATCAGCAGTGTATAACTGCTGAGGAAATAGTCTTTGGACTTCACAACACTCCTGGCAGGGCAGCCCTAGGTCTAACCTGTCACAACCTTCTCCATACTCTGGTTTGCAGCTTCTCATGAGCAGGAACCACGTCTACCTAACTCTACTGTCCTCTCCCAAGTGCTTCGTACAATGCTCTGCATGCAGTAAGCACCCAATAAATACCATCGATTGATTGACTGACTGACCCAAAAGAGCGACCCAGCTCTTCTTCTCGACAGTGGTGACAGAAGAGAGAAAAGGTGAGCAGATTCCATAGACCTTGCTCCTACAATGAAGAGTTCCGAACTGTGTACTTTAAACTTGGACACGGTTTGTGGGTTCAGTCAAAATACCAACATCTTTGTCTCCTCTAGGGTGATATTTTATCATTGCAAACACCATGAGCAAAACAATCTGAAGAACCAAGAATCTTCAGCTGCTCAAAACCTCTTGTATTATCACTCGATTTCAAGTTCGGGTTGTTTGAGAAGACTATTAACTTCTTTTCAACCTGGGAACGCAAGTTGTCAAGTGCTATTTGGATTAATGCCTTCTTATAAGGGGTGTCAGAGAATGTGTCTTCTTATACTTAGAGATGATGCACTTACCAGATAGTAGCTAGCTGGGTCTGAGAAAGGTTTGACTGGAGAAGGGCATTTCGGGCTTGAAAACCTGATAAAGGAAGGGGAATAGGAAATCTGAAAAAAAAAATCTATTACAGACAATGGAGCTCTCAGTGTGCTGAATACATATATCTGGTGAATAAAATCTCAACTGTTCGAAGAAACCGACAGTTGCCCTATTTCAAGGGACAAGGCCCGGCTTTCCCCACGTCTCCAAAGCAGCAGCACAGAGACCTGTGAGGGAGGGCGTTCTGTGCGTCTACCCACATCCGAAAACAACCTGGTGTGTGTCGGGGTGGGGAGAACGGCATCAGTCGAACCAACCCACATCCTCTGGCACGCAACCACCAGCAACCTCGTGATAACAGTGCAGCCTATGCTGAACTCTCCCCTGGAGCGGAGCTTCAAAGCAGTAAGTCTGGACTCAGTGGCACTCTATTGTAGTCCCTGTGTATTTGAGATGTTCAAAACAACTTTGGGACTCCTCCTCTGCCGTCTTGCACTTCCTTCTACTTTTGGGACACCTCTACGTGAATACCTCGTGACACCTCCAACCTAACATGTTCAAAACGGAGCTTCTCATCTTCCCAACCAAGCCCTTCCCTTGACTTTCTCATCGTAATAGACAACACCACTACCCTCCCTGTCTCACAAGCCCGTATCCTTGGCATTATCCTCACCTCATCTCTCTCGTACCCACATGTTCAATCTGTTGCCAAATCCTATTGGTTTTACCTTCAAAACATCGCTAAAATCTGCCCTTTCCTCTCCATCCAAACTATCATTACAGTTGGGTTTTTTTTATGGCATTTGTTAAGCACTTACCCTGTGCCAGGCACTGGGGTAGATACAAGGTAATCAGATTGAACATAGTCCATGCTCCACACGGGGCTCACAGTCTTCATGCCCATTTTACAGATGAGGTACCTGAGGCCCAGTGAAGTTAAGTGACTTGCCCAGGATCACACAGTAGACAAGTGGTGGAGCCAAAATTCGAACTCAGGTCCTTCTGTCTTCCCAAATGGCCCCATCCACTAAGACACGCTGCTTCTCTAAAGCACATATCCTATCCCGCCCTGACTACTGCCCTGCCTCTTTGCTGACCTCCCTGCCTCCTGTGAAGGCCAACTTAAATCTGTACTTCACTCTGCTTCCCGGATCGTTTTTCTACAAAACTGTTAGGCCCATGTCTCCCCACTCCTCTAGAACCTCCAGTGGTTGCCCACCCAACTCCGTGTCAAGCAGAAACTTCTTATCATCTGTTTTAGAGCAGATCTGTTTTAAAGTCTATTCTATTCAGCAAGAATAGAGGGGGATGTTTGGGGTCGTCTCAGAAAAGTGAAACAGTCACTAGACCTGCTGGAGATCCCACTTTGTAATTTTAAAGTAATAATAATAATAATGCTGGTATTTGTTAAGCGCTTACTGTGTGCCAAGCACTGTTTTAAGCACTGGGGTAGATACAAGGTAATCAGGTTGTCCCACGTGGGGCTCACAGTCTCTATCCCAATTTTACAGATGAGGGAACTGAGGCACAGAAGTTAAGTGACTTGCCCCAAGTCACACTGCTGACAAGTGGCAGAGCCGATATTAGAACCCATCACCTCTGATCCCCAAGCCTGTGCTCTTTCCACTGAGCCATGCTGTAGTGTGGAGCTTCCTCGTGGGATCATGCTCATTTAGTACCTGCCATGTGTGGCGGTCTCACTAACGTCCCCTCGCTCTCAGGAGTGAGGTGGGAAACTCAGGAGGAGAAGGCCAGAGAGAGGGTTAAATGAGCAGCTCCTCATGTCTTACATGGTAGTTACTTGGAACCCAGACAATGAGAGGGAAGCCTTGAAAGGACAGAGGGCGAGGGGCGGGGGGAAGCCTTGAAAGGACAAAGGGTGGGGGGCCCCACATAATTTGAGGAAGGAGCCGGTCAGTCATTTTTTCGGGGGGAGGGGGAGTTTGGAGCTGTAACCTGAGAGGGTGGGACACAGGAAAGACACATGGAACTAGGAAACGAGATATAGGGAAGCAGTGTGGCTCAGTGGAAAGAACCCGGGCCTGGGAATCAGAGGACCAAAGTTCCACTCCCAGCTCTGCCAAATGTCTGTTGTGTAACCTTGGGCAAGTCATCTCACTGTGCCTCAGTTACTTCACCTATAAAATGGGGATTAAACCCTACTCCTTCTTACTTAGACTGTGAGCCCCTTATGGAAAGAGGGACTGCGTCCAACCTCATTAACCTGTATCTACCCTAGAACTTAGAGCAACGCTTGGCACATCCTAAGCGCTTAACAAGTGCCATAATAATAATATGCGTGAGCCTTCCCACCTTTCCTCTCCTTTGAGAACAAGAACTTTCACTCTGAGATTAATCCTAATGTTAAGAATTTCCGTTCCGAGTTGTGAAATTAAGAGCAGAGCCTCCGATTAGATTTCTATCCATCTCTGTTGCCGACACTCTCTATTAGTGATCTCAAAAGGAACAAACCAAGCCGGAATGTTTTAGGAGGAAAACTGTAATGACCCTTTACCTGCCCTCATCATTCTACTGGTGGTGGTCCGGGGGTGGCGAGGGGTGAGGGAGGTTTGTTTTTCAAATCCCCCTCCTGCACTCACCTGAAAGGTATCCACTCATGGCTTTATCGATACTGTTAAACTTCTGGCGATATTTTAATCTTGAGGGTTGGGGAACTGCCCAGTCTGAGGATCCAGTCTTAGGTGAATTTCCTGTGAGTGAGGCCGTTGAAGATGTAGAACTGTAGTATAAATGAATATTTTTTTTTAATTCCACCCACCGGAGTTGCAAAAATCTTTTTTCAACGACACAACGAGATAAAAATGATATCGCCTAAGTTATTTTTTCACCGGTTCCTTAAATCATTTAAAAGATCGACTTTATTTTTAATTTATCAAATGCACTGGAAAGCAGGATCTTTTCAAGTCACATTCCCATTACATTTTAAAGAGAGAACATTTGCAATCCTTCGGCGCTCATACCTACTAGATCCTAGATCGATCAGAGACTGGGCCTTCTGCATATTAGTACTGCCAAACCCTCCCATTACTGGGCCATAGGATGCCGTGTGAGGCAGTGCTAGAAGAGAACAGAAAATCGACACTTAGCGACACTAGAAGATGACGTACCCTTTACTCACCCCTCCCTCGGCCCCACAGCCCTTACGGATGCATCCGTAATTTCTTTTAATGTCTCTCCCTGCTCCCCCCCCACCAGATCCTTGTGGGCAGAGAACACATCTACCAAACTGTACTCAAGCACTCAGTACCATGCTCTGCACCCACTGCTTAAAAATGACCGATTAAATCATATCTCATATCAGGCAAGGGAGGGGTCCGTTCTTAGAGAAAAAAAGATACATAACTGGTACTTTAAGCACTGGCATCTTTCAAGTGATATTAAAATGGATCAGAAAAATCCCAGACTCCAATCTGGGCATCCCGCGTACTTACTCGAAGAGAACGAGAGAGATAATGGTTGAACCACACTGGTCGTTCCATTTGGCAATGACGACGTACTGACAGACGGTATCAACGGGGCAGGCATAACCAGAGGAGGGAGAGAGGCCATGGATGTCACAGAGGATAAGGGTGCTAGAGTTGCGGCAGGAGGTACGGGCTGGGGAATGGACAGGTTTGGCATGCTTCCCATTCCTAAGGAGAAAAAAAAATACCCCATTTTCAAAAATAATTCAATTTGATGTGTTTATAAAGCAAATGACCGTGACTTCTAAACTGTAAGCTCGTCATGGGCAGGGACTGTATCTGTTATTTTGCTACAGGGTACTCTCCCGAACACTTGGTACGGTGCTGAGTGTACAGTAAAGGCTCGATAAATACAGGGACTGTGTGCTTGATAAACAGGACTGACAGACCTGATCAAAAAAGGACAGCATGGATGAAAATGAAAGATGGAGATGACCCCTATTAATCATTCAATCAGTCTAGAGGGGGAGACAGACATTGAAATAAATTATGGATATGTACCTAAGGGCCGACAGGGAAAGGATGGGGTGAATATCAAGTGCTGAAAGGGTACAGATCCAAGGGCATACATGATGCAGAAGCGGGGGGGGTGGGGGCCTTAGTCGAGGAAGACCTCTTCTCAGAGTCATGATTTTAATAAGGCTTTGAAGGGGAAGAGAGTGGTGGTCTGTCGAATATGAAAGGAGGGTGGGGAGGACACGGGCGAGAGGTCGTCAGTGAGATAGACAAAATCCAGGTACAGTGAGCCGGCTGGTGTTAGAGGAGCAAAGTGTACAGGCTGGGTTGTCACAGGAAGTCAGTGAAGTAAGGTAGGAGGAGAGAGCTGATTAAGTGCTATAAAGCCGATGACAAGGCCTTTCTGTTTGATGCAGAGGTGGATGGGCAACTACTGGAAGTTCCTGAGGAGTGGGGAGATGTGGAATGAATTTTTTTTTAGAAAAATGATCCGGGCGGCAGAATGCAGTATAGACTACAGTGGGGAGAGACAGAAAGGTCATCGAGGAGGTTGTCGTAGCAAAGACAGGGTGGATCAGCACGGCAGCAGTTTGGATTGAGAGGAAAGGGTGGATTTTAGCAATGCTGTGAAAATAAAGCCACCTGGACTTAGCGATAGAATAAGAATGAGAAGTTATTTGAATGAGAGAGATGAGCTATAGATAACGCCAAGTTATGGGCTTGTGAAACAGGGAAGATAGTGGTGTTGCCTACGGTGAAGGGAAAGATAGGGGCAGGACAGGATTCGGGGGGGAGGATGAGGAGCCCTGTTTTAGACATGTGAAGTTTGAGGTGTCGGTGGGACATCCAACGAGAGACGTCCTGAAGGCAGGAGGAAATAAAATACGAGGCTGCGGAGAAGCAGAGGTCAGGAATGGTGAGACAGATTTGGGAATCATCTATTTAGAAACGGCAGTTGAAGCCACTGGAGCAAATGGGTTCTCCAAGAGTGTGGATGTAAGTGGAGACTAGAAGGGGACCCAGAACTTAGCCTTGAGGGACTCCCACTGTTAGAAGGTGGGAGGTGGAGGAGGAACCTGAGAAAGAGACCGAGAAATAGCAGTCGGAGAGATAGTAGAACCAGAAAATGACAGTGATGAACCAAGCTGATTATCTTGTATCTCCCCCAGCACTTAGAACAGAGCTCGTCACTTAGTTGGCACCTAACAAATATCATAATAATAATAACCATAATAATTCAAGAGAAGTTTGGATAGGTGTGCAGATGAGTCATCCCCAGTATGGGTTACTGGATGGAAAGCTGGGGATCAATCATATTTATTGAGTGCTTACTGGGTGCATTAAGCTCTTAATGAAGAATAGGGGATGTTAGATGGTACATCCCTAAAACTGAACTGATGAAAAGGAGGGCAAGAATCACAGATCACCCAGTTGTTTCACTGGGTTGTTCGGGCCACAGTAAACAGTCCAGACATGAATGAGCCAGTAATAACTATTTTTCTCATTCTTATGATTGTGGTTATTAGCCTACACACTTGACAGCTGCAATGTTCTTCTTCCCTCAAGGTAAATATTGATTTCCCTGGAGGAGGAACATAAAATTGAGCCTAAATTTGGATCTATAAAGGTACGGAACACGGTCACTACATTACTGAAAAGAGCTACACTTAACAGCTAGCTGCTAGTTTTGAACTGCTGTTTTTCACAGGACCTTAAATGCTGATTTCTACATTGGAGTCCAGTTGTGAGTAGGGCAAAGAAGGGAGGACAGTGAGACCCTTCAACAACATTACTGTTGTGTTCCAGCCAAAAAGCGTAGCACGGGGGGGGGGGGGGGGGGGGGGGGGGTGACCTAATGCTTATCATCAGAACCTGGCTTTTGTTTTAACTTTGTGATTCTTCCCAGCTGCGTCTCAAGAGATCTTCCACCTCGTTATGAAATCTACCCCCTCCACCTGCACCTCAGACCTAATGGCTTTGCCCTGTTCTTAAAACACTTGCCCTTCTGCTTCAATCTTCAAGTACTCACTGTCCAGTAGCTCCTTCCCTCTGCTTTCAAAGATAATCACATACATAAACTATCCTAAAAACAGCCTCCCTTGACCTCACACCACCTCCTTCCTACCATTCCTTTCCAACCTCCATGAACAAGTTGTTTATACCCAATGTCTCCACTTTCTCTCTTCCAACTATTGTCTTGGCACCCTGCAATCGGGCTTTCACTCTCCCCACTCCACTGAAATTGCTCTCTCAAGGGTCACCAGTGACCTCCTTCTTGCCAAAGGACTCTCTTCCATCCTAATCCTCTTCAACCTTTCATTTGTCTTTGACACCGTAAACCTCTTCCGCTCTCCTGGACACACTATCTAACCTTGATTTCATGGACACTGTCCCCTCCTCCTACCTCACCCACCGGTTGCCGCCTCTCGGTCTCTTTCCCCTGAAAGCACGGGCCTCGGAGTCAGGAGGTCATGGGCTCTGATTCTGGCTCCTCCAGGGATGTGCTGTGTGACCTTGGGCAAGGCAATTCACTTCTCTGTTCCTCAGTTACCTCAATTATAAAAGGGGGATTGAGACTGTGAGCCCCACAAGGGACAGGGACTGTGTCCAGCCCGATTTGCTTGTCTCCACCCCAGCGCTTAGTACCAGTGACTGGCACATGATAAGCGCTTAACGAATACCATCGGTATTATAGAGGAACTTAGGTTAGTGAGGGTAGAGATTGTACAGTGACTATAGAAGATGAGCCCGAGCGTGTCTGAGTTGGTGTGTGAGGTGGGCTGGAGTAGGAGGTCAATGCAGGTGAGGAGAAAGAGAAAGCAGGAGCGGAAGGGTTATAGGGAACATCCACATGGACACTGAAGTCTCCAAGATCGATGCAGGACTGGAGAAAGAGAGAACTGTGAGAAAGGAATCAGAATGGTTCTAAAAGTTGGAGTAGGTGCCTGGAGGGTGATAAGTGACCGAGACAACAATGCCACCTTCTGCTTCGCAAGCCCGTAACCTTGGCCTTTATCTTCGAGACTCATCTCTCACTCTTTCACGCCACATATTCCATCTGTCGCCAAATCCTCTCGCTTCTATTCTCGCATCTTTAAAATCCGTCCCTTCTTCTCCATCCAAAGTGCTGATCCAAGCACTTGACCGTATTCTACCTTGATTACTGCACCAGCCTCCTCGCTGACCTCTCAGCCTCCAGCCTGCCCACTCTCCAGTCCTTACTTCGCTCTGCTGCCCAGATCACTTTTCTACAAAGTAATACTGGGCATGTCTCCCTGCTCTTCCAAATCCTCTAATGGTTGCCCAACCATTTCCCCATCAAAGAGAAGCGCCACTCCTCTGTTTTAAACTCCTCCTCAATTGGGTTTCAGAAGTAATCTCCCTCCTATCTATTCTTGCTCCTTACCATTAGTTTTAAAACAGTCAATCACCTTGTCCCCTCCTATTGTACCACTCTGATTTCCTACAACAAATCAGCCCACATGCTTCACTCCTTTAGGCCCGACTTACTCACTGTACTATGCCTTATAAGTCTTTAAGACTATGAGCCCCACATGGGACAACTTAATAATGACAGCATTTCTTAAGCACTTAATATGTGCAAGGCACTGTTCTAAGCGCTGGGGAGGATACAAGGTGATCAGGTATCGCATGTGGGGCTCAGAGTCTTCATCCCCATTTTACAGATGGGGCAACAGAGGCCCAGAGAAGTGAAGTGACTTGCCCAAAGTCACAAAGCTGACAAAGGCAGAGCCGGGATTTGAACCCATGACCTCTGACTCCCAAGCCCAGGCTCTTTCCACTGAGCCACGCTGCTTCTCTTAAGATGCCACTTGATTACCTTGTATCTACTCCAGCACTTAGAAGGGTGTCTGGCACATAGTTAGCGTTTAACAAATACCATCCCCATCATCACCCTACCCTCAGCCCCATATCGTTTATGTACACATCCATAATTTGTTTATTTTTAGTAATGTCTGTCCTTCCTCTAGATTGTAACTCCCTATGGGCAGGGAACGTGTCTATCAACTCTGTGCATTGTACTCTCCCAAGCACTTAGCACACTGCTCTGCACACAGTAAGTGCTCAATAAATAAGACTGATGGATTGTTCCCTTTCCATTACAACCCAACCCGCTCACTTTGTTCTTCAAACACCTTCCTCTTAACTGTGCCTTTTTTCCCTCTCCCTTGTCTAGAACTACCTCTAACTTCATATCTGACAGACATTCCTCCGATCTTCAAAGTCCTTCCAGAAGCATCTCTCCTCCAGGAAGCTTTCCTGGACTAACTTCTCATCTCCACACCCTATGCTCCCTCCCTTCTGTGTCACCTTTGCCCTTAAGTCCGTACCACCCAAGTACTTTGATTTACACTCCAATCCCACAGCCCTTACACATCTCTATATGTACTTCATTTTATTGTCTGTCTCTCCCTGGAGACTGTAAGCTCCTTGGGGGCAGGGACCGTGTCTGTTCATTGTTGTACTGTACTCTCCGAAGTGCTTAGTACAGTGCTCTGCACACAATAAATGCTCAATAAATACAACTGACTGGATAAGAAAGCCGGTTCTTGTAGTGGAAAGAGGAACAAGCAGGAAGAAAATAAAAGACAAATACGAAGAGGCAAAGCAGAGAAACAGAAATACAAAAATACAAACATTCTAGGACTACTTTTTGGATCTCGACTGATCGATATTAATGAATGTCAAAATCACTCTCTTTGTGAACAAATACTGACAATAACAAATGAAAAGTAATGAATACCAAAGCGAGCAGATATCAGTGGAGATATCATTGGAGGTTGCTTCATAATAGGAGGGAGGATCATAGGCAGATGTTGGCCTTGAAGCTTTAGTTTGATAAGTTTCATAGCTATGGAGAATTCTTGTTGATCCATCTTTCCATCCTTGTTCAGGTCTGCCAAGGCCCTAAAAGAAAGAGAAGAAACATTTCAGCATGTACTAAGTTCAGAATGGTCATATGATAATGACTTATGCTTTACAATTAGGAAATGGTGGACCCTACTGTACCTTGTATTTCTACAGTAAAGCTCCAAGACTACATACGGTCGGTCCACTGAGCTCTGATTATGATCCCAGATCCTATAAAGTTGCATATCTCAGAATTAGCAACCTGGCCTATCATTATAGTAGCAGTCCGTCTGTATTAGCTATTTGGGATACTTGTACAAATGAATTTATTCCAGAAACTCATGTGAAGTGGTAGGCTAACAAAAAAGGAAACCCTCCTAAAATAGAGGACTTTTCAATCACCCTGTTAATTACCAAAATTCTGCCTGATCCCAAATACCATCATCGTTGCTTTGATCCTATACATTTTCCGAACAGGAAAGAAACCATCACGTTTCATCGAAAAAAGCATACACCACATTCTGATTTTATAAAAACTTAAATCTCCATTGGCTCCCCGTTTCCCTCTGCATCAAGAAGAAACAGCATGGCCTAGTGAAAAGAGCACAGGTCTGGGATTCACAGGATGTGGGTTCTAATCCCATATCCACAACTTGTCTGCTGTTAGACTGTGTGCCCCATGAGGTAGCAGGGACTGTGTCTGACCTAATCACTATGTACCTACCCCAATGTTTAGAACAGTGTTTAACATCTAGTCACCACTTAAATACCATAAAAAAAAAAGGGAACGCTTCACAGAGAGCATGGCGAGCAAATGGAATTTGTTACCACTGAAAGTTGGGCAGGCTGAAAATATCTGTAGATTCCAGAGGGATCTGGATAAATTAATGGATGAGAGGTGCATAATGGATTAGTGGAGGGTAAAGTTAGGAAGCTTGATGGAACATACTCAAAACTTAAGTCGGATGCCAAGGAATTAAGCACCGTCCCACCTTCCTCTGCCCCCCTCCCCCCCGCACCCCCTGACACACAAGCACACATACACACATCAGTTCCTCCAGGAATTCTGCTATCCCTGTCGGTGACCGAGTGGACTGGAAGGACTTTTGGTCGGATGTATTAATGTTATTTCTTAAACCCTTTTACAGTTTTGAAAGTTGTATGTGCAAGGCAGAATTTGTAATGTGCCAATTAGCAAAACTATGAAAAGCCTTACCATATTTCAGCAAGAATCGGAGCTGGTAGCCCCGACTGAAAGAAAAAGGTCCGCGCTTGATCTCCTGTAATAACAAGAAGAGAAATATCGAATCTCTATTTTACAAAAAGAACTGAATCTTCATTAAGATCTTTTCATGATAAAGATGGCCCATGATCATGAATCTGTTCAATTCTGACTTCCCAGCTAAAGCTGGAAAAAACTAATTAAAACATCCATGTCTTATCACAATATGCTGTCTAAGTGCCTTAGCAAATCCAAAGTCACAGTTTAGCTAAAGTCGCTTTTTCATGAACCTAATGAAAGACTGCACTGTTAATTATGATCCATTGCCCATTATCTGCTCCTCGATACTCCAGAGAAGCCTGGGAATGTCTCTTCCACCTCTCACCCCAGGCACTCTAATGGGCTTACCTGTCCTGAGTACCCAAGATCTAGCGTGCCCCTCCACTGTCCTACACAGGCCCAGGAGTGTTTGATACTCAGAGTTCTACATATACTCCAGGTTAGCCAGGAAAAGGATGGAGCTTTATAGGCTCCTGGGCAACTTTAGAAAAACAGACAAAAAACCTGAAATGGGGACTGCCCTGGATCAACTAGGCCAGCCTGCCTTGCACTAATTTCCAGCAGCTTTAGCTTATCTTAAACGCTTGGATTCCCACATCCAGGCCGGTGCCTAAGTGTTCAACTCATTCTCAATTTAGTTCTTATAGCACTCTGTAGGAACTTAAAACCCACGCTGACCCCTCTTTTACGGCTCTTCGAATCACAAAGGGGAATATGGGTGTGTTTGGAATAGTGACCCAATAGTTCAGCTTTCAACAAAAATAATGGAGTCAACCTATCGATAAGAGAAGCAGCGTGGCGCAGTGGAAAGAGCATGGGCTTTGGAGTCAGGGCTCATGAGTTCGAATCCCAGCTCTGCCACTTGCCAGCTGTGTGACTGTGGGCAAGTCACTTAACTTCTCTGTGCCTCAGTTCCCTCATCTGTAAAATGGGGATTAAGATTGTGAGCCCCATGTGGGACAACCTGATTCCCCTGTGTCTACCCCAGCGCTTAGAACAGTGCTCTGCACATAGTAAGCGCTTAACAAATACCAACATTATTATTATTAACATTATTACCTTGTACTCAAGGATGGTCCAGAGACCTAAATTGCTACTCTCTTACGGGCCTAGTAGAATCGGTGCTGAGCCAGATTTTCCCGGTCTGATGCAACATGGCCCCATTTTCAGTCTGCCCAACTTGTATGCACCCTGAAAGATGACACTGAGAAGCAGCATGGCCTAATGGATACAGCACAGGCCTTTGAGTAAGCAGGACCCGGTTTCTAATCCCAGCTCTGCCACTTGCCTGCTGTGGGACCTTGGGCAAGTCACTTCACTGGGCCTCAGTTACCTCGTCTACAAAATGGGGATTAAGAGTGAGCTCACCACATGGGACAGGGACTGTGTCCAACCCGACTAGCTTGTCTCAGCCCAGTGCTTAGAAAAGAGCCCGGCACATGGTAAACACTTGACAAATAACATAAAAAAAAACAAAACTGGGTTCAGCCAGGGGTACAAGACAACACCCCGAGGTTAGAACTCAGTGTGTTTAATAAGGCCTATGGGCACTATTGCCCTTTCCACCCATGTCTTGGTTACAGCTGAGGAAAAGGCAAAGCAAAAAGATAGGTACAAGAGTGCCGTGGGGCTGGGGTGAATATCAAAGCGATTAAGCAGTACAGACATAGGTGGCTGGGCAGGGCCGAAGGTGGGGCGAAGACAGGAAACGAAGGCTTAATTGGGGAAGGCCTCTTGGAGGAGCTATGATTTTAGAAAGGCTTTAAAGATGGGGAGAGTGCTGGTCCGTCAGATAGAAGGGGGAGGAAGCTCCAGGCCAGAGAGAGGCTGTGAGCAAGGGGTTGGCGGTGAGACAGATAAAATTAAGGTAGCCTGAGGAGGTCTGGTTAGAGGAGCAAAATGTGCGGGTTGGACTATAGAAGATCAGCGAGGTAAGGTAACGGGGGGAGGGCTGATTAAGTGCCTGGAAAAGAGCTTCTGTTTAACATGGAGATGGATGGGCAACCAATGGAGATTTTTGAGGACTTTTGAACCTTTTTTAAAAAAAAATTTTCTGGGTAGCCAGAGTGAAGAATGGATTGGAGTGGGGAGAGCCTGAGGCAGGGAGATCGGCAAGGAGGCTGTTACAGTAGTCTCCCCCTCTAGACTGTTAACTCGTTTTGTGCAGAGAATATGTCCGTTTATCGTTATACTGTTCTCTCCCAAGGACTTAATAAAATGCTCGGCACATGGTAAGCACTCAATAAATACGACTGACTGACGGACAGTGGTCAAGACAGGACAGGATAAGTGGTTGGGGGGTATGTGTTTTGGCAGTTTGAAGGAAGAGGATGGGACAGATTCTAGAGTGTTGTAAAAGTAGAACTGACAGGACCTGGTGACATGACTGAATATATGCAGGTTGTATGAGAGGGATGAGTCGAGGCTAACGCCTCGGTCTACTCTTGGAATCTGCTTATCTATATAAATAGATTTATATCTATATAAATCTATCCCAGAGCTTAGCACAGTACTTGGCAAACAATAAGCACTGAAGTACCACAATTATTATTATTATTAATATGGATAGTTTAGAATGATGAACATGTCTACGAATTATTTCAGTGTATTATCCCAAGCTCTTAGTCCTTGCACGGCTCTGCGGACAGTAAGCACTCAAGAAGTATGACTGCTCGAATAAGATAGTCCAGTGACAAAATTTATATTCCCAGCTAGCAAATTTAACAAATGCCATTAAAAAGTGGTGAGACTCAATTCTAAAATCTGAATTTGATGCATTTAGAATGACAGTATTTTCAAATGTTTATAACAAAAAGAGAAAGGAAGAGCACGGCAATCTTGAGATGATTTGTACATATTGTTTAAAAGAAGAGCACATACCCGTGATGTAGCCTCCTGTTGGTTTGAGGTTATCGAATTGCTTGTCATGTTTAGCACGCTCTTCTGAGGTGATAGCCCACATATTAGGTCCTCCTAAAATACAATCCAAGGAAGAAAAACAAATTATAATCTGTGCAGTGAACCGCGTATTCAAGCTTTGAAAATGAATTGGATCCCCTGGAAATTCAACTTGAATACTTGACCAGCCATGGGGTGTTGGAGAACCAAGAAAGACTTCAGCCCAATATGGAACCTGCTTAAGAGACTACATTCTAAAAGGAGTGCAGGAACTGTGTCTTGTGTCTGCTTAGATCAGACCTCAGGCATTTCTAAGCGGCACAGACATCTCCAAATCCATCACGCAGAAAGGGGGAATTAATAGGAGGGGTGAAGGGAGGGGATGGGAAAAAAGAAGGAGGAGGAAAATGGGGAGGGGAAGGGAAAAGAAAGGGGGAAGGAAAAAGGGAAGGAGAACACTACCTGGTTCTTTACTAAACTTTACTAAGCTTTAAATTTTATTACGCTGTTACTTAGACTGTGAGCCCCACATCCGACAGAGACCGCGTCTGACCCGATTAATTTATTCCTACCCCATCACTTAGGACAGTGGTTGACACACAGTAGGTGCTTAACAAATATAACAATCATAATAATGACTGTTGCCTAATACCCAACCACATGAATCCGACTACTTTTTCAACAAGACAGAATTTTTTCAAAGATAATTTTCTGATTTAGAGGAACTCTACAGTGTAAGGCTAGTTTCAATCTCTGGAGGGAACAAGAGGAGAAGCAACGTAGCCTAACTGAAAAGAGCACAGGCCCGGGAGTCAGAAGGCCCCGGGTTCTAATCCCGGCTCCGCCACTTGTCTGCTCTGTGACTTTGGGCAAGTCTATCTCATCTGGAAAATGGGGATTGAGACTGAGAGCCCCATGTGGGATAGGGACTGTGACCAACCCGATTTGCTTGTATCCACCCCAGCACTTTAGTACAGTGCCTGGCACTTAGTATGCGCTTAACATATATAATTATTATTATCATTATACTGTTTGGGAAGCACAAAAAGAAGTGACAGATAAAGTGCAGAAGGATATATTATGATCTGTCAATCATTCATTCATTCCTTCACTCTTATTTATTGAGTGCTGTGTGTACAGCATGTGTCTGCCAACTCTGCTATATTGTACTCTCCCAAGCGCTTCGTACAATGTTCCGCATGCAGTAAATGTTCAATAAATAGGACTGATTGACTGACTGATCATTTAGAGGGCAAAGAACCCTTGGGATAGTAGAACACCACAGAGAAGTGATCTCTGACCACAAGGAGCTTACAGTCTACAGAGGGAGACAGACATTAAAATAGATGATCTAATTTAATACAACCATTTATATTCTAAGTGAAATTAAAAGTATAAGAAAGGAAATGCAGGCAGAGGGAGCACTGTGAATTCAAGGAGAGTTTAACACTTGCCTCAAATGTACTACAGTTTACTGGGGGAAGATTCTGGGATAAAATCAAGCACTTACAGCTTTCGGGTAAAAATAAAGTCTTCTTTTTCTAATATTTTGATTAGCATCAAATGTCAAACACATACGTATACAAAATGTACTCAACCTTTTTTGAAGAGAACTATAGAAGTCATTCATTACCCCCGAATTACAACCTAAACCAATAAATCCCCTTTTATAAGAAATGACAATTCAAGGTTTTCTTCTACAAAAACACCTCTCACTAGAGTGGAATGCATTACTATAAACAGCACAAGGGCCCAAGGACCTTAGAAATACCCTAGACTAACCAAACAATGAAGGAAAATATTTTTTGTCCTACAAGACTTCAGCAACTCGGGCCCCCAAACAAAAATGAACTTTAGATTCGTACAATGCGCATTTTAGGCAACTGCACACAAATTACTCCAGGCACAGGCTGAAGCTACTGTCACCTAAGACCTGGGTTCTAATCCCAGCTCTGCCAACTGCTTGCTATGTGACCTTGGGCAAGTCACTTCATTTCTCTGAGCCCCCGTTTCCTCAACTGTAAAATGGGGATAAATAGCTTTTCGCTCTCCTATTTTTTATGGTATTTGTTAAGGGCTTACTGTATGGCAGGTACTATGAGAAGTGCTTGGGTAGCTAGAAGCTAATCAGGTTGGACACAGTCCTTGTCCTACAGGGAGCACAGTCTTAATCCCCATTTTATAGATGAGGTATTGGAGACCCAGAGAAGTGAAGTGACTTGCCCAAGGTCACACAGCAAACAAGTGGAGGACCAGGAATCAGAACCCAGGTCCTTTGGACTCCCAGGCCCATGCTCTATCCACTAGGCCAGGCTGCCTCTCAGCCTGTGACTGGGAGCCTCATGTGGGACAGGGACTGTGACCGACCTGATTAACTTGTATATACCCCAGCACTTAGAAAAGTGCTTGACACATATTAAGTTCTTAACAAGTACAATGATGATGATGATGATGACAATAAAAATAATACTTGAAAAGATTTAAAGGGGAAAAATCTGAAGTTAGCATTAGGAAGATAGTTATTATTAATAATAATAATGATAATGATTGCAGATTTGTTAAGCACTTACTATGTGCCAGGCACTGTACTAAGCGCTGGGGTCGATACAAGATAATCAGGTTGAACACAGTCCCTGTCCCGCATGAGGCTCACAGTCTTCATCCCCATTTTACAGATGAGGAAACCAGGCCCAGAGAAGTGAAGTGACTTGTCCAAGGTCACACAGCGGGCAAGTGCGATTGGAACCCAGGTCCTCCGACTCCCAGCCCCACGCTCTATCCAGTAAGTCACGCTGCTTCTCTGAAGTGGCCTATGCCTGTCCTCCTGGGTCGGCCAGCCAGCCCTGGGCCGACGGCCCACCCACGCCGCCGTTTCCCACCCTCCACCGTCATCCCCGCCGGGTTTCCACCTCCACTCTGGGAGCAGCTTGCCGGAGGCGGCAGAATCCAGACTGGTGATGCGAGAGGTGGGCAGCTGAGATGGAGTCGCTGCTGACGACGGCATGGGCTCCGTTCACTTCCCTCTGCCACCCCCACACGCCTTCCCCTTCGGCTTCGGGACGGCAATGCCTTCGAGAGGCTGATGCCTGCGGAAGATGGGACTTGGGCGTGGACTGAGAAAGAGCACTGGGGAAGACTTGAACTGTGAAGGGATGCTTGAAATGCGGGCTGAAAATAAATGCAGCTCCCAGCGATAGGGACTCGTTCTGATTCGTTCTAATCCTACCGCTTCTTCTATCGTGTCTTCCTGAATCTTATTTCTAGGCACACCCAAGGTGGGAAGAACGTGTGAAAAATTCAGTCTAAACCTGCCGCTTTTTCCAATGTGTCTTCCTGAATCATTTTACTATGTAAACCCAAGGGGGGAGAATGTATTTTAAATAAAAAAGCAGAATGCTGACTTGGGCGCCACGTATATTCTGAGTTCTACAGCGAGAGTCTGACACTAAAAGGCCCTAAAAAATAATTTTTCATATTTAATACACCCTGGTCTTAACACTTTTTAGGCCAGAACGATTGTCATTCTATTTTCTGAACTGCCCCCTTCAAATTCCTAACTGGAGTCCATGTCCCATTAAGCAGGGCCCTTTATTGTTTGAGGAGACTATTCTTTAAAAACATTCCAAATCATCTGATATCGAGTACACCGAGTTCTTTTGTAACGTGGGGGTCAAAGGCTTGAAGGATCACACGTTAAAGAAAAGTCGTCACAGAGAATGCGTGCCTTAATCCCTGCCATACACAGGTGCACAACCACCTCTTCTGACATCGCGTCTGTCCCAAGTAGATGCTGGGAGAAAGGGAGATTTTTCCCTTATTCCCCAACAGCGTTCATCCAGAATGTGGATTGAAGACCCATATTAGGAAAGTTTCAGTGTACACTTTCCCAACTCTGAGGAATTCCTGCCACTCCTTGAAACTTAATGGTCGGCTGATGGAGCGTGGTAGTTAATAACCAGCTACTGTACGCTGAGTAACCCTCTAGACTGTAAGCTCCTTTTGGGCAGGGACTGTCTTTTTATTGGTGTACTGCACTCTCCTAAGCACTTAGTACAGTGCCCTGAACACAGTAAGTGTTCAATAAATACGACTGACTGCCTGACTGGACACAGTCCATGTCCCATGTGGGGCTCACAGTCTTAATCTCCATTTTACAGATGAAGCGACCGAGGTACGGAGAAGCGACTTGCCCATGGCCACACAACAGACAAATGGCAGAGCTGGAATTGGAACCCAGGTCCTCTGACTCCCAGGCCCGTGCTCTTTCCAATAGGCCACACTGTTTCTCTAGTTCCTTCTTCTCTTCTAAGTGTTCTAGCACAGAAAGTTAGAAACAGTTGGAAGATTGCCATTTTAGGTGTGCAACCCATGCCATCGAATGACCCCTAGAGCTAACTGGGGTGATAATCCTCTCTCGCCCCTGCCTAGACTTCTGCGAGTTTAGCTCGGCTTTCTTTATTCATATTGTGCATCATAATGCTGAATTGCCTCAACCTCCCTTTCCTTTAAGACCATCAAAGCTACCAAGAGCACTTATTGAGCATCTTCATTCATTTATTCATTCAATCGTATTTACTGAGTGCTTACTGTGTGCAGAACATTGTACTAAGTACTTGGGAGATTACAATATAACAACAGACACCTTCCGGGCCCACAAGTTTACAATCTAGAGGAGGAGACCCGACACCAATATAAATAAATAAATGCAGATATGGACATAAATGACGTGGGACTAGGAGGGGGAAAATGAATGAGGACAGCAAGTTGGGGCGACAAAGAAGGGAGTGGGAGAAGAGGAAAGGGGATTTAATCATGGAAGGCCTCTTGGAGGAGATGAGCCTTCAATAAGACTAAGAATGGGGGGGAAGTAATCATCTGTCGGGTTTGAGGAGTGAAGGCATTTCATGCCAGAGGGAAGATGTGGGCAAGGGGTCGGTGGCGAGACAGACGAGAGCTGGGTTCAGAGCACTGTATTACGCATTTGGAGAACATTCATTAAATATAAAAGATGTTGTCTCAGTCCACAAGGAGCCTGCACTTTAGTGAAGCAGACAAGCAGACACAAATTGTTAAATATTTATTAGGAAAAAAGAACAGCACAGGGCTTTGCCCACTCTAAGCGCTCAATACATATCAGAGAAGCAGAGAAGCAGCGTGGTGCAGTGGATAGTGCAAGGGTCTGGGAGTCAGAAGGTCATGGGTTCTAATTCTGGCTCCGCAACTTGTGGCTGGGTGACCGTGGACAAGTCGCTTAACTTCTCGGGCCTCAGTTACCTCAACTTTAAAATGGGGATTGAGGTTGCGAGCCCCATGTGAGACTGTCCAACCCGATTTACTTGTATCCACCCCAGCACTTAGTACAGTGCCTGGCACATAGTAAGTGTGTAACAAATACCAGAATTATCATTATTATTATTAAGAATATTAGTAGTAGTAATCTCAAGCACATAATACAGTGCTGTGCACACAAAAAGGGCTCACTAAATAGCTATGATTGATGATTAATAGTCACTGAAGGGAATTAGTAAAGAATAAAACCAAAACCTCAGACCACAAGACACTTAATCCAGTGGAAAGAGAAGGGCTTTGCGCTAAGGGAATAGTTTTGAAGTCCTGCTGGAACTTCAATCTGGAATCTACTAAAGAACTTTAACCACTTTGAACAAACACTCCCTGTATTTTGATATAGACTTCACTGAAAAAGGACAGGCTCTTTCCAATTCCTAATGATCTTTCCTCCAATGGAAACACATCAAAACAAATATCTTCAGGTCTGAAAACAGGGAGGGGAAATTGAGCAATGGGCGGATTCAACTCCTCTCCAACGGACCCCTCCCCGAAACAAAGTACAGAATAATTTTGCTAAGAGATCTAGATCATTCAACTTTTCTTCAAAGTCCCCTGAGCTAATAAAAAAAACTCCCCCCAGCTTTTAGCAGCCAAATATTATTATTACGGTATTTGTTAAGCGCTTACTATGTGCCAAGCACTGAACCAACTCAATTCCCGCCTTCCATTCTCTGGTGATTGTAAGTTCAGCATAGTAAAAGCAAGGTAATAAATAGTTCAAGGCAAGAGGAACATTCCAAACTCACTGCCTGTACCATCTTTTAGTAAAGAAACTTCTGCAAATAAACTCTACAATAAATCCTCCGAACATAGTTCCCTCTCACAATACACACATACAGTATACACACAGTTAGGCAAACTCCCAATCAAAGCCTTTTTGAAGGCCCGTCTCCTCCATGAGGGCTTCCCTGACTAAGCCCACATTTTCCTCTTCTCCCACTCCCTTATGCATCACCCTTACACTCGGATTTGCTCCCTTTATTCACCTCTCCCTCAGCCCCTCCGCACTCCAAAATTTATTCATTTAGATTAATGTCTGTCTCACCCTCTAGAGGACTGCAAGTTCATAGGGGATGGGAAACTTTCATTCACTCATTCGTTTGTATTTATTAAGCACTTACTGTGTGCAGAGCACTGAACTAAGCATTTGGGGGAGTACAATACAACACCACACAGACACATTCCTTGCCTACAGTGAGCTCACAGACTTCTACCTCTGTTATACTGTACTGTCCCAAGCACTTTAAGTACAGTGCTCTGCTCACAGTAAGCACTCTATAAATACGATTGATTGATATGGTAACATCTCTAACTCCAAAGTACATGAGTAAGTGCTCCTATCCCAATCCCGTAGGCAGAGGGCTGAACTAAACACTTGGGAGATTTGACAGAGTACATAAACATCATCCTGCCCCGCAAGGGCCTTACAGTCTAGGGGGTGTATCACACATTCATTCATTCATTTGGATTTTTTGAGCACCTACTGTGTGCAAAGAACTGTACTAGGTGCTTGGGAGGGTCCAATACAACAACGGACACATACCCTGCTCAATAAATTCCAGGTGGGAGAAGCAAAAAAGTATACGGATAGGTACACGTGTGCTGTGGGGATGGAAGTGGGGGTGAGGATAGAACTACTGTACTTAGCGGGTATGGTATCGAATGCAGAAGGGAGGGAAAATAGGGTGAGTGAAGCAAGACTGGTCTGGGATGATTTCCTGGAGGGGATGTGATTTTTGCAGGGCTTTGAAGATGGAGAGAATGGCGCTCTGTAGGATGAGAGGGGGCGAGAGTGTCAGGCGGGTGGGAGGGCGAGCAAGGGGTAGGCCGGCGAGAGAGACGGGATGGCGGCACAGTGAGTCCGGGGGAACCCAGGGCGTTTTGATGAAAACCGCGTTCTACTCCCTCTCCTGTAATCGGGCAGCGGCCATACACTAATCGTTCCTGTGGGCCAAACGAGCCCGATGAAGTGCACGTTGTCAGCAGCCTCCATTCCCGGGATCCAGGGCAGGTTGCCAGCCTTTCATTTCAAGCACGGGGACGGACTCGCGGTGGGGAAAAAATGAGGGGCCTCAGACATACCTGAAACTCAGGGTGGGCAGGGAGCCCGCCTGTTTACTCTTCTGCTGTACTCTCCCAAGAGCTTAGTGCAGGGTTCTGCGCACAGTGAGCGCTTAATAATACAGTGAGCACATGGGACGTGGGCAGTGACACACATTCGATATGCCAAGGGGGTGGAGCGGAAGATCTGTGCCCACAGGGTCAGGAGAGGGACTGCCCTGATGCAGCAGCGGGGGGCAGGGTGGACAGACACCCTAGAGGGTCTTGGCCCGATATCTTTTCTCCTCTGTCTGTTACCCATGTGAAAGGAGAGGGAGGGGCTGGAGGGGGGCACGGGAGCCCGCCGGCACCCGGCGAGCCCTGCCAGGGGGCCAGCTCCCGGCCCCGCCGGACCCCTCCCTGATGAGAAGGGGCAGGGAGAAGCGGGACTGCCACTGCCACTCTGTCAGCTCGGTGAGGGCAGGGGACATTGTACTTTCACCTTGTTACAGTGCTCTGCGCACAGTAAGCGCTCGGCGTAGGGGACAGAGCACGGGCCTGGGAGTCAGAAGGTCATGGGTTCTAATTTCGGCTCTGCCACATGTCTGCTCTATGGAGTTGGGCAAGCCGCTTCGAAAGCCAAAAAACAGAGATGGTTTTAGAGCAAGACATATACGTGTTCTTCGGCAGTCGCCTGATAGGTAGAGCTCGGCAGTCTGGAAGCATCACGCTTCTTCCCAAATCGAAGACTACAAAGCTTTGGGAAGCACCGTGGCTTAGTGGAAAGACCCTGGGCATGGGAGTCAGAGGACCTGGGTTCTAGTCCTGGCTCTGCCACTTGTCTTATATGTGACCCTGAGCAAGTCGCTTAACTTCTCTTTGCCTCAGTGACCTCATCTGTAAAATGGGGATTGAAACCTCCTCCCTCCGACTTGGACTGTGAGCCCTGTGTGGGACATGGCCTGTGTCCAACCTGATTACCTCGCATCTATCTACCCCAGTGCTTAGTACAGTGCTTGACACACATTAAGCGCTTAACGAATACCATTAAAAAAAAAAAAAAGCCACGGTTGTGGCCAAACTTCACTGTGAAGCCCAGATTTATTACAGAAAACCCATGCAGCCTCTCATGCAGCTTCATCAGCCTAACTCGTCAACCATAATTATCCTCGAGTGCTAAGACGAGGTCAACGACAGAATGTGGGCGACTCATCGGTCTTGAGGCAAGGCTGGCTCAAGTGCAATCCAGCTTCTTTAGGAAAGCCAAAAGAAAGAACTGGATGCTAGCAGAATATCCAAGGAACTGCTCGCTCTGGGATGAACTGAACAGGAGAAGGGGGCCATACATACGTGTATGGTCTTAAACTGCATTTGAAAACAGGCTTGCCTGCATACAGCAACCTGGGGAGGAACTCTGAGTGAAGGCTTCAGAGAAAACAGGAGACCGAGAGACATTACTCGATCAACAGTAGTTATTGAGCCCAGTGTAGAGAGGCGGTGTACTAAATGCTTGGGATAAGCACGACGGAATGAGAAGACACAAGCCCTGCCCTCCAGAAGCTTAAAATCCAGTGGGGGGAGACACGCAAAATAAACTAGAACTAGGAAGACTATATTTTAAGTCAGGTATGAGAGCTGACACGTTTAGAAGCTCTACAGATGGCTATAATTATACAAGCGGGGCAAAAGTGGTGAGGTGGCAGTGGAGAGATTCCAAAGGGGCAGGTTCAAAAACAGTGACAGATGCTAAAAATGGTAAACATATCAGTTCAGATAAGGAAAACCTTTCCACGTGCATATCGAAAAATTGGGACCTAGCAGATAGTGGGCAAACACACCGGGGGTGGATCGCATCTTTGGTAGCGTCCCCTTAGCCTTTTCAAGAACTGTTTATTACAAATAAAATAACAGATGAAGGAGACAGATGAGTCATGTATTATTAGCCATAAAGTCGTGGATTAAAGCTGCTATGTTCGTAAGCGCTACAGATGATCGTAAGTGTATCGGTGCAGAAGGGCCGAGGTGGCAGTTCAGAGATCCCAAAGAGGCGGGTTCAAAAACAGTGACAGATGCTAAAAATGCTACACGTATCCGTTCAGAGAAGGAAAACCTTTCCGCATGCACATGGAGAAATTGGGCACTAACAGATTTCGATCAAACCTTGGTGGAGCACACAAATGGTAGCTGCGCCACTTTCAAATATGGACATACCCCTTTCAAGAATATTGTATATTCAAAATAAAATAACAGGTGAAGAAGTAGGCAAATTAAATTGCATGAATCTAAACAATTTCCATTTAACGCCACAACACAGGAATATATTTTGCAGTTATTGCAAAATTAGAATTGGTAAACAGCAACGTTCCCTGATCGTCTTAGAGATATTTGTTACATCAAGTAGTCTTGAAACATTAGGATTAATAACGGATGCTGAGCTAAAGAATTCAATGAGCCTTCAAAAATGGTTGAAGAAAAAACAGCCAAATAATTCCATTAGAATTTATGATAGCTAGTTCGTTGAGCAGCGTACCCTCAAGACATAAAAAAGAAGAAGAAAGGAAGTCAACAAACAGAGGATATTTTCCCCAACAAATCTAAAAATAGATGAGAAGATTCTGGAGCTTGATCATAACTCTTCATTACTGATGGAATATTTTAAAATACATAATGTCTCATTCTGTACCTTAGGTAAATACATTCCAAGTTTCAAGTTTCAATTCCCTTCCCAGCTGTACAAAAGGGCAGCTGATGTAAACTTAGCCATTTGTTTTGGCAAGATTTGCTTAAACAGGCACTAAAGCCTCACAAAAAGTCTGACAAACATTCTACAGAAAAATACAAATTCTCCTCCCCCCTTAATTGAGAGTATTTGTATGAAAATCTTGGCTAGTAAATTAAGTGTTTTTCTCTAGTACTTTAGCACCAAAGAACTTTCTTGGTTTTGAAAAGCTATCTGCATATCAGGAATGGTAAAAAGCTTGTCTTTTTTTAGAAATATTCTTCTCGACAAAACACAACCTACTGATCTGGCACGCCCCCGAACAGATGAGGCAATGCAATTTTAAAAATCCAAAGGGCTGTGGGGGAGGTGTGTGGAAAAGAGAAGTCTTCTATCAAACCAGATCAACTGCTCTGCATAGTTAAACCAAAATCAGGTCAGGAAAGAGGGTCTGCCTCGAAAAGCAAAATGGATTTCTGTTTCTGAACCCAAATGAAAAGGGTTCGGGAGTCTAGGTGTTGTCACAAATTAAGAACAAAGAAAAAGGGAAAATATATTTTTAAAAAAGGAATAGGATGGGGGAGAGTAGCCGCTTTACTGTCCCTCTATATTCTGTTCCAGCAGAGTCTACCAGCTTGAATTTAACTGGTGATCTGATCAGCTCATTTTGCGGGGAGAAACATTCCTTTAAGAGAGTAATAAGGCATAGTAGTAGCAGACAAATAGCTAAGCAGAAGCAGTTCCGCTTTCTGCCAAAGGCTTTTTGTCTCTCTGTAACAGAACCGGCCACAGATGCTAGGCAATACCTGTCTCGGGATGGGTCGGTGGAAATTTCGCATCTTTCCCCATCTGTTACGCAATCTATTTCTGGACAAATAACCAGAACTGAGAATAAAGAGGTTAAGAAATATGCCGAAAAATGATCAAGAACTCTTCCCTAAACGATAAGTCCTCTCTCTCTTTCGACTCCCATATTCAGCCTATTGCCAAATCCTGTCAGTTTTTTCTCTGCGATACTTCCAGGATTTGCCTCTTCCTCTCCATTCTAAGGGTCCGGACACTTGTAATACCCTGGCTTATTTATTGTATCAGCCTCCTCACTGATCTCACCGCCTCTAATCTCTCCCTTCTCCAGTCCACCTTTCACTCCACTGCCCTGCAACGCTATTCTGCACGCGTCCCCCCCCACTCCTCAAAAACCTCCAATGCTTGCCCATTCTCCTCTGCAACGAGCAGAAACTGCTGACCACTGGATTGAAGTCAATCCATCAACCCTCTCCCACCTACTGTATGATGATTACGGTATTACTGTATCCACCCACTTCTCTCACTACCCCTCAGGACAGACTTTTTGTTCCGCCTTGTTCTTGTCTCTCCCACTGCGGACCCCTTGCTCTTAGCCTCTAGACTGTAAGCTCGTAGTGAGCAGGGAATGTGTCCGTCTGTTTGTTATACTGTACTCACCCAAGCGCTCAGGTCAGTGCCCTGCACCCAGTAAGCGCTCAATAAATACGACTGAATGGCCACCCTCCTGTCTGAAACACCGTCCTCCTTACCACCCAATAAACCAATGCTCTCTCTCCCTTTCCAAAGCCATTTTGAAATCATCTCCAGGAGGTCTTCTCCGATTCATTGCTAATTTCAAATTGCTTCCTCCTATAGGTAATGTATTTTAGTGTCTATCTCTGCTGCTAGACGTAAACTCCTTGAAGTCAGGGCTCATGTCTTCATTGTCCTCTCTCAAGCCCTTGATATGGTGTTCTGCACACAGTAGAGGTTCAATAAAATACAACTGATTGATTAAACACGTTTGCACATTAATGATCAGTAATGGGCAAACTGATCAAATTCTAGTGTAATAGTGAGAATGCATACTAATATTCTTGGCTGAGGGGGAAAAATCACAGGGAAAAACCAGCTGGGAGCAAATGCAACAGAAAAGGATGAAGGAGATATACTGGACGATTAAACTGAATGAATCAAGAGTGAAGCAGGATTTAATCCCTCATCTTGGGCCTCTTTCAGAATATCACCTCTGGGTTTTGCTCCAATTCTTATAAGAAATGTAAAGAAACTGGAAAGTTACAGATCAGAGTGGTAAAACCATTAATGAGGCAGAAATCAGGTCCTAATAAGGACAAGTGAAAAGAGGGATGTGATTCTTCCTAATAAAGAGAAGCATAAGGGGCACGCTGTCTCGATTCAAATACATTAGGAGTAGTTTCTTGAAAAGGAAGATAAAGTAGCTCTTCTCTATTTCCATAGAGGATCACACAAGTCACAGCCTTAACCTGATTCAGAAGGGTTAGACAGTCTCAGGGAAAAACATCTACGAGGGATCTGAGAAGTAGCTGGCCCAGTGGAAAGAGTACAGGCCTGGAAGTCAGGAGACCTGGGTCCTCATTCTGCTTAAGCCATCTACCCGCTGTGTGACCTTGGTCAAAAAACCTAAGTCACTTAACTCCCCCAAGCTTCCATTTCTTCATCTGTAAAAATTGGACTATGATACCTATTTTCCTCCCCTCAGACTGTGAGCCCCATGTAGAACATGTTACATCTGCTTTTATCTGCTTTTAATCTTATCTACCCCAATGCTTAGTTCGGTGCTTGGCACATAGTAACCACTTAACAAATTCATCCTTGCCGGCTTTAACTCTGCTTGGTGACATTATTTCTCCATCCCTATTGACTCTCAGACCCACTGTCCTCGCCAGGTGCTTCAGATGTTAAACTCCCTCCTGAAACCCCCTGGCCCACCTCCCCTCCCATTTCTTGCCCTCAATGGCCTGGCCACCTACTTTATTGAGAAGACTGAAACCATGAATCTCCCCTGATCCTCTCCAATCCTTCTCTCTTCCTGCCCCTTCTTCAATTCTCTCTCTTTCCCAGCAGTACCTAAAGAGGAGACCTCCCACGTTCCATCAGCGCCTCTGACCCTATCCCTTTGCATCTTATCAAAGAGCTTGCCTCCTCCCTCCTTCTCTCCCTGTCCACCATCTTTAACTAGAATGGCTTCTTCCCCAATAGTTTCAAACATGTTCACGTCTTTCCTATCTTTAAAAAACCCCTCCCTGGACCCCAAAGCTCCCTCCAGTTATCATCCCACCTTCCTCCTACCACTCCTCTCCAAACTCTATTTTTTATGGTATTTGTTTAGCGCTTACTATGTGCCAGGCACTATACTAAGCAATGAGGTAGATACAAGCTAATGTTTGGACAGAGTACATGTCCCACATGGGACTCACAGCCCTTAATCTTCACTTTTCAGATGAGGGAACTGAGGAACAGAGAAGTTTAATGACCTACCTAAATTCACACAGCAGACAAATGGTGGAGCCGACATCAGAACCCAGGTCTTTTCCAACTCCCAGGCCCATGCTCTATCCAGTAGACCACTCTGCTTCTCCTTGAGCTTCTTTCCTCTCCTCAGATTCTCTCCTTGACCCCCTCCGAACTGGCCACCATCCCCTTCACTCCACAAAAACTGCCCTCTCAACTGCTTACCATCTACTTTAAATCACTCAATCACCTTGTCCCCTCCTACCTCACTTTGCTATTCTCCTACTCTAACCCAGCCTGCACACTTGGCTCTCTAATACTAACCTTTCACTGTACTCCATCTCCTCTCTCTGGCCGCTGACCTCTCACCCACATCCTGCCTCTGGCCTGGAATGCCCTCCCTCCTCATATCCGATGGACAAGTATTCTCCCTCCCACTTCAAAGATTTATTGAAGGCACATCTCCTCCAAGAGGCCTTCCTAGACTAAGTCCTCATTCACTCCTCTTCTGCTCCCTTCTGCATCGCCCTGATTTGCTCCCTTTATGTACCCCCATGACACATAAACATATCTGTAATTTATTTATATTAATATCTGTCTTCCCCTCAGACTACAAGCTTGAGCGTGGCTTAGTGGAAAGAGCATGGGCTTTGGAGTCAGGGCTCATGAGTTCGAATCCCAGCTCTGCCACTTGTTGGCTGTGTGACTGTGGGCAAGTCACTTAACTTCTCTGTGCCTCAGTTCCCTCATCTGTAAAATGGGGATTAAGACTGTGAGCCCCACATGGGACAACCTGATTCCCCTATGTCTACCCCAGCGCTTAGAACAGTGCTCGGCACATAGTAAGCGCTTAACAAATACCAACATTATTATTATTATATGGGCAAGGAATGTATCCACCAATTCTCTTATAATGTTCTACTGCACTCTCCCAAGTGCTTAGTAGGGTGCTTCACGCACAGTAATCGCTCAATACATACAATCGACTGACGGATTATCCCGAGTCCTCCTCCTTGCTCCAGAACACTTGGATTCTCTTTCTGAGGCCATGTGAACTCAGGGGCAAGAGGAAGGTTTGGCCCAGTCCCCAGACCGTAAACCTGCCTGCGACCAGGGAATGTGTCCGTAACCATCTCTATTGTGTTGTCTTCTCCAAGCCACTGGTAATGTGCTCTCCACGTTACCTCTAAGCGCTCGGTAAATCCCACTGGAGGATTGACTGTGAATAAGAGTAACTGACATAAGGGTTTCTGGTCCTGGATTTGGATGAGGCAGAGGATAGATCAGACCCGGCAAGGTAAATCCAGACAGCCAGAAGGGCCCACCATTAGCTGGGCACTACCGTCCCCCGCCTCCACATCTGCCACTGCTATGGACAAGGCCCACCTCCCGTCCCCCGAGAGGATCGGAGAACTGACCGAAAACCAGCACGACCTGAGGAATGTCACCTTGGAGGTGGCAGTTTGGTCAGGGCCGGCCGGCCCCGCCTGGACCGGACTACTCCTTCTAGGTGGAAACTGAATTTTTTTTTTCTATTTTTTTTTTAGACGGCATTTCTTAAGTGCTTACTATGTGCCAGGCACTGTACGAAGCTCTGAGGCAGGCACAAGCTAATCAGGTTGCACACAGTCCACATGGGACCCACGGTCTTGATCCCCATCTTCAGATGACGGAACTGAGGTCCAGAAGTGAAGTGGCTTCCCAAGGTCACACGGCAGACAGGGGGGCAGAATCGGGATTAGATCCCAGGCCCCCTCCGATTCGCAGGCCCGCGTTCTACCCACTAGGCCCCGTGACTTGACCTGTCCTTACTGAGGGGCCTTTGTTTTGTTTGGTGATTTTCCTTGGGGACTCTTTTTCCTTCCTCCAGGTTGGGATCGCCCCTGGGACTGGGGGCCCACCCAAATTATGGGGTCTTCTCCCTCTCTGCCGGCCAACTCCGCACCATGCTTGGCGTGCCTAAAGAGCTTATTAAAGGCCACTCCTGTATAACTCCCACCAGCACCACGACCACACGCACTCCCGCCCTTGAACATCTCACTCTCACTGAAACTCGAAGGACTGAAACTCTGGAGTTTTTAAAAACCAGAGTACTCGTATATAAGAATCTCACTAATATCTGCCCCGTTAGATTCTGTAGTGCCACATAATGCAATTTCCCACCCAACAGAGCACAGACCTCTGAAATCTACATCTGTGATAAGACTGAACGTAATTCAATGACAAAGCCTGCTTCTTAATTTCATCCAAAATGACAGGGTTACTTTAGGGAGTGGGGTAGCTTACTCTTCCAAAGGCACTCATTTCCAATTGGAGGAGAAGGAAAAGTTTTCAACTTTCAATAATTAGGCACATGTTTGCCTTTCCTTAAACGGCTTCTTTCAAAAATGAACCCTTACTGATTACTGCATTTTTTTTTCTTTTAGAAGCATTTACTTAAACGCTACAATTATCCGAGAAACTCAATAAGTTATATTATATCGTCGGTCCATCTTTAGCATTCACAATCTAGGCATGCTTTTCCCTTTAAATACCACATACGCCCATAAATCATTCTGGGGCAACGCCGCTCAACGTCCAAAGCCAACTGCACTCCGGATGACACTGCAGAACGCACCTGCACTGAAATCCGATTTACTGCATCAAGTACCGAACCGGGGAGACGCTCCGTGAGACAGTCAACCTCCCTTAGCAAGTTGCCTAAGATCATTCACGTGTTGCCCACGTTGCCTTTGACAGGATTCTCAAGTCCACGGGTTACCGGTCGACCACCAGCGTCCCCTAACCTCCGGACAAAAACAAATAACCCCAACCTACCGCATCTCCCCAGAGCGGCTTACCATTCATGGCTGGGGGAAACTGAGCCATCGTCTGGTCCCGAATGTGCCTTGCTAGCTCTCGGCCATCTGCAACATAAAAACATCGGCCCCATTAATAATGCAACGAGGGCAGAACCCAGCTCGGAGTACCCACTGAGAAAAGGGAATGTCTGAGTCCCCCTTCAGCTTACACTTCCCACAGCAAACAATGCAGAGCTTCTGGCTGCTGCTGAACCAGCTAAATCTACAGTGCGTAGGGGAAGGGAGGGAGGGAGGGAGGGAGGGGGATTGTCCTGGGTATTTGGTGCAGCCCTGAATCCAGAAGTACGGTCTGAAAGGAAACCGACTCGAACAATATAGGAAGCCCTACAAAAAGAACACCCAACCCGGGGCTTGGTTCCTTAGAGAAAATGAGATTTATCCGTTTCAGGCTGCTACGCACCAAAAAGACTGGCATCGCGTAAATGCATAGAGACCGCCTAGCAAAGCCTATAATAGTCGATGTGATTTGTCAAGAGGCCAAACATTTTTGAAAGTAATGGTGCTTATTTCCAACTGCTAAATAAGCTAGCTCCTGTAGGTTTACAACGAATGAGCTTGGCTACATTTGCCTTTCAAATGACCGGTCCCTCCGGAAGCATTCTAACCTACACCGAGCAAGAACTGAAGAATCCTGATTGCATTTGGTTTCTAATCTGTGTGCCGCACTTGTAAATGCCAATGCAAATCTCTGACTCAGTAGTGTCATTTTCAACCCATATGGAGCTGGGAAAGAGTGGGAGGATGGGGGGAGGGAGAGCATATGGAAAACAATTTCCATGGACTAGAAAAAGTTAGCAAAGATTGGCAAGACTAATTAAATTACAATAATTATTTTTCAGAAAAACATACAATGATGTGATCGCCAGCCTCGACGGCAATTTATGAGGTTGCCCAGCACTTAGGCACTTCAATATTTGTGAGTCGAACAAAAATATCTGTCCTCTCAGTAACAGGTTGTCACAGTTCTGCATGTTTACATTAAATTACAACACAAGATAACAAAGCTGAGTAATGAAGTTCTCCTGGTTTTTTGGGGGTGTGATTTTTGGTGTGTGTCGGGGTGATAGTTGAAAACCAAACACAGAAAATCACGACTTTCTGAAACGGTCACTACTTTCAAACTGATCTAACTGAAGCATTAAAAATCAATGGACTACTAAATCTTCCTAAATTGCAGCAACTCGGCAAGTTTAAGAGTCCAAAGCAAATTTGCTTTTACAACTCATTGGCAATGCTAAGCCCATGTAAACTGTTTACGTGAAGCTGTGTGGCCCAGTGAGTGGAAAGAGCACGGACCTGAGATTTAGAGGACCTGACCTCTAATTCCAGCTCTGCCACTCAACTGCTCTGTGACCTTGTGCAAGTGACTTAAACCTCTCTGAGCCTTAGTTTCCTCAACTGTAAAATGGGGATAAAATACCTGTTCTCCCTCCTAGTTGGACAGGGACTGTGTCCAACCTGATTAACTTATATCTATCCCAGCATTTAGGACAGTGCTTGACACATTGTAAGCGCTTAAAAAAATGAATTGTGGTATTTGTTAAGCACTTACTATGTGCAAAGCACTGTTCTAAGCGCTGGGGAAATACAAGGTGACCAGGTTGTCCCACGTGGGGCTCACAGTTTTAATCCCCATTTGACAGATGAGGTAACTGAGGCACAGAGAAGTTAAGTGACTTGCCCAAGGTCACACAGCTGACTAGCGGCGGAGCCGGGATTAGAACCCATGACCTCTGACTCCCAAGCCCGTGCTCTTTCCACTAAGCCAACAAATATCATTAATAATAATAAAAAAAGACGACACTGTGGGTTTTTTTCAGATGAGGTTCAAAAAAAAAGAAAATAAAGATGTGAATTTAAGATCAACTTGCATCAGCTTCGCGGGAACTGGGGGATGATGGGATTTCCATCGCCATTCAAATTTAATGCACCAGCCTATTCTGGGCAATCTAAACTGGACGTTGTCCACAGTTTTATTCCCATCCTTGCCTTGATGTTGGTGATTCAGCTTAAAGTTAACACAGTCCTTTAAAGAGGAGTGAAGTGTGAGATGGCCCAAGAAGTTCCTGCCGAGAACAACTAGGCAAAACAAGTTAGGGAATGCAGAAAGCTTCAACTCCCCTGAGAAGAGAAAGTGAGACAGAGACAGACACCTACATCTCCTAAACAGGTTGTCTTCCCTTCCAACTATTCCCAGTGTGATTGGAGAAGGTTTTCAGCCCTTTCGCCTCTAATTCTGCTACCTAGGCAAGGCCATTATCCAAGATTCCTAAGGTAGAGAATGGGTTGAAAACTATATTGAGAAAACCCGTGTGGAACGGCAGAGTGAGGTTTGTGCCTGTTTCTCTGTGCCTCAGTTACTTCATCTGTAAAATGGGGATTAAATCCTCTTCCCTCCGACTCAGATGTGAGCCTCATGTGGGACAGGGACCTGATTATCTTGTGTCTACCCCAGCGCTTACTACAATGCCTGGCACACGGTAAGCACTTAGCGTTGGCGAACAAGCAAATAGAGAATGCCAATGTGCTCAATGAAAAAGTCCAAGAACGTGAATGCAGCTATGCAGATATCTTTTGATTTTAACAATGATACTACTTATAGTAAGGTTTTTATTAACGTGTACGAATGTGGCCGACAAGGTAAATACCTGACCGACAATCAGGTGCATATAAAAATTGCCCCTGCTTTTGCATTTATTACAGTATGCGAAATGCAGTTTTCATTACCCCCTCCATCCATCGATAGTATCTATCCAGTGTTTTCTCTGTGCAGGACCCTTTACTATGTGCTTGGAACAGGACAATAGACTTAGTAGACACAATCCCCGCCCTCGTCATTTCCAAACACTGTATGCCAAGTGTCCACAGCTTTACTGGTTTGCTTGAGGCTTTGCTTCACTCTGTTTTTAAACCATTTCTTTTGCCTTCTCATTTAGTTATGCCCCTGAGCAGCTGTTTCATCTCTACTCTCTGGTAATCCTCTTGGGAGTATGGCATAGTGGACAGAGCACAGGCCTGGGAGTCAGAAGGTCATGGGTTCTAATCTCCGCTCCGCCCCCTCATCTGCTGTGTGACCTTGGGCCAGTCACTTCACTTCTCTGTGCCTGTTACCCCACCTGTAAAACGGGGATTGAGAATGTGAGCCCCACGTGGGACAGGGACTGTGCCCAACCCGACTGGCTCGAATTCACCCCAGCGCTCAGTGCGGGGCCTGACACAGAGCAAGCACTCAACAAATACCACAATTATTATTATTGGATGGGATGAACCTGCTTCCATGCCAGTGGACCTGCAGCATTCCGGGACTTCACTGTTTACGATCCGGTTTTGCCACTCGGTGACGTTGGAGGAAATGTTCTAGAAATCTGACGTGGCATCTGGTAGGTTCGATATTATAATTGTCCTGAATACCTATTGCTCAGTCTAGATCTTGATGCCATGTTCGGTGCTCCACCCTCCCTACCTCCCAAAGGGAGAGAAATATTAGCCTTCTTGACTCAGTTTCTTCCTCTTTGTCTAGTCTTGCATCACTGGTTGGTGTGCAAATTAGGAAGCAAGGCAGGGAAAGCCTTAAGCTCTATGTTTCTGCGAGTGTTTCTTTTCAATGAACAGGGTTTGCCTGGTGTGGGCCGGTATATAACCACGGTCTTCCTGGAACTACCTATCGGGCCATAGCACTTAGCTGATTCTGACTCAGCCAGCCTAATAATAATAATAATCTGTGGCATTTGTTACATACTTACTAGGTGTCGAGGACCGTACTAAGCGCTGGGGTAGATAGAAGATCTCAGGTCCCACACGGGGCTCACAGTTTAAGTCGGTGGGAGAATAGGCACTGAATCGCCATTCCGCAGATGAAGGAACTGAGGCACAGAGAAGTTAAGCGACTTGTCACCCAGCAGGGAAGTGGCACAGCCAGGATGAGAACAGTGGTCCTCTGACTCCGAGGCCCGTGCGCTTCACACTAGACCACGCTGCCTCTCCTATTATTGTTGAGTACACTTATAATCTTGGTAAATTCCACGGGCCTGACCTCTCCTATCATTGTTGAGTACACTTATAATCTTGGTAACTTCCTCGGGCCTGACCGCTCATCCACTTAAGGTGTCAAATGATTCCGTGGGGGTCTATAAGCCTTCTATAGAGGTTTTCCTGTTCTCTACGGCAATTCGGTTGTACTGTTGGGTAGGGATTGTCTCTATCCGTTGCCGAATTGGTATTTCCAAGCACTTAGTACAGTGCTCTGCACACAGTAAGCGCTCAGTGAATAAGATTGAATGAATGAATGATCCCGACTCTGCCACTTGTCTGCTCTGTGAACGCTCAATAAATCCCATGATTGATAGGTTGCTGCCTGACCCAGGATTAGGCATCAGAAAAGCAGCATGCGGGATAAGTTCCCTCTTCCTCCTTTTTCTTTAAACCTCCATTTCCGCTCCCCAAACACCGGCTTGGCCGAGGAAAAATGGCAAGGGGCAGGTGAGGAAACCATGGTCATCTTGTCCCAGGCCTCTTGGCTGTAACACAGACAAGAGGGGAAAGGGGACCTCCGCCCACCCCGCAATCTGCAACTGTGCATATTGTTCTTTCCCCTGTTTTTCATTGTCTGCAAATGGTGTCTCAATTAAGGCACCCCATTCGATGACCACTTCTCCTTCTCTGTCCTTCTACTGGCCCGACACAAAAGAGGAAACTTTTAAACAATCATAGTTTCCCCCTTCCTGTTCGATAGGGTGCTAAAGGTGGATTTTTTCATTCATTCGATAGCATTTACTGAGCACTTTCACTTATTTCACCTGATTTGTTTCTTTAAAAAAATAAATAAATAAAAAATGGTAATTGTTGAGCTCTTACTTTATGCCAGGCACTGTTCTAAGACTCGGGCAGATACCAAATAATCAGTTTGGACACAGTCCATGTTCCATGTGGGGCTTTCAATCTTAACCCCTATTTTACAGATGACATAACTGAGGCCCAAAGTGAAGTGACTTGCCCAAGGTCACCCAGCAGACAAGCGGTGGAGCCGAGATTAGAACCCAGGTCCCTCGACGCCAAGGACCAAGCTCTAACCGCCAAGCCACACCGTTTCCACATTGTACCTCTCCAAAGGGGGGCACCTTGTGGCAGAAGGAATTTATCCAAGTATAATGATAATAATAATTTTGGTATTTGTTAAGCGCTTACTATGTGCCGAGCACTGTTCTAAGCACTGGGGTAGACAGAGGGGAATCAGGATGTCCCACGTGGGGCTCACAGTCAATCCCCATTTTCCAGATGAGGTAACTGAGGCACAGAGAAGTGAAGTGACTTGCCCACAGTCACACAGCTGACAAGTGGCAGAGCTGGGATTCGAACTCACGACCTCTGACTCCAAAGCCCGTGCTCTTTCCACTGAGCCACACTGCTTCTCTGATGGCATCTCCTGAAACATCCGGGCAACTGGGTACACGGAGAAGCAGCGTGGCTTAGTGGAAAGAGCCCGGGCTTGGGAGTCAGAGGTCATGGGTTCAAATTCCGGCTCTGCCACTTGGCAGCTGTGTGACTGTGGGCAAGTCACTTCACTTCTCTGTGCCTCAGTTACCTCATCTGTAAAATGCGGATTAACTGTGAGCCTCACACGGGACAACCTGATTACCCTGTATCTACCCCAGTGCTTAGAACAGTGCTCTGCACATAGTAAGTGCTTAACAAATACCAACATTATTATTATTACTATTACACAGTCTCTGTGGGAGCCAGGGGTCTGAGGCAGAATGAGTCATGGAGACGGGATCCAGCCGCACCCTGCTGCGGAGATAGCTTTCTTCAGTTGAGGGGAGTGTGGCCAGTGAGACCGCTGCTGGACCCGGGCCTTCAAGCCTGCCCAGAGACACCAGCGCGATGATGCCGCAGTGCCCTCTAAAAAGGGATCACCCCTGCCTTGGCATGCTTCGCTCGGATGCCAGTTTCTGCTATTTCCTACCTCCATTCCGGTGAGGACATGTTGTGGGATTGTTTTTTGTTTCCCCTCCGCTCTTCCCAGTAACGTGGAAAAGATTCCCTGCCCCCCCACCTCCCCACTGTTATTAAGCCAATGAGGGCAGAGCTATATCTGCTTCTGCCAAAGTCAGAGATAATCAAACAATGGCATTTATTCTGTTCTATGACCTCAGATGGCATCCGTCTCCCTACCAGCCATCCTGCAATGCCCTGCCGCTGTGCGGTGAGGTACCAGGCAAGAAAGGACGAAGGATAGAGAAGCGGTGTGGCCTAACAGAGCACGGGCCCGGGAATCAGAAGGACCTGGGATCTAATCCCAGTTCTGCCACTTGTCTGCTCCGTGACCTTGGCCAAGTCACTATTTTTTTTTAAACGGTGTTTGTTAAGTGCCAGGCACTGGAAAAGCAGCAAAGAGTAGTGGATAGAGCACGGGCCTGGGAGTCAGAAGGTCATGGGGCTTCAGTTACTTCATTTGTTAAATGGGGCTTAAGACTGTGAGCGCTACGGAGGATAGGGACTGTGTCCAACTCAATCATCTTGTATCCACTCCAGTGCTTAGTACAGTGTCCGACACAAAATAAGTGCTTAAATACCAGAAGAAAGAAAAACCCAACAAAACTCGGGACGAACCAACACTACTATTGCAAAAACAACGCACGTGCATGTTCTGCTGGTGGTAGAACATACGATTTGCTCTAAAATGCTTCCTCACTGAGGAAAGGAAACATTTTAAGGACGTGGTAAAATAAAGCCTCAGACAGGGTTGCAGTTGGAGTTTTCACTAGCTGAGGACAGAGCAGCGCAGCCCCCCGCTCTCAAGAAAGGTGTAGCTCTCTTGAAGCAAAAGCTTCATATTAACAAAAGACACGAGAGAGGCATGAGATATGCAAAAGAGCAAAGAGCGCTAGGCATCGCAAACATTAAACGGAGAAGCACAATAGCCTTTTTCTGGGCAAAATGGGGGTCACTGGAATTTCCAGCCCCACAGGCACTTATAAGGTGAACTTCCCCATCAGTGGTGTCCTCTTTGAAAATGGATAGTTTTATTTATGTATAAATATATACATGAATATATACACACACATATATAATTGTGGTATTTGTTAAGCACTTACTATGTGCCAGGCACTATATTAAGTGCTGGGATAGATTCAAGTTAATCACGTTGGACAAAGTCCCTATCCCACATGGGGTTCACAAACTTAATTCCCATTTTACAGATGAGGGAACTGAGGCACAGAGAAGTGAAGTGACTTTCCCAAGGTCACCCAGCAGACAAGCGGCGGAGCCAGAATTAGAACCCAGGTCCTTCTGACTCCCAGGCCCGTGCTTTATCCACTAGGCCACGCTGCTTTCCGTACAAATACACAGGGTGAAAGACGGGTCTCTCTCGGACACTCACACTCCTCCACGCGGTCTCACGGTCAGTAGCGTCACCTTCAAATCGAAGGACAACCTCCCTCTGCCTCCTCTTAAAGAGGTCCTGAGGTTGAAGCCATTTGCTCGTCTCTGTTGTGCTCTAGTATTTTTTCCGGGCCTGAGGAAACTCCTCAGGGACACAGGGAACTCTATGATTTGGTTTCTGCTGTGTGAGAAGCAGCGTGGCCTAGTGGAGACAGCATGGGCCTGGATGTCAGAAGGACCTGGGTTCTAATCTCCGTTCCGCCTCTGGTCTGTGGTGGGAGACCTTGGGCCAGTCGCTTCACCTCTCTGGGCCTCGGCTGTCCCATCTGTAAAACGGGGGTAAAGACTGTGAGCCCCATGTGGCACAGCGACTGTGTGCAACCCGATAAGTGTGCATCTACTCCGGCGCCTCGAATAGCGCCTGGCACATAGTAAGCACTTAACAAATAGCAAATATTATTATTACCATTAATATTAATCTGACACCGCACCAGATATATATAAACAGTAGACAGGATGGACATAAGGGATAAAGAAGTAACAGTGGGCGGTGTGAGCCCGGTAGCTGAGGATTACCCAGGAAAGGCTGCATGTAAGAGGGGAGGGTTTCGCAAGGGCTGTGAATTTACTCCTCCCTTCACTTCCGCCCTCAAACTGTGATGTGACAAAATGTTTCCAAAGACCACCTGGGCCTGGAGGAGGAAGAGGGAGGGAGGGAAGGGGAGAGAGGGAGAGAGAGAAGGAAAGAGAGAATGTTTGCATTCAAGGGCCAGGGAAGGGGGTGGCGGTGGGCAGGTCTTGGGTCTTCAGTGGCTAAAGCCCAGCCAACTCTGGCTCCAACCTTTCAGGTCCTCTCCCCTCCCTTGGCTCCACCTGGGCTTCCCCCCTTAGTCTCAGACTCGTCCCCAGCTCCACCCGCACACTCAGCCTCACCCCGCCCTGCTCGGCTGCCGCATTTTTCCGTCTCGCCTCGCCTGCCCTGCTCACCCTGTCCACGGCAACCCACTTGACCTGGATCTCTTCTGCCTGGCTTGTTTCCAGCTGGATTCCTTTCCCTGTTCCCTCCCCCGCAGCCCCACTCGCTATGGACCCTCGACCCAATCCCACCCACCCCAAGCCCCGCTCCAACCTAGGTCCCGGGGAGCCGGCTCCGTGCTTCCCGCCCCATCCTGTCCGTCTCCCCCGATTAGATTGTAAGCCCGTCAAAGGGCAGGGACTGTATCTGTTACCGATTTGTACATTCCAAGCGTTTAGTACAGTGCTCTGCACATAGTGAGCGCTCGATAAATACTACTGAATGAATCCGCACTTCCCCAGCCTGCCGCCCGCCCCCCGTACACCGAACCATCACAGTAAGATTGAAGGTATTTGCTGAGCGCCCACTGGGTGCTGTGCCCCGTACTAAGCGCTCGGGAAAGCACCACAGACTCATGGGGAGCGTTCCCTGCCCCAAAGGAGCTTTCCCGCTAATGGGGGAGACAGAGAGAAAAGGATTTACAAATGAAGTAACCAGAATAAATGGAGTGAACTGAACAATCCCTCACAGAGTTACACCGTAAGCCCGCTGTGGGCAGGGAATGTGTCTTTTATAATAATAATGGCATTTGTTAAGCACTTACTCTGCATCAAGCACTGTAAGCACTGGGAAAGATATAAGATAAGGTCGGACACAGTCCTCGTCCCACATGGGCTCACAAATATGTAGATATATAAAAACCATAATAATAATGAGTTGTAGTATTTGTTAAGCACTTACTATGTGCCAGACACTGTACGAGGCGCTGGGGTAGATCCAAGCTGATCAGGTTGGACACAGTCCCTATCCCACGTGGGGCTCGCAATCTTAATTCCCATTTTACAGATGAGGGAACTGAGGCCCAGAGAAGTGAAGTGACTTGACTAAGGTCACAAAGCAGATAAGTGGCTGAGCCAGGATTGGAATCTGTGGCCTTCTGACACCCAGTCCCATGCTCTCTCTACCCACCACTCAAGCTGTTATATTGTTAAAGTGTACTCTCCCCAAGTGCTCAGTACAGTACTCTGCACACAATAAGCACTCAGTAAATATGAATGACACAAATAACAGGTGCTGAAGGTCGACATAAATAAATAAATAGTTCCAGCCTTGCCCTCCTACTGAGCCTTCTTCCCCTTCACAGGCAGCCATGGCTTCTCCCCACTTTCCGATGGGAGCCCTGCTACCCCAAAATTCCAGGTCGAGTCAACTAAATTCGGAGGACATTAAGGGATCTTGAAATTTTCACGGAACAGGGCTTCATAAGAGTAACGAGGTGCATTAAGTACCCGCTTGTGTCTGACACCATTCCTAAGAACTATATATAATTAAGGCTAAAACAAACGTACGCTGCCCTCCGGGACGTTACCCTCTAAAAACAAGGTCACGTATGAGACGAGCACAAAATACTGTCTTGGGCACCTTAAAGGAAGGAAGCGTTTCCCTTGAAAACAACACGAGCCTGAGCCTATGATTCCCATTTGCAGTTGGATGGATGACTATCCAAGCCGCACGGCTCAGGCAAGCCAGGAGCTCGGGGGCTTGCCCGGAACTTGAGGAAGAGGGGCTTCCCATTACGCATAGCAGAGCCATCTCCGTTGCACCAGGATTCACCGTCCTGGTGTCGCAAGAATCCTAATGACACCAGTATGCCCAGAGAGTCTGTCGATCGGGAGACGGAGGAAGTCTGGGATATAAAAGGCAAACGGAAGAACGCTTCGGAGACCTATATATAGATCCACACGCTCTGTCGTGATGTTTGGCGACTAGATTTTGAGAGCTGGGAAAACAGTGTCAGACAAGCAAAACTGGGGTGTCACCAAAGAGTTTTGCTTTTTTTTTATGATCTTTGTGAGAAACTACGTGCCAAACACTGCACTAAACACTGGGGTAGATATAAGTTAATTAGGTTGGACACAGTCCCTGTCCCACCTAGGCTCACAGTCTTAACCCCGTTTTAAAGATGAGGGAAATGAGGCCCAGAGAAGTGAAATGACCAAGGTCACATGGCAGACGAGTGGCCGAGCCGGGCTTAGAACCCAGGTCCTCCGACTCCCAGACCCGGGCTCTATCCACAAGGCCACGCTGCTTCTCAGGCTGCTGCTGATGCTTCGCACGGCAGCTTAGGTATTTCATCAAAAGTCAGGCTCTGTAGCTAATTACTCCACCGCGGAAGGAACTGCCAACCGGGAAATGATCCCACCATCGACAGCCACCGTAATTACAAAGGGTGACAAGATACATTACACAAGAGTGATGAAATTCAAAATGCCCAGTACCGACAAGAGGTATTCAACAGCAGACAGCGTAAGATAAAAGGATGCCTTTGTTTTTACACATAATCGTTAGGTTGTTGCCTTTTTATTTCATTACAGCTGTCGCTTGAACCCAAGTTGACTGAGTTGGCAGTGGAGTAGAAATAAATTTTGAACTTGATTCTCCACTTTGGGCTCCACTCTGCTGGCAGTAGTGTGTTCTCCTAAGGGGCAGAATGGTAAAAAAGTTTCCCTTCGCCCAAGTCCTTAGATTCTTTTCTTCAACTAGTCTCACACTTGGCTGTAACTAGGAATCACAGCCAGAGAAGGCCGGAAGCTTTAATGTCTGCTGGTCTGTTTGTTTGTTTTGAAAATGATACTTACATGCTTACTAAGTGCCAGGCACTCTACTAAGCGCTGGGTAGTTTCAGGCTAAACAGGTGGGGCACAGTCCACGGCCCCCGTGGGGTTCGCATTCTTCATCCCCATTTTACCGATGAGACAATTGAGGCACAGAGAAGTGAAGCGACTTGCCCAAGGTCACACAGCAGACAAGTGGTGGAGCTGGGATTAGAACCCAGGGGCTCTGACTCCCAGACCCATGCTCCTTCTACTAGGCCACGCCACTACTCTGGGCCACGATGCTTAAAGTCTTAATTTCTCTAGCCCTCGGCTTTCCGCACATATAAGATGCGTGTCACAGAAACCCCTCTGCTTCCCTGAACTCACTAAAATACTCGTAAAAATAAATTTTGAAGAATTCTTTACACTAATTCTTTGTAATTCTAAACATTTTTCGGTTATACTACTGCCTATACAAAGTACAAAGGCCAATGTGAAAAATGCTTCTTTTAAATTACAGGATATTTTATTTCAAATGTGTTTTAGAAAAGAACAAAATAAAGGCCAACATAAATGAAGCTTTTCCATTAGGATGAACTTTAGGGGAGGTATTTTAAACTGTGGATATTTACAAGACACTAATAAACCTCTCATCGATACTGCAGCATAAAGATGTTTTTTCCCCCACCGACGACGTAAACAGGAAATGCTGCGTGTCTCTTTGGTTAACAGGAAAACTGACGAACTTAACAAGTTGCATGACCTAGTCCCATTTTAGGCATTGCTGAGAGTGGCAAATACAGTTTCCAGAGCTTGCTCCACCAAACTGCAGCTTTTTCCTACTCTTCCTTTGATTTGTTGCTTTTGCATGAAGAAAAAGGCAGGAAGGAGCTGTTGGAATAAAACAAAAGAGAATGCTTTTGACTTTTATGGGTGAACTGAGGTCAGAGTAAACGTTACAGTTGGGTGCCAAATATACCGACAAGAATTCAAGGCCAAATTGTTTTCCTACGGAAACCAAGGGATCTTTGGGGTCTCGTCCATTTCCAAGTTAAGTCTGGACCTCTCTGATTATCTACAGCTAAAGGAGTCTGAGTTGATCATTCCACAAATGATGGCCTTGAATCATCATTCCACAAAATCTAAACATTCAAAAATTGAGCAAAGGATCAAACGAGGCGTCCCGTGTCCAATCTAATTAGATCCAATCTAATTCACTGGCATCTACCTCAGTGCTTAGAACTGTGTTTGACGCATAGCGAGCGCTTAATGAATACCATAAAAATAAGATTAAACGGAGATCTCCTATGACACCTTCCAGCTAAGTCTAGTTGGTTCAACCCCGTCCTAATCCTCTCTCACCTTTTGTCCGCCTCAGACATCGATGACCATTCCCACCTCGAAATTCTCTATGTGGCCGATTACATTTTATCGGTCTCCTCTGTTTATTTTTAGTGTGTTCCTTGCTTTTAAGCTGTGGGTGTAAAACTTGATGCTCCTCTCAGGGAGTTCGTGAGAGTGTTGAAGCCCACCTAAATGCAAGAAGGGCAGTCGTTTTGTTTTTTCAGGGGTGACTTGTGGCAATCTGTTAAGCGCTTACTATGTTCTAAGCACTGCGATAGATACAAGGTTAATAGGACTGGACACGGTCCGGGTCCCACATGGGGCTCACAGTCTTAATCCTCGCTCTATAGACGAGGAAACCGAGGCCCAGAGAGGTTGTGTTTAACGACCGTGGTCCAACTGACCAGAATCACGGTGTAGATTACGTGACGTCCTGATCAACCTTAGCCCTTGGCTAATGGGCATTGCTGAAGCCTGTGTCTTCGACAACGGCATCCCCAAAACCAGAACTGCAGAGACCTCTCCCGGGCAGTTTTGTCCAACGGCCTAAATGTCGTCAACTGTATTTACTGAGCGCTGACTATGTGCAGATCACTGTGTCAAGCGCTTGAGAGAGGACGATACAAGAGAGGTGGCAGACACGTTCCCTGCAGAGAAGCAGCGGGGCCTAGTAGAAAGAGCATGGGATTGGGAGTCCTGCGTTTTAACCCCGGCTCTGCCACTTGCTTCTTCTGTGACTTTAGGCAAGACTCTCCATTTCTCTGTACCTCAGTTTCCTCAGCTGAAAAATGGGGATTAAAGATCTCTTCTCCTCTCTCCTTACACTGTACCAGGGTCTGTGTGGGACGGTTCACCTTTTATGTTCCTCTTATATAACTTTCTCCTCTTTGAAATACATCACATTTCAGCCTGTCCCAGTTTCAAACCCCTTCTGAAATCCTTCTCCAGTTCTTTTTCTTCTTCCCAGAATATATCATTTCAACCAAAGCTCCTTGTGGGCAGGGAATGTGTCTGTTTATTGCTGTCTAGTTCTCTCCCAAGCACTTAGTACAGTGCTCTGCACAAAGTAAGCGCTCAATAAATAGGCCTGAATGAATGAATGACGGGGACTAGCTCAGGTCTGATTATCTTGTATCCACACCAGTACTAAGCCCAAAGTAAGCCCTTCAATACCACAAGCATTACTATTATCCACTCGCACTTTTTCAGCGAGGACCTCAACGTAGTCAGCTTCAAAATCTACTGAACCTCACCGATCTTAACCTCTCACCAGATTTTCCGGCCTCGGTTCTTCGTCGGCCTCTGGGACCTCTCCATCTGGATGACCTGCTAGCACCTTGAACTCAATGTCAAAAGCTGAACTCCTCTTCCCCTTCTACCTTTCTCATCCCTGTCAACACCACCACCATCCTCCCTGCCCCTTCTTGCGATTCCAAAACGCACGAGACCAAAGATGGGAAGCAAAACTAATAAGCTAAATAAGCGCTTAGCAGATATCATCACTATTACTTACTAATTCCCCCCAGACTGGAAGCTCCTTGTGGGCAGAGAACATCTCTACCACCTGGAGGGAATTAGTGCTCTCCCAAGCACTTAGAATGGTACTCTGCACACAGTAAGCGCTCAATAAATACCAATGATTGATGGATTGATTCACTGGGATGCCTGTTCCCCCCTCTAGACCATAAGCATGTTATGGGCTCTTGTATTGACCTCTCCCAGGCGCTTAGAATAGGGCTCTGCACCCAGAAAGCGCTCAATAAATACCACTGATTGACTGATCGGTTACAGGTAGAGGATCTCTTAGGTAATGACTTCTGGAGAAGGCCTTTCGGAGACCTCCAAAACCGCAGCAAGGAAACGGCACTACAAGCGGAAAGAGAAAGGAGGAGGGGAGCACAGGTCTGATTCATGGCAGTGATTGCCGATGCTACTAAACGCCAATTTAAAAAAAGGCAAAAAAATAAATAAAAAGGGAGCAAAAGGTCTTCACCCTCCCTTCTGTGTCACCTATGCACATAGACCTGTACCCCTTAAGCATTTGATATTCACCCCACCCTCTGCTCCGCAGCACCTATGTCCATATCCTTGCCCTCTGCCATTTCCCCTAGCCATAATGTATTTCGACAACTGGCTCGCCCTCTAGACTGTAAGCTCCTGATGGGCAGGGACATACCTACCAACTCTATCACACTGTACTCACTCAAGAGTTTTAGTACAGTGATCTGTATGCAGGAGGTATCAATAAATTCCTCCGATTGACTGAGTGTGGGGCAGGAAAACCACTGAGCACGGAGTGCAGGAACAGAACAAGGCAAGGGGAGGAAGGGGGCCAGTGAGGAATTGATTTACCTCTCAGTGAATGAACATAAGGTTAGGTGGTGGGGCAAAGAGTGGATATGCATGCTGCCATAAATCAGAAAATACAGTGAAAGGCATAATCTCAAGACACATGTATTGCCGGGTGGTCAGAATCTAGGGCATGCTCGTAGAGAGAAAATACGATAAGATGTTATCAGTTCACCACCTCCCATTCCTGGCAAAAGAAAATTAGTTTTAGGGGATGAGGGGAGAAATTTTTTTCTTAAGCCACCTCCCTCCCCAAAAAACCCACCCCCAAACACAAAGCACTACACTTTACCTCTGAATGTTGAAAACAATGTGCCTCTAAGGGTTACATGATTAAAATCCAACTCCCAAATCCACAAGATATTAAAACAAGTGCACTGGACGCATTTAGAACTGTTTTAATAAAAACCAAATTCCACCCCCAACATCAGAAGACCTAGACTACTCACTGAAACACCCATATGTAAAATCTCCCTAACAAAATGAAGCATATCAAAATGACACACAGAAAAATAGTTACGATAATTTCATCTACAACTGCCAATATTTGTCTCAGAAATCAAGTCATCTATGTTCACCCTCTCTACTGAAAACTATTTTCACACACTTTGTAATCAATAATTCCACATTTTAAGGTGCGTTCTTTTCGGCACAATGGCCCGTCATCATATCAGATGAAAATTAATGCTGCAAATAAGAAATCTAAAGGGTGACCGAGTGACTGACAAACTACTGAGCAATTGTTTCTTAGCCTATTACATCACAGGTCAACAGCATTTCTGCAGGTAATCACTTGGAGGCAGACAGAAAAAATCAAGAGGCAATTTCCGACTGCTGGGACCATGCCACTTAAAACGGAAACCATGCAAATTGGCAGATGCACAAAAATGAAAGAGCGAACAGTCTTACCCCTCATTTCCTTATACCCATGAATCATTACCTCTGGTTCCCAAGCAGTGCTCTGCACCTATTAGGCGCTCGATAAGTTTAGTAAGTGATGATATCTTCCTATCCTCAAAGTCCTCTTAAAATTGCATCTCCTCCAGGAGGCCTTCCCTAAGCCCTCATTCCCCCTATTTGCTCTCCCTTCCGTATCTCCTACCCTTGGCTGTCTACGCTTTTAGCACTCCGATCCCCACCCCAGTCTCCCAGCACTTATGTCCTTATCCTTAAACTTTGTTATTTCCCCTATCTGTAATTCATTTTTATATCTGGCTCTCACTGTAAATCATAAGCTTCTTGTGGGCAGGGATCATGTCTACCAACTCAATCGTACTGTACTCTCCCAAGCACTTAATACAGCGTTTGGTACACACTCAGAGCTCAATAAATACCACTGACTGATTGACTGATGAGCAGGGAAGTAAAGACTAAAAATACATCTCTCTGAACTTAAGCTCACAGTGGGTAGGGAAAGCATCTTCCAATTCTGTTGAATGGTACCCTCTCAAGCGGTGAGTTCAGTGTTCTGCGCACAGTAAGCACTCAATAAATACTACTGATATCTTCCACACATTTAAGTCAAGAGTTGCCATACAGTGAATAGCAGCTCCAGGCTACTTCATAAAACTTCCTGGAAAGATGTGTTATTAAAAAGAGTGGTATTTAAATGCTTCCTACGTTCCAAGCACTGTACTAAGCGCTGGGGTAGAGACAAGATAATCAGATGAAACACTGTCCTGGTCCCTCCTGAGGCTCACGATCTCCAGTCGGTCAGTCGTATTTATTGACCGTTTACTGTGTGCAGAGTACTGTACTAAGCACTTGGGAGAGAACAACAAAACAATAAATAGATATACTCCCTGCCCACGATGAGCTTACAGCCGAGAGGGGGAGATGGACATTAATACGAAAACACGCAAATGGACCGAAGGCCAACTTAATTCCCTTTTCTCATGAAATGTCACCAGCGTTACATCCCAGTGCTAGCAGCTGCAGAGGAAATGCTGTGTTCACTCTGACTCTACAAGTGTCTTTTCAGCCCACCTGCTGCAGAGAACAGGGCATACTGAGAGTGCACAATCTCCGTCAATCTTCTCTAACAGCCGACGCCGCGTGTGAGGAGCTTCTAGGCACCAACACAGCGCTTCTCTTTTTTTGCAGCTGCATGCCTCAACCGCAGACGGGCTGATTCACAAAAGGAGACGATACCAAGGCAACCTCCACCAGAATGGAATGGGACAACTGCCAGCCCTCACCCAAGCAAGAAAATCTGCTGTTAAAAATTATTCGTTCTTTTTTTAATTGCGGGTTAATCCCCTCCATCTATGCAGAGAGGAAATGACTCGGGTTTTTCTTTCTCTTTCTAATTGGCTAATGAGGCACACTCAGAGTACGACACATTTTGTATGAGGATTTTAGATGCCCACGAGAGTAAAATCTGGAGGGGTGGGAACGAAATAGTAAAATAGTAATAAAAAAGTGTAATTGCCAAAAAATGGCACACGGGCAGCAAATTTTTCCAGAGTTTCTGGAATGGATCCTCATTTATTCCATTTAAATTTAAGGGCCAATATACTCCGTGATAAAACCATCCATGACTAAACCTCACAATTAAGAAACTTAAAGGTGAATCTGGGTAGCAAAAAGGACTTTCAGAGTAAAACTCTCCATCCTACGAGGGGGAAGATGAGGCTTCAGCTATGTGCTTTGAATGAGAATTTATAATTTCAAAAACCAACATGGCTACGCTTGAAAATAGTTCTAATTTTTCCCGAAAAGTTGCAATATGGTCGAACTCTAATGGTCTTGATCTTAAATCTAATGATATATTAAAATAGCAAAATGAGAAGAGAGGTCGGTTTGGGGAATTCCTGGTTTTATCGATTTTGTACCGTCTCCAGTGACATTCAGGGACATGTAATTCTTCAGTGGCTGCCCCTATGACCTTAGAGGATATTCCAAGTCTGCTGAGCTGAGAGACTCCAACGGTGTGAAAGCTTATTCCTGTTGCCCCTTTCCAGCACAGCGCCGTGCAGTTCAATGGGACTGAGCAATGGCCCAGCCACTACACCATCAGTTGAGAAGCAGTAAGGCGTACTGAACAGAGCATGGGTCTGGGAGTCGGAAGGTCATGGGTTCCAATCACAGCTCTGCTTCCTGTCTGCTCTCTGACCTTGGGCTAGTCACTTCACCGGGCCTCCGTTACCTCATCTGCAAAACGGGGAATGAGACCGTGAGCCCCGCGTGGGAGGGACTGATCTGCTTGCATCCACCCCAGAGCTTAGTTCAATGCCTGGAATATGGTAAGAGCCTAATACCATCATTATTATTACAAATAATAATTATTATTATTCTGATCCAGTGGGCCATGCCACCATGAACCTTGATGAAGTTTTCAGGGCAGCCTAACTGGCACGGTAACTTCCAGAGCCCAGATCTACTGCTGGTAACAAATGCTTTCACGTGGTCCATGGAAAGTGGGTAGAGGTTGGTGCCGTTCCCTGCACTTTTCCTCCACCTGGCAAGCAACAAAATTCATGTCCGATGCGCCACGCTGTGGTCTGTGGTCTAATCCTGGCTCTGCCACCCGTCCCCTGTGTGACCCTGAGCAAGTCACTCCACTTCACTGGGCCCCAGTTTCATCATCTGTAAAACGGGGATTCAATCCTACTCCCTCTTACTTAGACTGCGAGCCCCATGTTGGGGCAGTGACTTTGTCCAACCTGATTATCACGTATCTACCCCAGCGCTTAGAGCAATGGCTGGCACATAATAAGCGCCGTATAAGTACCATTAAAAGACAAAAAAAAGCCACATAAATTCTGGAAGTGGTCAAGGAAATTAGTAGTCAATTCGGGAGGACTTTGACTAGGAATTTTCCAGCAATTGAGTCATGATGTGCCTCAATAATTGGCATGACCCGACCTGTGGGTTACCTTCTTGAAGTTGGTGATGAAGGTGGCATCTTTGAGAGGCGAAGGAGTTTCCTCAGTGGTCTACACGTTGAGGAAGAACTCATCTAAGTGTCTAAGCAGGGTGTCCCTCTGTGCTCAAAGATCTCAAGAAGGACTCTTCCAGTTCTCATGGCTCTGCTCGCTGTTCTGAATTGCTTTTTTGTTCCCAAACGTCACAACGGAAAAAGAAAAAGGGAAACTTTCCCTTTCTTTTGGCATTTGTGAAGTGCTTACTATGTGTCAGGCACCGTATTAAGTGTTGGAGTAGATCCAAGCTTATGAGGTGGGACACAATCCCTGTCTCGCTTAGGGCACACAGTCTTCATCCCCATTTTACAGATGAGGGAACTGAGGCCCAGCAAAGTGAAGCGACTCGCCCGAGATCACACAGCAGACAAGTGGCAGAGCCGGGGTCGGAACCCAGGTCCTTCTGACTCCCAGGCCCGGGCTCTAGCCACTAGTCCACGCTGCTTCTCCCGTCTTCCCTGCTGCAGCTTGGCCTGTCCTTAAGGAAGTGTAAAGCAAGGTCTGGCCTACAAGCCACAGGGGCCTCTCCTTCTCCGCTCCGAGGATCAGCCTCCCGCCGGAGCCCGTGGAAGGCCCCGCTCTCCCGCCTCTGCGGCCGCAGCACTTCGCCAGTAGGTCTGAGCGCTTTGTAGGCAGGGAACCTGTCTACCGACTCTACGACACTGTACTCTCCCAAGCGCCCAGCCCAGTGCTCCGCACAATGTAAGTGCTCAGTAAACACCAGTGATGGGATTTTGAGGGCAAAGCCGGCTCCAGGCCACAGCTCTGGTCTCTGCTCATAATAATAATAATAATAATAATGTTGGTATTTGTTAAGCGCTTACTATGTGCCGAGCACTGTTCTAAGCGTTGGGGTAGACATAGGGGAATCAGGTTGTCCCACGTGGGGCTCACAGTCTTAATCCCCATTTTACAGATGAGGGAACTGAGGCACAGAGAAGTTAAGTGACTTGCCCACAGTCACACAGCCAAGTGGCAGAGCTGAGATTCGAACTCATGAGCCCTGACTCCAAAGCCCGTGCTCTTTCCACTGAGCCACGCTGCTCATCAGCACGACGATCGCAGAGCAACACAGCAATCAATCAGTGGTCTTTCCTGAGCACTTACTGGGTGCAGAGCACTGTACTGCATGCCAGGGAGAGAGATTACAAAAGAGCAGAGTTCACAGACAGGTTCCCTGCCCGCAAGGAGCTCACAGTCCAGAGGGGGAGACCGACGGGGACAGAAATAAATGACGGATACCGTTCACAAGTGCCGTGGGGCGAATAATAGGAGCAAAGCAGAAGGCTGTCCGGCCAGCCCATGGCTGTTGCACTGGAGTTTCAGCGCGGGGCGTGACGTCACTTCAACCCATCGCTAAGCGCGACGATCGTTCTGCCTGGCTCTTCTGTAGGTGACTGAGCCCTGCTCTGGTGGAGGAAAAAAAAAAAATACTCACTTGCCTACCTAACGCCTGGTTCGGAAACAGAGAGGGCCTGGTAATGCGGATAGAAAAACAATCTGCACTGTAGTCACATGAAGAAAAAACCGGGCAAACTGGAAACCTGAACGAGGTAAAGAGGAGCCAGTGGCTTGGTTCACCCACGTCAGTCAAAAGAAACACTAAGACACCCGAGCCAACCTTAACACCTAACCACCAGTGAAAACTTAGACAGTGTAGAAGTGACACCATTGGGCTGCCAATAAATACTTGGTATTTTTCACCAGCTGAATATGTCTAGCTCACCCTCCTTCATGGACATAGAACCAAGTCAGAAAAGAATATTTAGTTGGAAACACATCTTTATATTCACTGATTTTTGCTTTAGATGCCAAAACAACTTCCAGGGTGTATTTTTTTTTCTTTTAAACCAACATCATATTTTCTTCATTTTGAAAACTTTCCATATTCAGTAGTTTTTAACCAGAACAGACTGGCTTTGAGTCCCTCAGCAAAATTTAAAAAGAAAAAAAAAGAGAGAGAGAGAAGGATGTTACTTTCCAAAACAACAATGCTCCAGAATTATATCTGTCAAACTGACTTGATCTATAAAATGAATAGATCATTGAGAAGCAGCGTCTAATGATAATAATAATAGTATTTGTTAAGCGCTTACTATGTGCCAAGCACTGTTTTAAGTGCCGGGATAAGGTTACCAGGTTGTCCGACATGGGGCTCAACGGTCTTAATCCCCATTTTACAGATGAGGTATCTGAGAAACAGAGAAGTTAAGAGACTTGCCCAAAATCACACAGCTGACAAGTGGCAGGGCTGGGATTAGAATCTGATTAGAAATGACCTCTGACTCCCAAACCCGTGCAGCGTGGCTCAGCGGAAAGAGCCCGGGCTTGGAGTCAGAGGTCATGGGCTCGAATCCCGGCTATGCCAATTGGCAGCTGTGTGACTGTGGGCAAGTCACTTCACTTCTCTGGGCCTCAGTTCCCTCATCTGTAAAATGGGGATTAAGTGTGAGTCTCACATGGGACAACCTGATGACCCTGTATCTCCCCCAGCGCTTAGAACAGTGCTCTGCACATAGTAAGCACTTAACAAATACCAACATTATTATTTCCAATAAAATACCACGCTGCTTCTCTGATGAACAGAGTATGGGTCTGGGAGTCTGAAAGATCTGGGTTCTAATCCTGCCTCCAGCACCTGTCTGCTGCGTGACCTTGGGCAAGTCACTTCACTGGGCCTCAGTGACTTCATTGTAAAATGGAGACTAAGACTTTGGGCCCCATGTGGGACAGGGACTGTGTCCAACCTGATTAGCTTCTATCTACTCCAATGCAGAGTTTAAAAAAAAAAAATCATTTAAGGAAAAAGAAGAGAAAAGACAAAAACGTCTTGGATGTATTCCAGAGGATCCGGTTTTTTTCCTCTTAAAATTATGTTAATGTTTTGTTGAATAGTTCCATTTGCACACCACATTGCCATCTCTGAGTTTCACATAATTTAGCAGAGGCCACGTTCAATTTACGTGTACCTCGAGTTTTACAAAGGTTAACACTGGGAGTTTTGTGCCAGTAACCTATGCCTTCTGATCTACTACATTATATATGGTTCAGTGATTTGTCTGGGCCCATAAGACGGACTGAATTTTAAAGGACCCCAGAGCCATACCTTAACCAGGCCTGACCTAAAGCACACCTTTTATCAGATTTCTTTTATTGTGGATTTGCCTCTATTGCAAGGGGAATATCTCCGGAGGTACGCAGACATAAATTCACTCTATGTATGTATACACACTCATATACAAACACCCACACCCACACCCCCCCCCCAAAGATAAGTGTGTCTGTATGCCCCCGCGCACATACATGTGCATGTATGTTTGTGCATTTCAAGATTTGAGAAGAAGAAAGTCCACTTGGTGGAACCCCACTTGCTCACAACCAGTTACCAGATACCAACTGGCTAAGAGGGCTGAAGCAGGAGGGGTTCGTTTGCAACTGCCATTCCTCTAGTTCCCCTCTCTCTGTCTGGTAGAGAGGAGCCCCGTCACCTAGCAGAGACTGCCTGGCAGGCAAAAACCCCGAGGAAAAAAGAAGATCGCTCCACTCGGCCCTTCCACCCTCAGACCCACCTCCTCAGGGACCGGAACCAGCTGGTTGCAAAGTGAGTGGGGTAATTTAAGTGAAAGTATGTCTCCTTTTACCTTCTCCATTTCTATCTCCCGCACTCTCGACAGATCAGTTTTATTTTGGTTTTCATCTACCCTAATTTGGACTGAAAAAGTGTTTGGCAAAATCTCGTTATGCTAGGGAAAGGACCAAGAATTTAGGGAGACACTTTTAATGTCAATTGTACGTACACAGTTTTGTTATATTTCTAATCAATCGATGCTATTTATTGAGCACTTACTGGGTACAGAGCTCTGTACTAAGTGTTTGGGAGAGTACAGGGGAAGCAGTGTGGCTCAGTGCAAAAAGCACGGGCTTGGGAGTCAGAGGTCATGGGTTCGAATCCTGGCTTTGCCACTTGTCAGCTGTGTGACTGTGGGCAAGTCATTTAACTTCTCTGTGCCTCAGTTACCTCATCTGAAAAATGGGGATTAAGACTGTGAGCCCCACATGGGACAACCTGATTCCCTTGTGTCTACCCCAGCGCTTAGAACATTGCTCTGTACATAGTAAGCGCTTAAATATCAACATATGTACAACAGCGTTGGTGGACACCAACGGAATGGATACCTCTTAAAACTCCTTCATAACTTTTGCCGGGAGACCCTTTTTTTTAGCTACGTCAAACAAGACACTTTTAAAATCATAATCATGAAACAATGGGTAGCTGAAGCAAACGCCTCTGAAAAATGTGCTCGCCTTCATCGAGACAAAGAATGAGATGTATAAGATATCGTATTACAACTCGAGGTCCTAAGAATAAAAACTCGGTCACCCAGACTGGCCTTATAAGTACATAACCCTGCCATTGAGCGCCACGGTCCTTCGCGTTTTCGGTCTGAGGCCAAGTGCCCTTGAGACCCCGCCCCGGAGGAGGCCAGGGAAAAGGAACGCTTCACCCCAAACACCATGGTTTAAATCCGAGCATCCCGCGGTAATCACGGTCTAAAACAAGCTCTGAAAGGACCCTGAGGGTCACACTGACTCGGGAAAAGAGCTAGTAGAGGTGGGGGTTATTTTTAATGGAATTTGTTAAACTTACTAGGTGCCAAGCATTGTACTGAGAGCTGGGGTAGATGCAAGATCACGCCGTTGGACAGTTCCTGCCCCACATGGGACTCACAGTCTCAATCGCCCTTTTACAGATGAGGTAACTGAGGCATAGGGAAGTGAAGTGATTTGCCCAAGGTCACACAGCAGAAAAGTGGTTGAGCCGGGGTTAGAGCTCAAGGTTACCCCCTTTCTGGAGGTAAAGGTTTCCGGTGGAGGGGCGGAGATCCAAGAGCACAGTTTCTGAGACACATTGGTCAGTCGGAATATCAGAGGCGCAGGGGGGCAACTGTTAAATTAGCCCCTTCGATCTTGTCTGGCCCGGGCTCTTAGCAAGCCCAGACTCAGGGCAGGAGACAATTTCTCGAAGCATCTGCTACAAAACTGAGAAATCAATCAACTCCCGAAGAAAGAATTGAATTTTACATTGGGCAACTTGTAGGCAAGTTACTTCCCTTTCTAAATTCTTGCAGAATGCAAATAATTGAAGGAATTGAAAGCAACTGTGTACCAAAATACTATAGGAAGTCAAGCAATGCACAGGGATTAAAATTACATACATCTTTTAAAAATAAATACCGTTGCAACTATCTTTCTTTGTTAACTGCGATGGAACCATATCAAAAATAAGTTTGGCTTAAATTGGAGATGTATTACTTGTCGTTTCAGAATCTACAGAGATCAATATTTAGAGGCTTACTTTGGGTAAAGTGAATTTTACATTAATACTCTGAGCTTGCTGAGGGCAGGAATGCGTCTGTTGTTACAGTGTACTCTCCCAAGCGTCTAGTACAGTGCTTTGCACCCAGTAAGCGCTCAATAAATACGATTGACTGAATGATGAATAAAACAGTTACTGTTTTACTTAGACTTAAACTAATACTCTCACATTTCATACATCCCTTTAAGTCAAACGAGTAAGATTAAAAAGAGCCACACCCAATCTTATTTAACACATTTGCAGATATTAAATGATAGGAAACTACAGAAATACAAACTGTATATGTTAACCCTAATTTTAAGAAAAAAGTGTTAATCCTCCAAACGTCACTGCCACGGTCAAGAAAAACGTTGAAATAAGTACAGAATGTTTTTCAGGATGTAACAAGGAGGTTGATTTTGATTGAGGCTTGAATCCATCACTGAAATCTACCACACGCTGGCAGAATGTAGCGCACCATACTAAGCGCTCGGGGGAAGACGACTGTCTCTATCTGTTGCTGAATTGTCCATTCCAACCGCTTAGTATAGTGTGCTCCGCACATAGTATGCGCTCAATAAATACTATTGAATGAACGACCCCCTTCATCTCCCTTCTACCAATCTCTTTTTTGCGATATCAAATTCTGATCGGGGCATCTATCGGCATCGGTTCGTTAAGAGACACGGGCAGCTTCCCAGGGACTTGGGAAGAATCCGGTAATCTCCCGGCCCAACTCTTCCTTTTTCGGCAAGGACTGTTGAAGGTCGGAGGTCCGACTCTTGGGAACTCCAAGAACAAGAGCCCCCCGCTTAGCTGGTGCATCGACGACCACGGGAGCATCACCCACCTCCACGGTGCTCCCCTAAATCAAGAATCCAAGTCCCAGTTTTCTATTGGGAGGAAAAGCCGACCCGTTTCTGTGGAAACGCGTGGGTCCGTAGTTTTACTCCTCCGTCTTTGGGAGGTGGGTGTTGCGGGGGGATTCGTTCATCGTCAATACTCTTTATTGAGCGCTTCCTATGTGCAGAGCACTGGACTAAGCGCTTGGAATGTCCAATTCGGCAACGGATAGAGACCGTCCCTGCCCAATGGCTGGCGGTCTAAACGGGGGACAGCCGAGCAAAAGAGAACAGAACAAAAACAAGACATCATCATCATCAAGATAAATAGAATCAGGGGGATGTACACCTCATTATCAAAATAAAAAGGATAATAAATAATAAATGTAAATGAGCCCAGTCCTGAGGGGAAGGGGGAGGAGCAGAGGGTGGGGGCTAGATACTGAGCCGCGCTCGGGGTCGGGTTTGGGGGGACAGGCCGGGTTTGGGGGGGCAGGCCGAGGGCACAAACCCAGACCCCCCACCCCACCCCCTTTGCTCCCGTGTTTCGGCCCATCCCCTGCCACAGTCGGGGGCGGCGGGGAGAGGAAGGAGACGCCCAATGCTCGGCGCGCTCGATGTCATGTTGTAGCGTCCCCTCCTAAGCGCCTGGCGCCAGCGCTTTGCGCACGGTAAGTGCTCAATCAGTACCAGTCATCATAAGGAGACCGAGGGGGAAAAAACAAATGCACTGTGACTTTAACACCCGCACGCAACCCCTCCCACCTGGAGGCCGGGGACTGCTGGACGGGATGTTTCCTTCTTCCTCCTCCTCCACACACACACAGACACACACACTCACACACAAACTGGGCTCGGCGTTGCCCATCATGTGAGGGTGGGGAGGGGATGAGGGAGGGTAGAAGGGCCGTCCCCCTACCCCTGTACCTGAAGGTGGGCATGTAGGCAGGCATGCAGGCCTCCTCCCTCCGACTTTCATGCATGCAATGGTATTTACTGAGCGCTTCCTGTGCGCACGGCCCTGTCCTAAGCGCTTGGAAAGTGCCACTGGGCAATAAGGAGAGACACTCCCTGCCCACCTCGTGGCTCAGCGGAAAGGGCCCGGGTTTGGGAGTCGGCGGTCGTGGGTTCGAATCCCGACTCCGCCACTTGGCAGCTGTGTGACTGTGGGCAAGTCACTTCTCTGGGCCCCAGTGACCTCACCTGTAAAAGGGGGATTAACTGTGAGCCTCACGTGGGACAACCTGCTGACCCTGTATCTCCCCCAGCGCTTAGAACAGTGCTCTGCACAGAGTAAGCATTGTTAGAGAAGGCGGGGGGGGAGTGGAGAGAGCCGGCCGTGGAAACGAAAGGAGAGAGTCTCCCCTCTGTCCCCGGGGCTGGGACGGGCCCGCTGTCCTCGGCCGAGCCTCTCTCGGCAAATCGCCCGTCGCCGCCGGGCCCAACTTCACCCGCCGGACCAAATCCTCCTTTCGATTGCATTTATCGGGCGCTTACGATGCGCGGAGCGCGGCGCTAAGCGCTTGACTAAGCGCTGGGCTAAGCTCTTCCTCTCCGTCCTCCGGCCCCGAGCTCAGCCCGGCAGGCCGGGTGACCCCGGGCAGACCGTGACCCCAGGCAGACCATGACCCCGGCAGACCGTGACCGCCCCCCCCGGCAGACCGTGACCCCCAGGCAGGCGGTGACCTCGGGCAGACAGTGTGACTCCAGGCAGGGGGTGACCCCAGGACAGGCGGTGACCCCCAGGCAGGCGGTGACCTCGGGCAGACCGTGTGACCCCAGGCAGGGGGTGACCCCACGTCAGGGGGTGACCCCGGGCAGGCCGTGTGACCCCAGGCGGGGGGTGTCCCCACGACAGGCGGTGACCCCAGGCAGGGGGTGACCCCGGGCAGGCCGTGGGACCCCAGGTGGGGGTGACCTCGGGCAGAATGTGTGACCCCAAGCAGGAGGTGACCCCACGACAGGCGGTGTGACCCCGCCCGGCTGCCCCGTCGCCGGGCCCGTCCTCTCCCGGGGCTCCAGGGCGGCCGATGCCCTCCCTCCTCTCCCTCCTGGCACACTCGGCTCCTCCGATGCCAACCTCCCGGCCTCCGGCCCCGACCGGACGACGGCTCCCCCTCTCTCAACCCTCGTCGGCGGAGGCCCGTCTCCTCCTCGAGGCCTTCCGTGAGTGCGCCCGGCTGCCCCCGTACTAGCCGGAGCGCCGGTGTCCCCGGGCCCGGGGGGGACGTGTGGTGTCTGTGTCACCTCTGCGAGCGGGCCGCCTGGCCGGGACGGGAGGGACGGGAGGGACGGGAGGGACGGGGGTGCGGGTGGGGGTGTGTGTGCGGGGAGGGACCCACCTGGCGCGGCGGCCCCGACGGTGTCGCCGTCCCCGTCCGGAGCAACCTGTGGCGCCGCCCGTCTGTCGGGATGTCTCTGTCGGGATGTCTCCGTCGGGAGGGCTCTGTCACGATGACGGCCGGGGCCGCTCCTCCTCCTCCTCCTCCTCCTCCTCCTCCTCCTCCCGCCGCCTCCAGTGAGGCGACCGGCTCAGCCCACACAACATGGCGCCGCAGCCGGTCCTGGGGGGGGGGGGGGGGGGGGAAGAAAAGGGCGGGACCCACACCGCGGGGCGGGGCCGGGAGTCAGTCACTCAAGTCAGTCAGCCCTTCAATAGCATCTATTGAGCGCCCACTAGTCATTCATTCCTTCAATAGTATTTATTGAGCGCTCACTAGTCATTCATTCCTTCAATAGCATCTATTGAGCGCTCACTAGTCATTCATCCCTTCAATAGGATCTATTGAGCGCTCACTAGTCATTCATTCCTTCAATAGCATTTATTGAGCGCCCACTAGTCATTCATTCCTTCAATAGTATTTATTGAGCGCTCACTAGGCATTCATTCCTTCAGTAGGATCTATTGAGCGCTCACTAGTAATTCATCTCTTCAATAGGATCTACTGAGCGCTCACTAGTCATTCATTCATTCAATAGTATTTATTGAGCGCTCACTAGGCATTCATTCCTTCAATAGCATCTATTGAGCGCTCACTAGTCATTCATCCCTTCAATAGGATCTATTGAGCGCTCACTAGTCATTCATTCCTTCAATAGTATTTATTGAGCGCCCACTAGTCATTCATTCCTTCAATAGTATTTATTGAGCACTCACTAGGCATTCATTCCTTCAGTAGGATCTATTGAGCGCTCACTAGTCATTCATCTCTTCAATAGGATCTCTTGAGCGCTCACTAGTCATTCATTCATTCAATAGTATCTATTGAGCGCTTACTATTCATTCATTCCTTCAATAGGATCTACTGAGCACTCACTAGTCATTCATTCCTTCAATAGCATCTATTGAGCGCTCACTAGTCATTCATTCATTCAATAGTATTTATTGAGTGCTCACTAGTCATTCCTTCAATAGCATATATTGAGTGCTTACTAGTCATTCATTCCTTCAATAGGATCTCTTGAGTGCTCACTAGTCATTCATTCCTTCAGTAATATCTATTGAGCGCTCACTAGTCATTCATCCCTTCAATAGGATCTATTGAGCGCTTACTATTCATTCATTCCTTCAATAGTATCTATTGAGCGCTCACTAGTCATTCATTCCTTCAATAGTATCTATTGAGCGCTCACTAGTCATTCATTCCTTCAGTAGTATCTATTGAGCGCTTACTATTCATTCCTTCAATAGTATCTACTGAGCGCTCACTAGTCATTCATTCCTTCAATAGTATTTATTGAGTGCTCACTAGTCATTCCTTCAATAGGATCTATTGAGCGCTTGCTAGTCATTCATTCCTTCAATAGTATCTATTGAGCGCTCGCTAGTCATTCATTCCTTCAATAGGATCTACTGAGCGCTCACTAGTCATTCATTCCTTCAATAGGATCTCTTGAGCGCTCACTAGTCATTCATTCCTTCAATAGTATCTATTGAGCGCTTACTAGTCATTCATTCCTTCAATAGTATCTATTGAGCGCTTACTATTCATTCATTCCTTCAATAGGATCTACTGAGCGCTCACTAGTCATTCATTCCTTCAATAGTATCTATTGAGCGCTTACTATTCATTCATTCCTTCAATAGGATCTACTGAGCGCTCACTAGTCATTCATTCCTTCAATAGTATCTATTGAGCGCTCACTAGTCATTCATTCCTTCAATAGGATCTATTGAGCGCTCACTAGTCATTCATCTCTTCAATAGGATCTCTTGAGCGCTCACTAGTCATTCATTCATTCAATAGTATCTATTGAGCGCTTACTATTCATTCATTCCTTCAATAGGATCTACTGAGCACTCACTAGTCATTCATTCCTTCAATAGCATCTATTGAGCGCTCACTAGTCATTCATTCATTCAATAGTATTTATTGAGTGCTCACTAGTCATTCCTTCAATAGCATATATTGAGTGCTTACTAGTCATTCATTCCTTCAATAGGATCTCTTGAGTGCTCACTAGTCATTCATTCCTTCAGTAATATCTATTGAGCGCTCACTAGTCATTCATCCCTTCAATAGGATCTATTGAGCGCTTACTATTCATTCATTCCTTCAATAGTATCTATTGAGCGCTCACTAGTCATTCATTCCTTCAATAGTATCTATTGAGCGCTCACTAGTCATTCATTCCTTCAGTAGTATCTATTGAGCGCTTACTATTCATTCCTTCAATAGTATCTACTGAGCGCTCACTAGTCATTCATTCCTTCAATAGTATTTATTGAGTGCTCACTAGTCATTCCTTCAATAGGATCTATTGAGCGCTTGCTAGTCATTCATTCCTTCAATAGTATCTATTGAGCGCTCGCTAGTCATTCATTCCTTCAATAGGATCTACTGAGCGCTCACTAGTCATTCATTCCTTCAATAGGATCTCTTGAGCGCTCACTAGTCATTCATTCCTTCAATAGTATCTATTGAGCGCTTACTAGTCATTCATTCCTTCAATAGTATCTATTGAGCGCTTACTATTCATTCATTCCTTCAATAGGATCTACTGAGCGCTCACTAGTCATTCATTCCTTCAATAGTATCTATTGAGCGCTTACTATTCATTCATTCCTTCAATAGGATCTACTGAGCGCTCACTAGTCATTCATTCCTTCAATAGTATCTATTGAGCGCTCACTAGTCATTCATTCCTTCAATAGGATCTACTGAGCGCTCACTAGTCATTCATCCCTTCAATAGGATCTATTAAGCGCTCACTAGTCATTCATTCATTCAATAGTATTTATTGAGCACTCACTAGTCATTCATTCCTTCAATAGGATCTACTGAGTGCTCACTATTCATTCATTCCTTCAATAGGATCTATTGAGCACTCACTAGTCATTCATTCCTTCAGTAGTATCTATTGAGCGCTTACTATTCATTCCTTCAATAGTATCTACTGAGCAATCACTATTCATTCATTCCTTCAATAATATCTATTGAGCACTTACTAGTCATTCATTCCTTCAATAGTATCTATTGAGCACTTACTAGTCATTCATTCCTTCAATAGCATCTATTGAGCACTCACTAGTCATTCATTCCTTCAATAGGATCTCTTGAGCGCTCACTAGTCATTCATTCCTTCAATAGGATCTATTGAGTGCTTACTAGTCATTCATTCAATAGTATCTATTGACCACTCACCATTCATTCCTTCAATAGTATCTATTGAGCGCTCACTAGTCATTCATTCCTTCAATAGTATCTATTGAGCTCTTACTAGTCATTCATTTAATAGTATTTATTTAGCGCTTCTTATTCATTCGATAGTATTTATTGAGCGCTCAGTATTCATTCATTCAATAGTCTTCATTGAGCGCTTATTATTCATTCATTCAATAGTATTTATTGAGCTCTTACTATTAATTCATTCAATAGTGTTTATTGAGTGCTTACTATTCATTCATTCCTTCAATAGTATCTGTTGAATGCTTATTATTCATTCAATCATTCAATAGTATCTATTGAGTGCTTATTATTCATTCATTCAATAGTATTTATTGAGTGCTTACTATTCATTCAATAGTGTTTATTGAGCACTTAATATTCATTCAATAGTATTTATTGAGCATTTACTATTCAATAATTCCTTCAATAGTATCTATTGAGCGCTTACTATTCATTCATTCATTCAATAGTATCTATTGAGCGCTTACTATTCATTCATTCATTCATTCAATAGTATCTATTGAGCGCTTACTAGTCATTCATTCATTCAATAGTATCTATTGAGTGCTTATTAGTCATTCATTCAATAGTATTTATTTAGCGCTTATTAGTCATTCATTCAATAGTATTTATTGAGCGCTCACTATTCATTTATTCAATAGTCTTTATTGAGCACTTACTATGTGCAGACCACTGTACTAAGCGCTTGGAATGGACAAATCGGCAGAGACAGTCCCTGCCCTTTGACGGGCTTACAGTCTAATCAGGGGAGACGGACGGACAAAAACAATAGCAATAAATAGAATCGAGGGGATGGATGAACATCTCATTAAAACAACAGCAAATAAATAGAATCAAGGGATGGACATCTCATTAACAAAATAAATAGGGTAATAAAAATATATACAGTTGAGTGGACGAGCACAGTGCTGAGGGGAAGGGAGAGGGGGAGGAGCAGAGGGAAAGGGGGGAAAAGGGGGCTTAGCTGAGGGGAGGTGAAGGGGGAGTAGAAGGGGAGCAGAGGGAAAAGGGGGAGCTCAGTCTCCTCGGGGGGGGGGGGGGCGGGGGACGTCGCGTAACTAGTCAGGAGGCAGGGCCTGGAGTCAGTGGACGGGGCTTAGACTGTGAATCTCACTTGGGACAACCTGGTTACCCTGTATCTCCCCCAGCGCTTAGAACAGTGCTCTGCACCTAGTAAGCGCTTAACAAATACCGACATTATTATCATTATTATAAATGACAGTTTCATCAAAGTCATTATCAAATAGAAAAATGGGACACAGATTAGAGGACATCTGCTTAACGAAGCCACGGCCGTTTGCTGATGAAAAAATAATCCCTCCCAGAAAAAAACACGTGGATTTGTAAAAAGGCAGTAAAGATATTCAAGGGCTGTTCAGAAGCCAGTGCTCTCCTCTTGAGCTCTGAGGACATTCATTACTTATTTTTATTTAACATTTATTACACTCCCTAAGAGTGCTGGCATCTACGGAACAAGGAATTAGTATCGCCTAATAAAATGCCCAGCCAACACCCAGGAGATACTCCAAAGTCTTTGTTAATGAAGATTAATCACGCTACATACGTAATCTCCTCAGGGATGTTACTCCTCTCTTCACTGCTCGGGTCGAGGCCTCAGTCTGAGGGGGAGAGGAGGAGGTTCAGAGGGGGAGTCCCAGATGTCTTCAGCCCCTGGTTGGAAAGGGCCAGATCCCAAATAATAATAATGATGATGGTGGTATTTGTTAAGCACTTACTATGTGCAAAGCACTGTACTAAGCGCTGGGGGGATACAAGGTGATCGGGTTGTCCCACGTGGGGCTCACAGTTTTCATCCCCATTTTCCAGATGAGGGAACTGAGGCCCAGTGAAGTGACTTGTCCAAAGTCACACAGCTGGCAAGCGGCTGAGTCAGGATTCGAACCCATGACCTCTGACTCCCAAGCCCGGGCTCTTTCCACTGAGCCACGCTGCTTCTCGTGGCAGACAGACAATCAGGCAGACTGCCCGGTATTGACAGGGGCCCTGGGAGGCTGGCTGCCTCAGTGAGTCAGTCAGTCGATCATATTGACTGAACGCTTACTGCGTGCAGAGCACCGTATCAAGCGCTTGGGAGAGTACAACAAGAAACACATTCCCTGCCCCCAGTTAGCTTACAGTCGAGAGGGGGAAAAGGATATTAATATGAATATACAATATAGCACATAAATATAACGATAAATAATGTTGGTACTTTTTAAGCACTTACTATGTGCCAAGCACTGGAGTCAGGTTGGACCCAGTCTCTGTCCCACATTGGTCTCACTCTCTTAATCCCTGTTTTTTACAGATGAGATAACTGAGGCCCAGAGAAGTGAAGCGACTTGCTCAAGGTCACAGAGCAGACACGAGGCAGAGCCGGGATAAGAACCCATGACCTCCCAGATTCATGCTCTATCCACTATACCACTCCGCTCATTTGTGTATATTTTTATTACCCTATTTATTTTGTTAATGTGATGTCCATCCCTTTGATTCTAGTTATTGCTATTGTTTTAATGAGATGTACATCCCCTCGATTCTGTTTATTGCTGTTGTTTTTGTCCGTCCATCTCCCCCGATTAGACTGTGAGCCCGTCAGTGGGCAGGGACTGTATCTACTGCCGATTTGTACATTCCAAGCGCTTAGTACAGTGCTCTGCACATAGTAAGCGCTCAATAAATACTATTTAATGAATGAATACCACGCTGCTTCCCACTCTTATATTTATATTCATGTGATGAGGATCATTATATTAATATACTATTTAAAATTGTGAGCCCCACGTGGGACAACTTGATCACCTTGTATCCCCCAGCGCTTAGAACAGTGCTTTGCACATAGTAAGCGCTTAACAAATACCACAATTTATTTATTTTACTACATCGTCTCTGGTCTCCCTCTCCTTCCCCCGGCCCTTCCGCAATAGGCTGGATGGAGCCCAGCGGCCTAAGCCATCTGCTACAACTTTTATCGAGAAGCTTTTATGAGAAGCACCGTGGCTCGGTGGAAAGAGCCCGGGCTTGGGAGTCAGAGGTCATGGGTTCCAATCCCAGCTCTGCCACTTGTCAGCCGGGTGACTGTGGGCAAGTCACTTCACTTCTCTGTGCTTCAGTTACTGACTGTGGGCAAGTCAGTTAACTTCTCTGTGCCTCAGTTCCCTCATCTGTAAAATGGGGATGACGACTGTGAGCCTCACGTGGACAACCTGATTACCCTGGATCTCCCCCAGTGCTCAGAACAGTGCTCTGCACATAGTAAGCACTTAACAAATACCAACATTGTTATTATTATTATTATTCATTCATTCGCCTCCCCCGATTAGACTGTAAGCCCGTCAAACGGCAGGGACTGTCTCTATCTGTTGCCGACTTGTTCATTCCAAGCGCTTAGTACAGTGCTCTGCACATAGTAAGAGCTCAATAAATACTATTGAATGAATGAATGAATTTATTGAGCACTTACTATGTGCAGAGCACTGTACTAAGCGCTTGGAATGTACAAGTCGGCAACAGATAGAGACAGTCCCTGCCCTTTGATGGGCTTACAGTCTAATCGAGGTCGTGGTTGCGGTGAGATGTGTGGAAGCAGCACTGAGTGTGAGCGAGTGTTTGGCGTTTATTTTCCTACGCCAATCCAGTCGGGACACTCGGCTCCTCTAACTCCAAACTACTCACTGTAACTCGAGCTCATCTATCGCACCACCGATACCTTATTCACATTCAGTCTCTGGCTTGGAACTCCCTCCCCTCTTCACACCCAACAGACCACGGCTCTCCCCACCTTCAGTGCCTTACATCTCCTCCGAAAGGCCTTCCCGAACCAAGTCCTCATCTTCCCTACTCCTTCTCCCTTCTGCGTCACCTCGGTGTCAGGCCCGGGATCTTTCCCCTAAGCCACGCTGCTTCTCTGCCAGCTCCGTTGTATTGTACTCTCCCAAACCCTCAGTACAGTCAGCACTCCATAAAGACCACTGATAATAATAATAATAATGTCGGTATTTGTTAAGCGCTTACTATGTGCAGAGAACTGTTCGAAGCGCTGGGGGAGATCCAGGGTAATCAGGTTGTCCCACGTGAGGCTCACAGTTAATTCCCATTTTACAGATGAGGTAACTGAGGCACAGAGAAGTGAAGTGACTTGCCCACAGTCACACAGCTGACAAGTGACAGAGCCGGGAGTCGAACCCATGACCTCTGATACCGAAGCCCAGGCTCTTTCCACTGAGCCACACTGCTTCTCTGATCGATCGATGGATTGATTAACTGATTAACCAAGGCTGGCTTGGTCCAAAAGTCCCGCACAGGGATTCGGCTATCCTGCTGCACAACCAGGATCGAGACACACATGAATTCTTGCTCTTGGCATGAGCTATCATTCTCACTAATCTTATCCTTATCCGGTATTTCTCAACCGCTCAGCATCTCTTTACCCTTGTGAGGGCCCAGCTTTCTGTTCAGTCATTTCCTGGTCTTTTGCAACCTCTCAGTCCCTTTCCTCTCGCGGAGACTCGGCATATTCTGTCCACTTGGGCAAAGAAGTTATTTGCTCATTCCAGTTGTCCCCCACTCTCCGGTTTCAAAGCCCTATTAAAATCACATCTCCCCCAAGATGTTTTCCCCGACTAAGCCCCTAAATCCCCCATTCCCTCTCCCTCCCGCATCGCCTACGTACTTGGATCCATACCCGTTGGGCTCTTGATGTTCACCCCACGGCACTCACGTATATACTCGTAATTTATTTCAATGCCTGTCTCCTCCTCAAAAATGTGAACTCCTTCGGGGCTGGGAATGTGCCTACCAACTCTGTAGTATTGTACCTTCCCAAATGCTCGGCACGGTGCTCTGCACACAGTAAGCGCTCACTGAATACCACTGACTGATAAATCAGCCACTGTGGCAACTCCTGAGGAGCTGCACTGTTGAGACCCTCAGCTGTAATGTCACATCCTGCCCCAGATCTTGATAGTCGCTGAATATACAGGGCACTGGCCCCGCTCCAGAAATAACTGAAACCCATCCAGCTTTCTTCCACACCAAACCGTGTAGAGGGGAGCAAATGTGTGTGAGGTAATGGCAGGAAACATCTTAAACTAGTTTCAACCAGTTGAGAAGCAGCGTGGCTCAGTTGAAAGAGCACGGGCTTGGGAGTCAGAGGTCATGGGTTCGACTCCCGGCTCTGCCACTTGTCAGCTGGGTGACCCTGGGCAAGTTGCTTAACCTCTCTGTGCCTCAGTTCCCTCATCTGTAAAATGGGGACTAAGACTGTGAGCCCCACACGGGACAACCTGATGACCTTGTATCTACCCCAGTACTTGGAACAGTGCTTGGCACATAGTAAGCGCTGAACAAATACCATCATCATCATTATTATTATTTGAGGAAGTTCAGCATCCTTCCTGAGACTCTTGCTCTTCTGGAGCCTGAGCCTCTTGTTCCCTAAACTTGCGGTCTCTTGGTCATGAAATCAGTCAATCAATCAATAGCATCTTCTGAGTGCTTACGGGACTTACTTAATGGGAGAGTACAATACAGTAGAATCGTTAGACACGATCCCCGTCCTTGAAGAGTTTACCGCCCTGCGCTCAGTTTTCCCAGAATGGGGGTCACTGTCATAGTGAGTTTTTACCAAGGAGTGCGGCTGCCATTCTGGGTGAGCAGAATTGATTTTATAGATGGGCAAAGCAAGTGCTTTCATGAGGCTGCCCATCTGAAAGATCTGCAATTCCCTCCATGCGAAATCTCCAAGGATGGGATTAGATTCTAAGATCCTCAATTACGTTTTAAGCTCCTTGAGGTAAGTGACTCCTTTATTTTTACCATTAAGCTCTCAGGTTCACTTCTTGGCACACAGAGGCTTTCAAAAAAAAATTCAGAATAAAGGAATCTCTCTGCTTCTCTCCCCTGTTCTGAACCCAGGGTTTGGAGTCCTTAAGCAAGGCTGTAGTTCATGGTCCTGGGCTAGAAGAAAAGAGGGAAGATGAGGGAGAGGCAAACCGCGATCTCATCTATCTCGCCGCAAACCTCTTGCCCACGTCCTGCCTCTGGCCTGGAACACCCTTCCCCCTCATATCCAACAGACAACTACTCTCCCCCTCTTCAAAGCCTTACTGAAGGCACATCTTCTCCAAGAGGCCTTCCCTGACTAAACCCTCATTTCCTCTTTTCCCTCTCTTCTGCTTCGCCAAGCCTCACAGCACTTATGTGGTAAAAATACCATAATTTATTTCTGTTAAGATCTGTCTCCACATCTAGACTGTAAGCTATGGTAAAATATACCATAAATAATATGGTAAAAATGCCATAATTTATTTCTATTAAGATCTGTCTCCACATCTAGACTGTAAGCTATGGTAAAATATACCATAAATAATATGGTAAAAATGCCATAATTTATTTCTATTAAGATCTGTCTCCACATCTAGACTGTAAGCTCACTGTGGGCAGGGAATGTGTCTGTTGTTGTGTTATATTCTCCTAAGTGCTCAGTACAGTGTCTACACACTGTAAGCACTCACTGATTGACTGATTGGGAAG